>NW_028227273.1:39199203-39554203 GCF_978045245.1 Mus caroli
TGCTTTGTATGGCCAGATGGCCGCAATGAGCTGCATTAGCGTTCTCATAAGATCATTACTCTTATAATCATCCTAATTACAATATGTAGGTGAGTTAAAAAATCTTAAATTTGTGATCAAACTGTAAACTGCAGTCAATGAAATATTGGCAATTTTAACCATAATTTTTAAGCTTCTTATGCAGCATTAGAATGTATATATAACTTTTGGTAAGCAAGACCCAATTTTAAACAATTTATTATCTTTAAAAATCAATACCAAAAACATCACTTTAATGTTACAAAGTTTGGCCGCCAATTTATACATGTGAATGCATGACAGTGCAAATTTTAATGCTTCATTAAAGAGACATTGTTTTAAATCTTCTCTCTTATAAGTCTACTTTCTAGGATAAGAATTACATAAAATATTTTCCTAATTTAGAAGTATCCTAGAGGCCTAGTTTCCTGGGCTGGTTTATGCCACGTGTTGTTGTTTAAAACGACTCTAACCCTGAGTTACTAATTTAAAACTAACTTTCTTGTTACCAATGTTACACCTTTTCAATCATACCCAATAACTTGTAAGCCAATATTCTATGACTAAGTATGACTAAGACATGCAGAGCATATTTATACCTTTAAGACCAGTCAAAATCCAAATGAAGTGGCTACATGAATCTTATAAATTTAGACCAATCAAAGAATTTTACTTTTTTTTAGCTATAATTTCAAGATAAAAAGTACTTTGTCATTTGCTGAACCCAAAAAAATCACAATTGCAGAGAATTTTCTAGGAAAAAACAACTATCAGCTTTTTTGCCTTAGAACTAAGAAGCTGCATACTCCTTTTTTAAAAGCAGCTTTTCAGCAGGACCTATCCTGTTGTGCTTGACTCCTGGCAAAGGTGCAGGGCAACTTAAATCAGCCTTCACTGTGTAAACTGAGACTGAATCAAGATAGCCAGCAGATAAGGTTTTAGCCATTCTTTTCTTTTCAACATGAAACATAGAACAATAGTCATTCATACAATGAAACAAAAACAAATATGAATTGACATGTGGACATATTGGTGCACCAAACACAGACAATACAGAGAAGGTAGAGAACTTGATGTGACCAGAACTAAGAGTGTCTCCTGTAGGGGCCAGAGAGAAGACTGGACGTCTCTGGATTTCCCTCTGTCCCTGGGAGAGTTCTGAAATACTTCTCTCTTGATATCTCTCTTTCATGTCATTTGTATATCTCTCTCTTTTTTTTTTTACTCTTTTTATTTTTATTTTATTATTTTAAGCCCTACTCCTCTCTCATGATGCAGTTCTTGACTGTGGACAAATGCCTGCTTAAAATTTTTCTTTTTCATTCCCATTTTCCACTGTCAACCCCTAGCTGATATCAGCGCTGGGCCAACGCTGACTCAGTCTAGCCTGTATCCTTTCTCACCTACAACATCAATTTTGAAAAGATGAAGTTTAAAGCCAGTGCTAGCATGAATACAAAGTGTTGCTTACTGTGCCGGATACATCTTCTTAATCTTCTCATAGAGCTCTACCAAGACAGTGCTCCCTCAGCTGGTCCTCCCGTACTCAGGTTCCTGTTTGGACATCACCTGTAGCTGCCTGCGGCCACATGAATCGAGTTCATGAATAGGAGGCTGGAGTTGTAAGGGAGGAAACAGGGAGAGAAGAAACAAGCTCAAGACAAAATTTTTCTGATCAAAGCCCCATGTTTACTAAGAGTCTGTACTTATCAGAAGATGGCCTAGTCAGCCATCAATTGTAAGAGAGGCCCCTTGGTCTTGCAAATTTTATATGCCCCAGTACAGGGGAACACCAGGGCCAAGAAGTGGGAGTGGGTGGGTAGGGGAGCAGGGCAGGGGGAAGGTTTAGGGGACTTTCAGGATAGCATTTGAAATGTAAATGAAGAAAATATCTAATAAAATATTGAAAAAAAAAAGTCTGTGCTTACAAAGGGGGAAGGCCAATCTCCTGCCAGGCCAGGCTTCTTGATGCTTTGTTGCCAAGTTAGAACTAGTCGCCAATGGACAGGTTGTCAGCAATCTCAGGAATATCTCAGGAAGACAGGTTGAGCCTCTTAGAGGGTAGATTGGAGAAGAGCAGCACAGGTGACAGAACAATAGAAGGTCGGAAGACTCCACCCTAGGTGGTCTCATTCACAGTTGCAGAATAGGTCTGAGTCAGCCTGTTGAAGGCTGGGGGAGGCCACTTCTTTGGGTCTGTTATTACATCTCTCATGGTCTTCTCGGTTTCATAGTCTCTGGGGAGAAGTTAGGTGTAATTCTGATAGGTCTGCCTTTATATGTTTACCTTACTGCTTTTAATATTCTTTCTTTGTTTTGTGCATTTGGTGTTTTGATTATTATGTGATAGCAATTTCTTTTCTGGTCCAAACTATTTGGAGTTCTGTAGGCTTCTTGTATGTTCATGGGCATCTCTTTCTTTAGGTTGGGGAAGTTTTCTTCTACACTTTTGTTGAGGATATTTACTGGCCCTTTAAGTTGGAAATCTTTCTCATCTATACCTATTATCCTTAGGTTTTGTCTTCTCATTGTGTCCTGGGATTTCTGGATGTTTTGGGTTAGGATCTTTTTGCATTTCACATTTTCTCTGATTGTTGTGTCAATGTTTTCTATGGTATCTTCTGCACCTGAGATTCTCTCTTCTATCTTGTGTTCTGTTGGTGATGCTTGCGTGTATGACTCCTGATTTCTTTCCTAGGTTTCCTATTTCCAGAGTTGTCTTTCTTTGTGATTTCTTTATTGTTTCTAGTTCCATTTTTAGATCCTGGATGGTTTTGTTCAATTCTTTCACCTGTTCTTTCCTGTAACTCTTTATGGGATTTTTGTGTTTCCCCTTTACGGGCTTTTAGCTGTTTACCTGTATTCTCCTGTATTTCTTTAGGGGAGTTATTTATGTCCTTAGAGTCCTCCATCATCATCAGGAGAAGTGACTTTGGATCCATCTCTTGCTTTTCTGGTGTGATGGTATATCCAGGACTTGCTATGGTGAGAGAGTTGGGTTCTGATGATGCCAAGTAACCTTGGTCTCTGTTGCTTCTGTTCTTATGTTTGCCTCCTGCCATCTGAGTATCTCAAGTTCTCTCTGCCCTTGATGTTTCTGATTGGAGCCTGTCCTTCCTGTAATCCTGGTTGAGTCAGAACTCAGAATCCAGCTTTCTCTGCTCATAAGTCTGGTTTGTGTGACTTGTGACAGCTAATGTCTTTGTTTTTATTGTATTTTGTTAAAATAGGGTTGTCCATGTTGGGTTTGAACCCATGGACACAGTCTTCCTCATAGTAGAGGCTTGTATCATAGCATTGGCTCCAAATGTCAATAGTTTTTAATAGCCGACTATATTTTCCCATTTCAAGTCTTCATTGAAAAAGCTTAAGTTCTCTAGTTAAAATTGTATTTTAGCACAAATTTAGCAAAATGGATGAGAATGACTATTAGGAGTATGTTATGGTTTGTCTATGGTCAGCCGAGGGAGTGGCACGATTAGAAGGTGTAGCCCTGTTGGTGTAGATGTGGCCTTGGAGTAGGTATGGCTGTGGGCTTTTAAGACCCTCAATCTAGCGGCCTGGAAGCCAGTCTTCCACTAGCAGTCTTCAGATGAAGATGTTGAATTTTCATCTCTGTCTATATCATGCCTGCTTGGATGCTGCCATGTTCCCACCTTGTTGATAATAAACTGAACCTCTGACAATTAAATGTTGTCCTAATAATGGTTGTCTTTGTCATGGTGTCTGTTCATAGCAGTAAAACCCTAACTAAGTCAGAAGGATGTATCAGGAGTAGGGTATTGCTGTGATAGGCCTGACCATGCTTTTGTTTGGAAGAATGTGGATTTTGGGACTTTGGATTTGTAAAGTATTGGAATGCTTTAAGTAGAGCTGAATGGGCTATCTTAGAAGGAATATGGAAGACTTTGTTGCTGTGAGTGATTTGAACTGTGCTGACCTGGCCCAAGAGGTTTTAGTGGAGAAGCATTTCAATGTGTAGCCTAGAGACTGTTTTTGTGGTCTTTTGGTGAAGGATGTGGCTACTTTTTGCCCTTATCTGAAGAGTCTACCTGAAGCTAAGGTAAGGTAAGATTTATATTAATTTCATTGACAAAGGAAGTCTCAGAAATGCCCATCATAGACTTTGTTCTCTGATTAATTCTCATGAAGAACATTTTGAATAAGAATAGCAAGCTTAGAAAGGAAAAATATAAAATATATTGTTTGACTATTAAAAGTGCACCAGGAAGTGAAATGGGATTGAATCCTGTGTTCAAAGATATTAAATTGAATTAAGGGAGTGGTGACCTTGGGGCAAGGTCCCACCTACCTAAGTTTAGGTCCAGGTATGGTAGAATAAGCCTTTAATCCCAGGAGGCAAAGACAAGCAGATATCTGAGTTCTAGTGCAGTCCAAAACAGAGCAATTTCTAGGTGAAGAAAAACTTAAATCCAGGTGTGGTCCACACCTTTAATTCCAGTGCTCAGTAGACTGGCATGCAGATCTCTGTGTTCAAAGTCAGTCTACAGAGCAAGTTCCAGGATAGCCAAGCTTAGACAGTGAAGGAGTTGGAAAACAGAAAGCTGGTAGTAATGTAGTAGAACAGGGGGCTATCTATGTTCCAGCTCCTGGAAGCAGCAGAACTTGGCAGCTTTGGCTATGCGGCTCTGGCTTGTTGAGGTTACTACCTTCTATCGGTTCTAAAACTTTCAGGGATCAGAAATTGTTTTTATTAGATCTCTTTTCTGAAATTATCTTTTTACATACCTTTCAGATTGGAAGCTTCCTTAGAATCTATAGCCTCCATACCAAACTTCAGCCAATTAATTCAGAGTCCACAACTTCCTTGATAAGACTCGAATTTCATCTTCATGGAGGAACTAGTTATGGTCGTGGGATCAGAGTCTTACCAGAAAGTAACTATGATGTGGATCAGCTGAAAAAGTGAGTATTTTATATCCCTGCTTAGAAAAATATAAATGTGATTATCATTAGGTTAATTTATAAGGTAGCACACTTTCTGTAATGTTTGAGGCATTTGTCTTTTTCCTGTTTTTCCTCTTTGCCTTGCTGAGAATCTAACTGGGACCCTAGTTCCTGCTAGGCAGAATGGACCATGAATCTGCTCCTGAGCCCAGTCTAGGCAGACAAGACCATAGGAATATATCTCCCTAAACTTGTCTCCATGTTGGGTGCTCTGTCTCTCTGTCCCTATCTGTCTGTTTGTCTGTCTGTCTCTGTCTCTCTTTCTGTGTGTGTGTGTGTATTCTTTTTCATTCTTTCTGGTTAATATGTAAGCCAAAGGGAAAGTGTGATGTAGTAGAGCCAGTATTGTAGCTTAAGATTTTCAACAGTTCTTTCTTTTTGTCACTGATGTTCTTTTATCGTTTGCTATACCAAGTACAGCAGCAAACAATGGAACAGGTTCCAGCCAGTCTATAAAACTTACGTTGAATACCGGGTCACCTTGGGCGTGGAGTTGGCGGATACCCCCAAGGTCCCTAGAGGACTCTCCACTCGTTCTTAGGACCTCTGGTGAGTGGAACACAACTTCTGTTCCAATCCAACTGCGCGGGACCTGAGACAGCATTAGGGAAGCAGAAAACTCGGCCTGACCAGAGTCACAAGTCCCTTCCGGTCGGCACCAGCACTGGGTCACTTGAAGACCCAGAAATGAACCCACACACCTATGGTCACTTGATCTTTGACAAGGGAGCAAAAACCATCCAGTGGAAAAAAGATAGCATTTTCAACAAATGGTGCTGGTACAACTGGCGGTTATCATGTAGAAGAATGTGAATTGATCCATTCCTATCTCCTTGTACTAAGGTCAATTCTAAGTGGATCAAGGAACTTCACATAAAACCAGAGACACTGAAACTTGTAGAGGAGAAAGTGGGGAAAATCCTTGAAGATATGGGCATAGGGGAAAAATTCCTGAATAGAACAGCAATGGCTTGTTATGTAAGATCAAGAATTGACAAATGAGACCTCATAAAATTGCAAAGCTTCTGTAAGGCAAAAGACACTCTCAGTAAGATAAAAAAGCCACCAACAGATTGCAAAAGGATCTTTACCAATCATAAATCAGATAGGGGACTAATATCCAATATATATAAGGAACTTGAGAAGGTGGACTCCAGAAAATCAAATATCCCCAATAAAATGGGGCTCAGAGCTAAACAAAGAATTCTCACCTGAGGAATACCGAATGGCTGAGAAACACCTGAAAAAATGTTCAACATCCTTAATCATCAGGGAAATGCAAATCAAAACAACCCTGAGATTCCACCTCACACCAGTCAGAATGGCTAAGATCAAAAATTCAGGTGACAGCAGAAGCTGGTGAGAATGTAGAGAAAGAGGAACACTCCTCCATTGTTGGTGGGATTGTAAGCTTGTACAACCACTCTGGAAATCAGTCTGGCAGTTCCTTAGAAAATTGGACATAGTACTACCGGAGGATCCAGCAATAGCTCTCCTGGGCATATATCCAGAAGATGTTCCAACTGGTAATAAGGACACCTGTTCCACTATGTTCATAGCAGCCTTATTCATAGTAATCAGAAGTTGGAAAGAACCCAGATGTCCTTCAACAGAGGAATGAATACAGAAAATGTGGTACATTTACACAATGGAGTACTACTCAGCTATTAAAAAGAATGAATTTATGAAATTCCTAGGCAAATGGATGGACCTGGAGGGTATCATCCTTAGTGAGGTAACCCAATCACAAAAGAACTCACATGATATGTACTCACTGATAAGTGGATATTAACCAAGAAACTTAGAATACCCAAGTTACATGTTGCAAAACACATGAAACTCAAGAAGAACGAAGACCAAAGTGTGGTCACTTTGCCTCTTCTTAGAATTGGGAACAAAACACCCATGGAAGAAGTTACTGAGACAACATTTGGAGCTGAGACGAAAGGATGGACCATCTAGAGACTGCTGCATCCGGGCATCCATCCCATAATTAGCCTCCAAAGGCAGTCACCATCGCATATGCCAGTAAGATTTTGCTGAAAGGACCCTGATATAGCTGTCTCTTGTGAGGCGATGCCAGTGCCTGGCAAACACAGAAGTGAATGCTCACAGTCAGCTATTGGATGGAACACAAGGCCCTCAATGGAGGAGCTAGAGAAAGTACTCAAGGAGCTAAAGGGGTCTGCAACCCAATAGGTGGAACAACAATATGAACTAACCAGTACCCCCCAGAGCTCGTGTCTCTAGCTGCATATGTATCAGAAGATGGCTTAGTCAGCCATCATTGGGAAGAGAGGCCCTTGGTATTGCAAACTTTATATGCCCCAGTACAGGGGAACGCCAGCTCCAAGAAGTGGGAGTGGGTGGGTAGGGGAGTGCGGGGGGTTAGGGGAAGGTATGGGGGAATTTTGGGATAGCATTTGAAATGTAAATGAAGAAAATACCTAATAAAAAATCTATCTATATATATATATATAAAAAACCAACCAATCAACCAAACAAAAAAACTTAAGTTGAGTGCATATCAGAATTGCAAAACTTGTTTAATCTTACTGTGAAAAATCATGAATCTTCTAAAGCATGGTAGTATGTCGCATGTTTTAAACTTTTAAGGAATATGACTTGTTTTTAGACAACAGCTTTGGAAATACTCTTGGATTTCAGTTCTCTCCCCTGTGTGTTTCCAGTGAGTACCATGTACAGAGAAAGGTACACCATGTGGATTCTAGAGGAAAAATATCCCATGGATCTTCAAAGAGAAAACATACCATCCTATAAACTAAAATAAAATCACTGTCATATGAGACCCAGGTTGCTTCAATTGCTTTTAACAGTATTTTTATTTCATTAGCTCAATATAATTGTAACTCACAATGTATCAGTATATTTTTTCACTTTTCCTCTCTTCATTCTTCATGAAAATTTTTTCCCCTACAGTATATATATTTCTCTTCTGCTTGCTTTTACTTTGAAGTCTGTATTGTCATATACTAAAGTAACTATATTGATTACTTCTTGGTTTCTTTTGCTTGGTATACCTTTCCCATTCTTTTGCCTGAAGTGATAATCTACCTTTGACATTTTGTTTCTTGAAAGCAGAAAAGGATGGGTCCTGTTTTTTAATCTATTTGGTTAGTCTCTGTCATTTTATTGAGGAAAATTAATGAGGAGTTATTAATAAGCAGTATTTGTTAATTCTTGCTGTTTTGTTGTGGTATTGGTGTGGGGTACCCTTGGTTTAGACTAATTCCTGAAATTATTTATTCCTTGTGACTTCTTGAATATTGCTAGTCTTCTCTTCTGACTGAGATATTTGTTCCATAGAAGTCTCTTCCATAGAAGTTGATTAGGACACAGAAATTGCTTAAATTTGTTTTTATTGTGAAATGCTTTTCTTTCTCCTTCTGTTGTGGTTCATAGTTTCATTGGGTGCAGTAGTCTGTGTAGATAGCCATGATCCCTCAGTCCAGGTCCTTCTGTCTTTTAGAATCTGTTGTTGTTATATATAGTGTGAACAGAATATAGTCTGTTGTTCTAGTAGGTCTTTCTTTATGTGATTCTTGATCTTTGATATTTTCTCCTTCTAGCCTTTAATTTTTTTTTTCCTGATCTGTTCATTTAGAATTTTTATTATTGTGTATAATGAGGAGTTTCTTTTCAGGTCCTGTCTATGTGTACTGTATGCTTCTTGTAATTTCACAGACATCTCTTCCTTTAAATTGGGAAATTTTCTGGAAAAAAATGTGTCTCATTCATATATTCCTATTATCCATGGATTTGATCTTTTCATAGTGTTCTGGTTTCATGAATGTTTTGTGCCTAGAATTTTTTTTTTTTTTTTTGGCTGATCTACTCATTTTTTAAAGAATTAAATTTCTCTCTCTTCTATGTCTTGTGATCAGTTGTTGAGGCTTACCTAAGAGATTTTTTTTGTTCGACATCCTTAGCTTTTTTTTTCTTCCAATTCTGTTTCAGTTAAGGTTTTCTTTAGTGATTATTTCTGTTAAATTCTACTTTCATATCTTAAATTTTTATCAATATTTCAACACTGTTTTCACATTCTACTTTAAGTCATTTATTTATATCATCTTAGTGGTCTTTGAATGTATTCATGATTACTATTTTAAAGTCCTTCTTTTATGCTGTGACTAAATTACTTTTCTCAGAGCACTAAGGTTGCTGCCTTCTGGAGGAGGCATATTGTATTGGCTGTTCATTCTTGTGTTTTTGCAGTGTGACCTAGGCATCTGGAGTTATATTTGAGGTGTTTATTGGTATAGATATTTGGTCTTATCTTTGTTGTATAGGTGTTCTGTTCTTTCGTTTCTTTTGTTCAGTCTAAGTCCTAGCCAAGTATGGCAGCTGTGGTGTCCCGAATTCCAGTTAAATGTAATGATGGCTTTGGCATCTCGTGTAGATATAGCTGTTCTTCTGGTTGGCAGGGAGTCACAGGGGAATGGAGATGTCCTAGAAAGAAAGGCTGGAAGGGAAGGGGTGATGTTGAAGAATTTTGGGAACTTGGGTCTTTGCCAAGACCCTGAATCTCAAGGGCATGTGAACTGGGAGGAAGGGTGCCTCTAGTGGGCAGGCTGCAGCAGGATTAAAGGTATGTGTAGAGACCAAACTGGAAGACAAGAAGGTAAATATTGGTCCCTTACGTGGTTCTCAATCTAGTGTGGCAGCTGGGGTCCATGATAACGAGGGGTTCTGCATGTCAGTGGATTCATAAAGGAATGAAGATAAACGAGCTAGAAGGGGAGGCTAAAAGGGGTTACCAGGTAGAACCTTGATGGGGTGGTTGTGTCCATACTAAAAGGCTGTGTCTCTAGGAGATGGGACTTACTTTTACAATCTCAAGTGACAATATTCTAACTGCAAATGTTAGCATTACATCCCCAGGCTTTTTGTTTGATTGTCTTTAAAGTATTCCAGTGACTGACTCTTCCAATCATACTTTTCTGAACTGTGCTTTTTATTTTGAGGGCATTAGAGTTCTTGGATAATGTAGTAAAAGCTACAGGCCACTGACTAGAATGTAGCAATTTTATAATTTCATGAACTGTATTTAGAGGGCTCTGCTGAACTACTGTATTTACTTTGTTATGCAATTTGACGTTCTTTCAATTTTAGAGCTTTAGAATCTGTAGACTTGGAAGCCATTCAGACCTCAGATGACACCTACCAATCAGACAATGTGGAGAATTGTTTAACATCTTCAAGTAAGGGCAATTTACATTGACAGTTTATTTCCTCATAATTTCATGAGACAATTTGAATGTTTTCTTTCATGCGTTTCTTTTTTCAGTTCATACATGTGTATAAGTTGTTCATCTGTATTTGCATTAAAGTAACACTGTAAACATGGGTCTTGCCCTATCCAAAACTAAGATTGTTGGGCTTTTAAGTATAGAGTCATATTTTCAAATTAGAGTGACAATGATTACTTCATTTATGAAGTTGTATAATGTTTCATACTCATTGAAAAAATGAATTTTGAATATGTGAATTTTCTAGGCCACTACTTTGCTTATCAGTTTTTTTTAATATTTTTTATTAGGTATTTTCCTCATTTACATTTCCAATGCTATACCCTCCCCTCCACTCCCCTATCCACCCACTCCCACTTTTTGGCCCTGGTGTTCCCCTGTACTGGGGCATATAAAGATTGCATGTCCAATGGGCCTCTCTTTCCAGTGATGATATGCTTCAGTTTCTAAAAGGACCAAATGTTCCTTTATCTTAAGTAGCCCATGTGCTAATAAGTCATCCAGTTTCTCAAAGGTATTCTTGTAGAACTTAATGGAATTGTGTGTATGGTTTTATATGTACTGAGTTCTGAGACTCATCTGTGATAGATTATGTGTCAGTAGCTCATCAGATGTGGCTGAGTGATACTGAGGAATGAATGAATTTCTTGTTAGAACATCATGTTTCCTTTTAATTGCTTAGAAGGCTTCAGTGCCTATCAAAACATCAAGTGGGTTTAAATATGAGCTTAATTTTAGCCTTTCCATGTACTACTTATTAGTGTACTATGAACTACACACCCTCCATTATTAATTGTAGTAGTGGCAAAACTATTTCTTAAAAACAAACAAACAAACAAAAACATACTGTATTATTTATGAATTACCTTCCTGGTTTTTGTCAACAGTCTAACCATGGGTTGATTTTAAGCTCGATGCTCTGTAAGTTTTTCAGTACTTAATAAGTACCATAGTTTCTTGATTACTATATCATGAAGCCATTTAGTGTAAATACATTAATGTTCTGTCTTCCATGATCTTATTCAATACTAAAGTCCTTACATTTCCCCTTAAAGGAGAGATGTTGCCTATCAAATTTAGTGACTAACCCTGTGTAACTTTGGCTAGGCTTATGTTGAATCTGCAAATATATTGGGAGAAAAAGCCATTGGGGCATTTATTTATCCTTTCTTGAGTACCTCTGGATAGAGTTCTATAGTTTCAGTTCTACAGTAAGTTTCTGAATCATGTTTTACAGAACTACATGGATTATGTGATTCCTTTTCTCTTCCTCTAGGCTCCGAATCAGACTTAGTTTCCCTGTATGAGGTGGAAAGATGTCAACAGCTCTGTGCTACAAGTAAGACCTTTTCTTTTTTTTTTTTTTTTTTTAATTTTTAATATTTTTATTACATATTTTCCTCAATTACATTTCCAATGTTATCCCAAAAGTCCCCCATAGCGCCCCCCACTTCCCTACGTACCCATTCCCATTCTTTTGGCCCTGGCATTCCCCTATATTGGGGCATATAAAGTTTGCAAGTCCAATGGGCCTCTCTTTCCATTGATGGCCGACTAGACCATCTTTCGATACATATGCAGCTAGAGACAAGAGCTCCGGGGTTCTGGTTAGTACATCATGTTGTTCCAACAATAGGGTTGCAGATCCCTTTAGCTCCTTGGGTACTTTCTCTAGCTTCTCCATTGGGAGCCCTGTGATACATCCAATAGCTGACTGTGAACATCCACTCCTGTGTTTGCTAGGCCCCGGCATAGTCTCACAAGAGACAGCTATATTTGGGTCCTTTCAGCAAAATCTTGCTAGTGTATGCAATGGTGTCAGCGTTTAGAAGCTGCTTATGGGATGGATCCCTGGATATGGCAGTCTCTAAATGGTCCATCCTTTCATCACAGCTATGAACTTTGTCTCTGTAACTCCTTCCCTGGGTGTTTTGTTCCCAATTCTAAGAAGGGGCACAGTGTCCACACTTTGGTCTTCATTCTTCTTGAGTTTCATGCGTTTAGCAAATTGTATCTCATATCTTGGGTATCCTAAGTTTTGGGCTAATATCCACTTATCAGTGAATACATATTGTGTGAGTTCTTTTGTGATTGTGTTACTTCACTCAAGATGATGCCCTCCAGGTCCATCCATTTGGCTAGGAATTTCATAAATTCATTCTTTTTAATAGCTGAGTAGTACTCCATTGTGTAAATGTACCATAATTTCTGTATCCATTCCTCTGTTGAGGGACATCTGGGTTCTTTCCAGCTTCTGGCTATTATAAATAGGGCTGCTATGAACATAGTGGAGCATGTGTCCTTTTTACCGGTTGGGACATCTTCTGGATATATGCCCAGGAGAGGTATTGCTGGATCCTCCGGTAGTACTATGTCCAATTTTCTGAGGAACCGCCAGACTGATTTCCAGAGTGGTTGTACAAGCTTGTAATCCCACCAACAATGGAGGAGTGTTCCTCTTTCTCCACATCCTCGCCAGCATCTGCTGTCACCTGAATTTTTGATCTTAGCCATTCTGACTGGTGTGAGGTGGAATCTCAGGGTTGTTTTGATTTGCATTTCCCTGATGATTAAGGATGTTGAGGTCCCACTTGTCAATTCTCGATCTTACAGCACAAGCCATTACTGTTCTATTCAAGAATTTTTCCCCTGTGCCCATATCTTCAAGGCTTTTCCCCACTTTCTCCTCTATAAGTTTCAGTGTCTCTGGTTTTATGTGAAGTTCCTTGATCCACTTAGACTTGACCTTAGTACAAGGAGATAGGAATGGATCGATTCGCATTCTTCTACATGTTAACAACCAGTTGTGCGAGCACCATTTGTTGAAAATGCTGTCTTTCTTCCACTGGATGTTTTTAGCTCCCTTGTCGAAGATCAAGTGACCGTAGGTGTGTGGGTTCATTTCTGGGTCTTCAATTCTATTCCATTGGTCTATTTGTCTGTCACTATACCAGTACCATGCAGTTTTTATCACAATTACTCTGTAGTAAAGCTTTAGGTCCGGCATGGTGATTCCACCAGAGGTTCTTTTATCCTTGAGAAGAGTTTTTGCTATCCTAGGTTTTTTGTTATTCCAGATGAATTTTCAGATTGCACTTTCTAATTCGTTGAAGAATTGATTTGGAATTTTGATGGGGATTGCATTGAGTCTATAGATTGCTTTTGGCAAGATAGCCATTTTTACAATGTTGATCCTGCCAATCCATGAGCATGGGAGATCTTTCCATCTTCTGAGATCTTCTATAATTTCTTTCTTCAGAGACTTGAAGTTTTTATTATACAGATCTTTCACTTCCTTAGTTAGAGTCATGCCAAGATATTTTATATTATTTGTGACTATTGAGAAGGGTGTTGTTTCCCTAATTTCTTTCTCAGCCTGTTTATTCTTTGTGTAGAGAAAGGCCATTGATTTGTTTGAGTTAATTTTATATCCAGCTACTTCACCGAAGCTGTTTATCAGGCTTAGGAGTTCTCTGGTGGAATTTTTAGGGTCACTTATATATACTATCATATCATCTGCAAAAAGTGATATTTTGACTTCATTTTTTCCAATTTGTATCCCTTTGATCTCCTTTTGTTGTCGAATTGCTCTGGCTAGGACTTCAAGTACAATGTTGAATAGGTATGGAGAAAGTGGACAGCCTTGTCTAGTCCCTGATTTTAGAGGGATTGTTTCAAGCTTCTGACCATTTACTTTGATGTTGGCTACTGGTTTGCTGTAGATTGCTTTTATCATGTTTAGGTATGGGCCTTGAATTCCTGATCTTTCCAAGACTTTTATCATGAATGGGTGTTGGATCTTGTCAAATGCTTTTTCTGCATCTAACGAGATGACCATGTGGTTTTTGTCTTTGAGTTTGTTTATATACTGGATTACGTTGATGGATTTCCGTATATTGAACCATCCCTGCATCCCTGGGATGAAACCTACTTGGTCAGGATGGATGATTGTTTTGATGTGTTCTTGGATTCGGTTAGCAAGAACTTTATTGAGGATTTTTGCATCAATATTCATAAGGGATATTGGTCTGAAGTTTTCTATCTTTGTTGGGTCTTTTTGTGGTTTAGGTATCAGAGTAATTGTGGCTTCATAGAATGAGTTGGGTAGAGTACCTTCTGTTTCTATTTTGTGGAATAGTTTGTGAAGAACTGGGATTAAATCTTCTTTGAAGGTCTGATAGAACTCTGCACTAAACCCATCTGGTCCTGGGCTTTTTTTAGTTGGGAGACTATTAATGACTGCTTCTATTTCTTTGGGGGATATAGGGCTGTTTAGATCATTAACCTGATCTTGATTCAACTTTGGTACCTGGTATCTGTCTAGGAACTTCTCCATTTCATCCAGGTTCTCCAGTTTTGTTGAGTATAGCCTTTGGTAGAAGGATCTGATGGTGTTTTGGATGTCTTCAGGATCTGTTGTTATGTCTCCTTTTTCATTTCTGATTTTGTTAATTAGGATGCTTTCCCTGTGCCCTCTAGTGAGTCTGGCTAAGGGTTTATCTATCTTGTTGATTTTCTCAAAGAACCAGCTCCTTGATTGGTTGATTCTTTGAATAGTTTTTCTTGTTTCCACTTGGTTGATTTCGCCCCTGAGTTTGATTATTTCCTGCCGTCTACTCCTCTTGGGTGAATTTGCTTCCTTTTGTTCTAGTGCTTTTAGGTATGTTGTCAAGCTGCTAATGTGTGCTCTCTCTAGTTTCCTTTTGGAGGCACTCAGAGCTATGAGTTTTCCTCTTAGAAATGCTTTCATTGCGTCCCATAAGTTTGGGTATGTTGTGGCTTCATTTTCATTGAACTCTAAAAAGTCCTTAATTTCTTTCTTTATTCCTTCCTTGACCAAGGTATCATTGAGAAGAGTGTTGTTCAGTTTCCACGTGAAGGTTGGCTTTCTATTATTTATTTTGTTATTGAAGATCAGCCTTAGTCCATGGTGATCTGATAGGATGCATGGGACAATTTCAATATTTTTGTATCTGTTAAGGCCTGTTTTGTGACCAATTATGTGGTCAATTTTGGAGAAAGTACCATGAGGTGCTGAGAAGAAGGTATATCCTTTTGTTTTAGGATAGAATGTTCTGTAGATATCTGCCAGATCCATTTGATTCATAACTTCTGTTAGTTTCACTGTGTCTCTGTTTAGTTTCTGTTTCCACGATCTGTCCATTGGTGAAAGTGGTGTGTTGAAGTCTCCCACTATTATTGTATGAGGTGCAATGTGTGCTTTGAGATTTACTAAAGTTTCTTTAATGAATGTGGCTGCCTTTGTATTTGGAGCATAGATATTCAGGATTGATAGTTCCTCTTGGAGGATTTTACCTTTGATGAGTATGAAGTGTCCCTCCCTGTCTTTTTTAATGACTTTGGGTTGGAAGTCAATCTTATCAGATATTAGAATGGCTACTCCAGCTTGTTTCTTCCTACCATTTGCTTGGAAAATTGTTTTCCAGCCTTTCATTCTGAGGTAGTGTCTATCTTTTTCTCTGAGATGAGTTTCCTGTAAGCAGCAAAATGTTGGGTCTTGTTTGTGTAGCCAGTTTGTTAGTCTATGTCTTTTTATCGGGGAGTTGAGTCCATTGATAGTAAGAGATATTAAGGAAAAGTATTTGTTTCCTGTTATTTTTGTTGTTAAAGTTGGCATTCTGTTCTTGTGGCTGTCTTCTTTTAGGTTTGTTGAGGGATTACCTTCTTGTAGTTTCTAGGGCGTGGTTCCTGTCCTTGTATTGGTTTTTTTCTGTTATTATCCTTTGAAGGGCTGGATTCGTGTAGAGATAATGTGTGAATTTGGTTTTGTCGTGGAATACTTTGGTTTCTCCATCTATGTTAATTGAGAGTTTGGCTGGGTATAGTAGCCTGGGCTGGAATTTGTGTTCTCTTAGTGTCTGTATAACATCCGTCCAGGATCTTCTGGCTTTCATAGTCTCTGGTGAAAAATCTGGTGTAATTCTGATAGGCTTGCCTTTATATGTTACTTGGCCTTTTTCTCTTACTGCTTTTAGTATTCTATCTTTATTTAGAGCATTTGTTGTTCTGATTATTATGTGTCGGGAGGTATTTCTTTTCTGGTCCAGTCTATTTGGAGTTCTGTAGGCTTCTTGTATGTTCATGGGCATCTCTTTCTTTAGATTTGGGAAGTTTTCTTCTATAATTTTGTTGAAGATGTTTGCTGGTCCTTTGAGTTGAAAATCTTCATTCTCATCCACTCCTATTATCTGTAGGTTTGGTCTTCTCATTGTGTCCTGTATTTCTTGGATGTTTTGATTTAGGATCTTTTTGCATTTTACATTTTCCTTGATTGTTGTGCCGATGTTCTCTATGGAATCTTCTGCACCTGAGATTCTCTCTTCCATCTCTTGTATTCTGTTGCTGATGCTCACATCTATGGTCCCAGATTTCTTTCCTAAGGTTTCTATCTCCAGTGTTGCCTCATTTTGGGTTTTCTTTATTGTGTCTACTTCCCTTTTTAGGTCTAGTATCGTTTTGTTCATTTCCCTCATCTGTTTGCATGTGTTTTCCTGTTTTTCATTAAGGACTTCTACCTGTTTGATTAGGTTATCCTGTTTTTCTTTAAGGATTTGTAACTCTTTAGCAGTGTTCTCCTGCAATTCTTTAAGGGATTTTTGTGCTTCCTCTTTACTGTCTTCTACCTGTTTACCAGTGTTTCTTTGTATTTCTTTAAGTGTGTTATTAAAGTCCTTCTTGAAGTCCTCTACCATCATCAGGAGATATGCTTTTAGATCCGTGTCCCTACTGTGGCCCTACTCATGCCGGTTTCTGCTTCCCTAACTAATGCAGTCTCCAAGACCTTTTCCAGTGTAGTCACTGACATGTAAATACCTGTCTGTATATTTCTGAGCCAGTCCTGTCATACTCATCAGTGGCAGTAGATCCTCCTGGGGACACTCAGTGTTTGTATTTAGCTTTTATTTCCATGATTCATCCTACAGTGGTTTTGATAGAATTCATACGTATGAATTTTTCTATAATTAATATGTATTTTAAGTTACATACTATTAAAATTTATAAAATTCATGATATCAGGTGTGTTCTTAGCTTAATGGTATAACTTCTACTCTGACATTAATTTTAATAAAATTATATACTATGTTAACATTGTATTTATAAGAAACTCTCTACCCTATTCTCATAAAGTTTAATATTAGCAGTAATAGTACATATCTTTCAGACATATCCTTATTATTTCAGTTAAGTTGGTAAAAAGCTTTTTATGTAAAAAAATTGTGATCAGAATTTCATTAAATAGTTTGTTAAATATATATATGCTTTATAGAACGAGTTTCTTCTGTTGTAGAAAGGATGTAAATTTGGAATATAACACTAAAATCTCCTGTTTTATTGGAATAGAACATGACTTATTCTGAAGTTTTAGATATTATACAGAAATTCTTGCAGGTTTACCATGCAGAGGCAGTGACCTGCAGGAGCAGTAAGCATACATAGTACATATACAGATCTTGGCTGATGAAAATAGTCTATGCATCTCTGGAGAAAAAAACAAGATTCCATAGTTAGGACAAGGGAATTAGAGATAAGTCAAGAACATCCTGAATTTCTAGAAATTAAACACATTGTTGGCTAATAGAGAATATCAAATCTGGAACATTGTGATCATCATCAAAGCAATGTTAGTGATGGGTTAGAATTCATTGAGAAAAGCCAGAATGTATGAATTCTTCTTGCTAATGAGGAAATAAAATGGGTTGAATGGAAAACTATAGGGCAGAGTGACTAATAAATGTAAAAATGAAACTAATATAACACCATTTTGCCATCATGATGGTAATTATTGTTTTGATTGTGAATCATGATACAGCAGGTTTTAAACTACTAGATTCTAAAGGTTTGATAATGAATTTACTCTCTGCTAGTGACAAGAGTGAGGTCAGAATAGAGCTAAGTTGAACATCCTTTAATCAACTATACCAGTTCTCCATCCCAGAGGAGAACTTGTGTTCTCATAGACTTTTTATTAGATGTATTGAGAAGTACAATGTCACATATGAAGTCTCTATGCCAAAAATGCATGATCAACATCTCAGCGTGAAAAAGTTCCAGCCACACCTTTTTATTTTTTGGCAAAATAAGTAGGTGCACTTTTCAAGTCAGTGTCATAAGGCAAAGTCTAAGTAGACTAAAGATAATTTGATGTTGACATCTGAGTACACGAAAGATAAATATGCATTGTTTAGGATTAGAGCAGAAAGTCAAAAGACATTTGGAGAGGGCTAAGTATTTGGTAATCCCATAACAGGGTAAATTAAGTCTGTTAATTATTTGAAACAAGCACTGTAACAATGTGAAGGAAATAAATTGTTTTCATGAAATACTGATGTGTTTCGGGGGATCAGGACATAGTTTTCTGGAGGCTGTTCCCAGTAATGTAGTAATGCCAGGTTCAATGGGAGACAGAGATAAAGGCACACCCAAAATATAGATTAATGTGCCAGTATAAAATTATTGGTGAATTGTTTTAAAGTGTATTCAGGAAGTCTTTACAGTATCACAGCTTTTCTTGACGTTTGAAAGTAATAGAAAGTGTAAAACTTCTAACATATTACCCTAGAATGTGAAGTGAAGCAAGGATTTTATTTTATTTTAGATTTGTCAGGTGTGCCCAGCAGGGGAGTTATTTCACTGTAAGTGCTCAGCCATTTACAACGCAAAGGAGATGTTTGTGAGGGTTTTGTTGCATTAAAGCTGTGAACAGAACATATTTACCTGGATGTCTGAACCTTGCTTGGCTAAGCTCAAATTCTGTTTTCTAGAAGAGGGGAGTTTCAACCTAGAATATTCAGAAGGCTGCCTACCTATCACCTGCATCACTCAGCTATTTCGAGTAAACTCATTCCACCCACTTGAAACCTTGCAGGTTTCTCTTTCCCAGTCATTTGCTCTGTTCTTATGTTTCTCTGCTGTTGTGGTTCTAAGTTCTTACCCCCTTCCACATTCCCCAGTCATCTCCCCTTTCTACCTACAAAATAAATCCCCTTTCTTTCAAACTTTGTGCCTCACTGTGATAATTGGGTTCTCCTAGTGACCCTTCCATTCTCAGGTTCTAACTCCTGATAAAAGGAAAGTTCAATACAGATCAAGAGCCCATGTGACACCTGATGTTTAACAAATGTGTTTTGTCAACATCTCGTAATCAAATTCCAGTTAGAAAGTAAGCTGTTGTCTGGCACAGGTTGTCTAAGAGATTGGCAGTTTTTAATACAGGTATCAATTCATTTTCTTGCTGAAGTAAACCCCACTGCTTTCCCTTAGAATTTCCTGAGAATTTCTACTAGTCCCATATAGAAATACTTACATATACATTTTATAATTAAAATATCCCTCAGTAATTCAGCACCAGGGTACCTGTTATGTTCTTGCCTCTGCATTCATGGGCCTAGATGCACATCTGGAAATATTGTTAAAATAGCCAAAATATATTTGATTTTATGGTATATATTTGCTTTATGGAAATTCATGCTGAACATACCTAAGACCCCATTCTTTATTTACTCTGGCTTAATGTAACAATTTTTTTACAGCACTTACAGGTTACCATTATTTAGAGAAGACATCATTGTGTGACATTTTGAAGCAAAGAGCTCCTCGACAATATCGAATCAGAGCAAAGCTAAGATCTTACAAGCCCAGAAGACTTCCTCAGTCTGTTAAACTTTTTTGTCCTAAATGCCATTTATTGTAAGTATTTTCTAAAATGAAAAAAAAAAGTATTTTCATGTCATATTGTTTGTATATATGTATGCCCATATGTATGTGTGTGTTTGTGTGTGTGTGTGGTTTTAAGTCCTGAGAAATGAATAAAATATGATTTAATTTATAGTATTTTTAAATAATGCTAATGAAAGGGAAAATATTTAAATCTTTTTGAGTTGTTCTTAGTAATAAATAACAAGTAAAAATAGGTACTTTCATGCTTTAAATCTAATGTTTAGTAGGTATGATAGATGCCAGTCAAAAGTTGTGTCATGCTTAACAACTATAATGCCTTCATTCCAAACATCAGTTATTATGTAAATACTTAAATATATAGAACTTTTTAATTCTTACTAATATATATTCATCTCCAAACATGTTTACATAGTGAGTTTCAAGTCCTGTTTTTTGTTTCAATACAATGTACCATAGTGCCTCAAAACACAGAGTGGCATTTTAGAAATTGCAGGAGGTGCACAATCATCCTCATTGGTATAGCATCCGTCAGGCTTTCACTCTGTTGTGCTGTCACATAGATATCTACATATTTGTGTATTTGCATATTATTAATATCTCTCTAGGGTAATTTAAGCATTTTTTTTGCCTCTCAAAAATTGAAACTATAGTGATTGAGAAGAAAGTTAATCATTAAATTCTTTTAATAAAAACTGAGATATCCAAAGGGGGGGACGCACATGATCATCTCATTAGATGCTGAGAAAGCATTTGACAAAATTCAACATACCTTCATGGTAAAAGTGTAACCCAGTCACAAAAGAACACACATGGTATGCACTAACTGATATGTAGATATTAGCCTAAAAGCTTGGAATACCAAGATACAATTCACAGACCACATGAAGCTTCAGAAGAAGGAAGACCAAAGTACAAATGCTTCAGTCCTTGTTAGAAGGGTGAACAAATACTCAAGGGAGGAAATATGGAGATGAAGTGTGGAGCAGATATTGAAGGAAAGGCTATCCAGAGACTGCCCCACCTGGGGATCTATCCCATATACAGTCACCAAACCCAGACACTGTTGTGGATGCCAAGAAGTGCTTGCTGACAGGAGACTGATATAGCTGTCTCCTGAGAGGCTTTGCCAGAGTCTGACAAATATAGAGGCGGATGCTCGCAGCCAACCATTGGACTGAGCACAGGATCCCCAGTGGAGGAGTTGGAGAAGGGACTGAAGGAGCTGAAGGGGTTTGCAACCCCATAGGAAGAATAACAATATCAACCAACCAGACCTCCCAGAGCTTCCAGGGACCAAACCACCAACCAAAGAGTACACATCGAGGGACCCATTGCCTCCAGCCGCATATGTAGCAGAGGATGGCCTTGTCAGGCATCAGTGGGAGAAGAGGCCTTTGGTCCTGTGAAGGCTTGATGCCCCAGTGTAGGGGAGTGACAGAGCAGGGAGGTGGGAGTGGGTGGGTGGATGGAGGAACATCTTCAGAAGTGTGGGGGGGATGGGTTAGGGAGTTTTGGGGGCGGGGGGGGGACAACTGGGAAAGGGGATAACATTTGAAGTGTAAATAAAGAAAATATCCAATTTAAAACGTAAAACAAAACTGAGATATCTGGGCCACAGCAGGCATCTTCCAATAACTCAACAAAAACTCCGACACAAAGGGAAAGAGGAGTGGCATTCACTGTGTTCTCTAGACCTTTTAGGAATTGTGTGCATGTACAAGAAGAGTGATATTATAGACATGTAGGGAATGGGCACTGTTCAAATAGGAATGCCCCATGAATGTTACATTGTCCAAAGTGGAAGAGTCTGTTATGTCTGTCACTCAGCATGCTGTAGGTTGGCATCATTGTAAACAAGCAGGTTAATGTCGAGATTCTGGCCAAAAGGATCAGTGTTGCAATGGAACACTTCAAGCACTTGAAGAGCTGAGACAGCTTCCTGAAGCAGGTGAAGGAGAACGTTCAGAAGAAAGAGGAAGCCAAGGAGACCAGGTCACCTGGGTTCAGATGAAGTGCTAACCTGTGCTACCCAGAGAGGTACACTTCGTCAGGACTAATGGAAGGAGCCTGAGCTGCTAGAGTACAAGGCGTATGATTTCATGGCCTAATGTACAGAAAAGAAATAAAGGGCCTAGATTGCAAAAGGAAAACAAAAACAAAAACAATACATTGAGGAATCTGTTTTTTATGCATGTGATTAAACTCAGAGTGTCATGAAGATTTAGGTAATTTGTAAAACAGTACCAGATTATATTTCATTTAATGCCACAGTACTGTTCTTCAAGAATAAAACTATGCTATGATTTCCGTCTAGACAAATATGTGTCTTTGAAAGGATAAGTGATTACGTAAACTTGCAAACCCAGTTGGTAACAGAATCATGATAAGCACTTTAGTCTTTTAATTCCAAGCCATGGTGTTTTTATTGCATGGTAGTTTATTCAACTCGTGTGAATGACTAATTATCAAAATTAAGTGAAGCTAATAATGCTTTAGTTTCCCTGTGATGGTGAGATTCATTGGGTTGAAGACATGGCTATGTGTAAAGGACAAGGGATTGGGACTGGGAATAACTGTAGGTCATCTTGCATGTTACACTTGGTTTGAGCCAGAGAGGTGGATGACCAGGTGAAGACACCTGCTGCCAAGCCTGATGACCTGTGTAAAGTCCTTGTGACCAACATTGTAGGAAATTGTCCTTTCTCCTCTACACATGCACTATGGCACGTATGAACCTGCACAGATACAATCTCTGTGCTTATGGTATGTATTTACCTACCCATAAAATGTTAAAAACCTATTGAGTGAAATGTGTTAAATCTGGAAAATGAATTATCTCCTTAATTTAGGAAAGTTTATCTGGTTTAATCTGCATATAAGATAGTGTAAAATAGAATAAGAATTCATTCTAGATTACTTGTGTTTATGTGTGAGTGTTTTTCCTACATGTGTTTATATTGTGCCCACAAAGTTCAGAGCTAGAGCTACAAATGGCTTTAAGTTACCATGTGGATGCTGAGAAATGAACTTTGGTTCTCTGCAGGAGAAGCACATGCTTTTAACCACTGAGTTATCTCTTCAGCCCCTAAACCAGTTTTCTTTTTGAGTAATTTATTAAATTAGAATTGTTGCGAATATACCTACATTGTTTGCTGATATTTTGTTATCAATCATTTTAGGCAAGAAATTCCATCTGAGGAAAATGTGGATAAAATTTTGCAAGATGCTACAGCTACAGCCCCAGACAGCAAGCTGCAGGATACACCATTGTATGACTCAGAAGTCTGGACCACTGAAGGTCAAGGAGGACGGCAGGTTGCGGTCCATTTTGTAAAGAATGATGGCATCCTTCCACACTCAAGTGAATGTCTAGTTTTGATTGAAGGTAGGACACTTGGTAATGGGTGTTTTAAATATTATTTTGTATGTTTCTCTATTGTTAACTTATGTGTACCTACTACTTATGAAGTAAATGTACTGTTAATTAAATTTCTCAAGACAGAATACTAGATTCAAATATATATGAGCACATACACCTATTTGAATTACATTTTCAAATTATGTATTAAACTCATGTTTATTTCAGTACTTTATTGCATTCCTGTCTGTAATAAAATCAACTCAGTGGATCTATTATGTTGACTAGTTGCTTATGTGAAGCTGTCGGTATTGTAGCCTCTGGGTTTCACTGTTGGGTCATAATACTAGGATGAACATTCTCAACTAAAGATACCTGAGTCAGAGAAAGGAGCCATGAAAAGGCATGTTAACATGACAACTTTGAGATTGGAATTGTGCTGTTTCTTCTTCTTCTTTTTGCATCTAATTATTTGTAACTTCATATTTTTTTTGTCATGTAAAGTTTAAATTTTCTTCGAAATTTGAACTCTCTATTATGTGCATTTCTTTGTAATGCTTGCTGTGTCCCCCATGTTACAGCCTATATCTTGTCCTGATTCTCTGTGTGCTGCTAAAGAATTTCTTTTTTTTCCCTTTTTTACCAGGAGGCTGGCTCTGTGAAATCTCTAGACTGTCGAGCATGTTTCACAGTGTGATCCCTGTGCGGTCTGGCCCTGAGGACCTGGAGCTCCTAGATCTCACAGCACCATTCCTCATCCGAGGGAAGGTGTGTCACTATGGGTGTGTGTTCCTTTGGGGTATCGGGGCAATTCAGCTGTGTCTCTTTTCCCTACCCTCCCTTGCTTGGCTGCTATTGCTTACCTTCCTCCATGCTCAGTTGAGACTTAATTGTGCCAGTTTCTACTTACACAAAGTCCTTAAGCTATAATGATTGTGGCACAGAATTTGATCTTTTCTAGTCTGTTGTTGTGGGGTGCAACAGTCACATGCTAGGGAGTGACAAACTAGAGCTCTCTGTGGATTCCTGGATTATGAGGGTCCACAGCTGTGTATATACTAATCAGTAAGTTATGTGAATTGGTGTACCCAGTTTTAAGTTCTAGAGCATCTGTACTCAATTTTCCTTGTACATTTCTATAGATCTAAATATTCTGGGTACAACATAGAAGGCTTACAATGTTTTCTAAGTCACAAGCTAAATTTGTTTCTTCTACAGGAATTTAGGCTCTCATAGCTAAGGGGACATTAGAGAGGTACAAATAAGTGAGCTCAGTGGCTGAGCCAGTGCCTTGCAGACTTCCTGCCACTGAAAGCTGACAGAGTGTGGAGTCCATGATTCTGCCTTGGAAGGGCGAAGTCAAGCGCCCTGTAGTTCTGAGGAGACACTCACCTTGGAGACCCTGTGCTTTGAGACGCCTCATACCATAGCATCATGCCATTTTCACTCCCCCTCTTCCTTCAGTCTCTGTTCCACTCTTTGTTCCTGTATTTCCTTTAGACAGGAACAATTCTGGGTTAAAATTTTGGAGATGGGTAGGTGAACCCATCCCTCAAACAGGGGCCATGCCTAACCTCTGGATATGGTCTCAACAGGTTCTCCCTCCCCTTTGTGGGGTATTTCAGCTAATGTCATCCTTGTGGGGTCCTGGGAGGTTCTTGCTTTCCTGGCATCTGGGACTTTCTGGTTGCTACCCCCCAGCTCCCCATTCTCCATTGCTATATATCTCTGTTCAATTTCCTGACCCTCTGTACATCTCCTCCATCTCCTCCCATACCTGATTCTTCCTCTCTTTTTCCCCTCTCTCCCCCCTTCCTCCCAAGTTCCTCTCACCCTCTACTTCTCTTGATTATATTGTTCCCCCTTCTAAGTAGGACTGAAGCATCCACTCATTGGTCTTCCTTCCTCTTGAGCTTCATGTGGTCCATGAGTTGTATCATAGGTATTTCACGCTCTTTGCCTAATATTCACTTATCAGTGACTACTAACTGAATTTTATGTATTTAAATACTTACTATTTTTTTCTTATTCCCTTCAGATGTAAACAGTGCTCAAACTTGAAAACCATACAAAACTTAAGTATCATTCCTAATAAAAGACTATGGATTCCTTCCTCTGTGGCAGAAGGTAAGGTAGTTTTTTTGTATCCTATAGTTTTAATTCTGTCATCTCACTAATTTGTATTTCAGTATTTTTGAATACTTATGGCACAATTATCTTAGCTTTTAACTGACATCTGTTAGCAACAATTGTAATAATAAAATAAGGGCTGACTATTTAAAATACTTGCTATCATTTTCAAGCCTTTTAATTATAATCATATTTCAATACTTGACCACTTGTTTTCAATTTAATTATTGATCACAAATTCAGATCCTGAGAAAATCTTTATGATCCATACTTAGTGTTAGAACAGTTGTTGAGATGGCTGTTGCTGTCCTCCCAAGTCTTTAGCTAGCACATAGGAGTCTCTGTTGTACACATGATTGGTTACCTAGCCTTTGTTTTTAGCTTCTAGAAGGGTACATTGTAAGGCATGTACTTAAAGCTTTTCCTATTAACTTTTAGATTATCCTTAATTGTGAAGCTAGGTCTTCTACTAGTAGTGTTCTGCCTACTAGATTTATATATTTTCTTTTCCATAAGAACAGCCACTCTTTGTAGATCTCACAATATTGTGCTTCCATTGAGTCTATATTTTCAAGCCAAGTTCTCTACCACCTTTTGTTACGTTCCCACACTTAGGATTATTATTATTATTATTTTTTGTCTCCTCAGTAAATGCCCATTTTGCCAACATTTTTTCAAAGTTTGCCCTTCATAGCCATTGACAGCTGTAGGTTTAATTTGGACAACTCAAAATACATTGAGAATTCTTATTTCATGAAACTGGATCCTCAGCTCATTTCCTCTAGACTGAATTTTTGTTTTCTAAACATGTATATATGTGTTTTCTCATGATATCTTTTTGTCTCATGGTACAACTATATCATACTTTTGGCCACTAGGACCCCATGTTACTTTGCATGAGTTTCTCCTGTTGAGATGGGCAATGCCGTTTCATGTGCTCTGTTGTTTTGAATTTCAGTCTCCTTAGGGTTGCTTCAGTATAACTAAGACCTTCTGAAACAACTATCCTGTCTTTCGGCTTTTGCATACTGCAATTGGTTCTATGCTCCAACATAGTGTTTTGACTTGCCCCCTTAATTCATCTTTGTAGTGGAATATGGGCAATGTATACAGAACGTAATAGAATGTTCCATACATCCATGAATGTTTTCAACTCCTGACAAAAGGTGTTTTCCTTAACTGCAAATTCTCATACGTTTGGTATCTCCAACTTATTCATTCTTCCTCATCCTAGCAAATTATGGAACCCAAGATTTTGTCATGGTTTTTCTTTCAACCAGATTACATCTCTGTTAGTAATAATGATAATAATATTAATAATAGTAATAAAGAATACTTTACTCATATGACGAAGGGGAATAAACTTAACAGTAGTAAACTTTGTATTGCTTTCAACAATATTCTATGATTTCCATTTTATTTTTAATATAAGTAACTTGCAGTAAGTTACATCGTATTAATCATTTGTTGTTGTTTCTACCTAGTATTAGGATACAATTCTTTATGTCATGAGACTACTCTTATATAAATATGGTGGAGTATTCCAAAGTGATTCTGTTATTTGGCAGCTTTCATAAATTGGTCCAGGATAAGAAAGCTTTCTTTTTCTTATAATACTCTCAGTAAACATTATCCACTCCTATGCACTATCATAAACCACTTTTGCTTTTACCTTATAGAAAATCTAGCAACTTGGAATAATGTGGTTTTTTTCTCCTCACTAGTTCTGGGCATTGTACCTCTACAGTATGTGTTTGTTATGACTTTCACGTTTGATGATGGAACCGGAGTATTGGATGTCTACCTCAAGGATTCTGTAAGTAACAGACCTGGTTAAAAACAAACAAACAAACAAACAAACAGCCCCCAAATCAAAAAACATTTAACTGAAATTTATATTTAACGTCTTTAATATTCATCTTAGCTTTACTTCATGGTGACTTGTCCAGACCTTTTAGGTCTAAAACTCAGCTTATCTTTATTTTGTTCTTAAAAGGATTTAAAATAACTTAAAATGTAAGAATGAAATACAGCCCGTAAATCTAAAATTATGTTTTTGTCTATAACATTTGATTTTTCTATTATAAATCAAATTTTTTTAAAAATACAAAGTTGAGAGACGAAATCTGAAGAGCCATTCTCCCTGTCGTTGATAATTTTCACTACTGGGCAAATGAGCAGAAATAGAGCTACAGTGTCATAAATTTGCTGTACTCTGTAAGCCACCATAGTTTCATCTAAAAGAAAATGGAGAATACAGATATGTATCATTCCATATATTGTGGAGAAGTGCAGAAGACCTCTGTAATTTCTGACACTAGTAGCTGTAAGTTGAGAAGTTCTTGAAACTGCCATTAGCTCCCCTTCTCCCTGTGAAACCAAGGGTGTTAATTTTCCTGCACAGTATACAAAGCAGCTATGGAGGCTTCACCTAGGCCAGTGGTTCTCAACCCATCTAATTCTGCTGTTGTGGTTATAAGTGACCCCAACCATACAATTATTTTTTTGCTACTTCACAACTGGAATTTTAGGGGTTTTGTTGATTGCATTTTCTTCAGGAATTTGCATGTCATCCTTGTGCAGGAACTTTCCTAATTTCTCTGTATCATTGTAATTTAGTATTTGTGCTGCAAAAGCCAGCACTTGCTTTGTTTTTTTTTTTTTTTGGTTTGTTTGTTTTTTTGTTTTGTTTTGATTTGTTTTGCTGTTTATTGCTTTTTAACTTACATAAATCGGAAAACAATCCAAGTTGAGATTAAGTGATTTTTTTTTTATTTTAATCTGGACAGTTTGTCAATCACTTATTATTTTCTAATTGGATAGTTTGTTTATTTACATGTCAAATGTTACCCCCTTTCCAGGTTTCCCCTCTGCAAACTCCTATCCCATCCCCCCTTTCCCTGTTCCTATGAGGGTGCTTCCCCATGCACCTACCCACTCCTGCCTCACTGCCCTAGCGTTCCTCTACACTGGGGCATCAAGCCTTCACAGGACCAAGGGCCTTCCCTCCTGTTGATGCCAGATAAGGCGCCTTCTGCTAACTCCTCCATTGAGGTTTCTGTGCTCAGTCCAATGGTTGGCTGTGAGCCTCTGCATCTTTATTGATTAGGCTCTGGCAGAGCCTCTCAGGTGACAGCTATATTAGGCTCTTGTCAACAAGTACTTCTTGGCTTCAACAATAGTGTCTGGGTTTGGTGCGGGCATATGGGATGGATCTCCAGGTGGGGCAGTCTCTGACTGGCTTTTCCTTTAGTCTCTGTTCCATTCTTTGTCCCTGTATTTCCTGGGATTTTCCAGTTGCTACCCCCAGTTCTCCATCCCCCATTGCTACACACCTCTGTTCAATTTCCTGACCCTCTGTACATCTCCTCCATCTCCTCCCATACCTGATTCTTCCTCTTTTCCCCCTCTCCCTCCCCTCTTCCTCCCAAGTCCCTTTCCATGATTATTTTTTCCCCCTTCTAAGTAGGACCAAAATATCTTCCTCATGAGCTTCATGTGGTCTGTGAGTTGTATCATAGGTATTCCATGCTCTTTGCCTAATATCCACTTAACAGTGAGTACATACCATGTGTGGTCTTTTGTGACCAAATTAACTCACGAAGGATATTTGCTAGACCCATCCATTTCCCTGCAAATTTCATGAAGCCATTGTTTTTAATAGCTGAGTAGTTTTCCATTGTGTAAATGTACCACATTTTCTGTATCCATTTCTCTGTTGAGGGACATGTGGGTTCTTTCCATCTCCTGGCTATTATAAATTTGGCTGCTATGAACATAGTAGAGTGTGTGTTTTTATTACATGTTGGAGCATCTTCTGGGTATATATGCCCAGGAGTGGGACATCTGGGTCCTCAGGTAGTACTATGTCCAATTTTCGGAGGAACTGCCAGACTGATTTCCAGAGTGTACCAGCTTGCAATCAAACCAGCAATGAAGAAGTGTTCCTCTTTCTCCACATCTTCACCAGCATCTGCTGTCACCTGAGTTTTTGATCTTAGCCATTCTGACTGGTGTGATGTGGAATCTCAAGGCATCTGTTTCTTTAAGTTAGGGAAGTTTTTGTCTATAATTTTGTTGAAGATATTTACTGGCTTTTTAAGTTGGTAATGTTCTCTCTCTTCTATACCTATTATCTTTAGGTTTGGTCTTCTCACTGTCCTGGATTTCCTGGATGTTTTGGGTTAGGAGCTTTTTGCATTTTGCATTTTCTTTAGGTATGGGAAGATTTCTTTTATAACTTTGTTGAAGATATTTACTGGCCCTTTAACTTGGGAATCTTCACTCTTTTCTATACTATTTATCCTTAGTTTTGGTTTTCTCATTGTGTCCTGAATTTCTTGGATGTTTTGGGTTAGGAGCTTTTTGCATTTTGCCTATTCTTTGACTGTTGTGTCAATGTTTTCTATGTTATCTTCTGCACCTGAGATTCTCTCTTCTATCTTTTGTATTCTCTTGCTAATGCTTGCATCTATGACTCCTGATCTTTTCCTAGGTTTTCTATCTCCAGAGTTGTCACCCTTTGTGATTTCTTTATTGTTTCTATTTCCATTTTTATATTCTGGATGGTTTTGTTCAATTTGTTCAATTCCTTCACCTGTTTGGTTGTGTTTTTCTGTAATTCTTTAAGGGATTTATGTGTTTCCTCTTTAAGTGTTTCTACCTGTTTGCCTGTGTTCTTCTGTATTTCTTTGAGGGAGTTATTTATGTCATTCTTAAAGCCTTCTGTCATCATCATGAGATGTGATTTTTAAATCAGAGTCTTGCTTTTCTGGTGTGTTGAGGTATCCAGGGTTCACTCTGGTGGGAGAATTGGGTTCTGATGATGCCAAGTAGCCTTGGTTTCTGTTGCTTATGTTCTTGCCCTTGCCTCTTGCCATCTGGTTGTCTCTGGTGTTAGCTGGTCTTGCTATCTCTTACTATGGCTCATCCTTGTAAGCTTGTGTGTTAGCACTCCTGGGAGACCAGTTCTCTCTGGGAGGAATTTGGGTATGGAGAGCTATGGCACAGGGTTAGCTCTGGGGCACAGAAGGAAACCGGAAGGATATCCCGAGCTTTTGTCCCCGCTGGCAAGAACACACTCAGGACAACCGGAATCTTCTGCGGCAAAGCTTTATTGCTTACTTCTCAGGAAGATCCCGACCCCAGAAAATGGAGTCCCTTATATAGCACTCAGCCATGACGTTTCAGCACCTGATGTGGCGTGACAGCTCTTGATTCGTTGCTCGCTCATCACACCACTATTACACCCCGAGAATGGGCAGTGACTAGGAGTGAGTTCACTCTTGCACTTGCGCACAAGGCTTGTTTACTAGTTTGTCACAGCGGAGGCCAGCGCCATCTTATAATGGTGATTGCTCGCGGCACGCGCACGGCTCTCCACATCTCCCCCTTTTTATTTTATTAAATTGAGGCTGGACTAGGTCTGTGTAATTATGCCCATCCGCTGTGGCTCCTGTCTTAGGTCGTTCCTCCAATGTCACAGCTTTTCCTGTCAGAGGGTAACCCTATCGCCACTGGGCCCCGTGTCTTAGGATGATCTGTGCATGAGGAAAGTTGCCCGTCCCTGGATACCGCAGTGCTATGTGACAGTAACTACTAAATGACCTAGGGCAAACTCTATAAAAGAGGCCAGCCACCAATGTCAACTAATTTTTGAGCATAGATAGCCAGATTTCGGGGGAGGCGCCTTGCTCAATGGCAGCAAGTGCTTGAGCTATCACAACCTTGTCACGTGTTTGTTGGGTTCTGAGCTTGCAAACCAACCAAAGCATGAACACAAGTCCACAGCAGGTGGCAACACCAAATAACCCCCCCCCCCCCACCCATTCCTTAAAATAAGAAAATGCAGATGAAATCCAGGAGGAGAGGCCCTCTGTCAATGACAGGTCCACTCGCGTTGAGTTGATCTTTAAAACTGCCACCCTCAGGGCCTCAAGAGTCTCCTCGAATCCCTCAGACCAATTTCCTGCAAGATACAAGGAAAGCTGTCTAGACAGATTAGCTGCATAAGTAAAATTTTCATATTGGACACTGGTAATACACAGGGCTTCCAGTTTTCTTTCACAACCCAACTGGGCCATCTGGTATAGAACTCCTATCTGTTCTTCTGCCAGGTCAAGGCGCTGATTCAGTATCATCAGCCCTCCCTTTAACTTGGTACTAGCAGAAGTTTGGACAGTGATGGCATCAGCCAGATCTGCTGAAAGCTGATTTAATTTTGTGCCTGATTGAACCGTACTAGCCATAGCATACCCTGCAGCTGTAGCAGCAGCTGCACTGGCTGAAATTGCTATGATTACGGCAGCAGTAATTCCAAAATCTATTTTTTGTCGAAACAGGGATAAGGTGGAGGGTGTTTCCACCGGAACCGGGATCCAACGTGGGATCCGTGCTACCATGGCACGGGTGTTCTTTGTTATGTCCCAACATTGAGAAATCCAACAAGAATCATTGGAACAGACTTCAAATGAATCATTTGAAAGAATAAACAAGAAAGGGGGGTAAACACAGACTGGGGTAGATGGATAATTAATCTGGTTTACCAAAGTTTTATTGAACCCAGTGATCTCTACACTGGTATTAGTATATCCATAAGAATCCTGGGAGGCAGCATGTATTCCCCAATACTGAGCAAATCTTGAAATGCCATTAAAAGAAGCCTTTCCAACTGCTCCTCCCTGGATAAAGATCAAAGGATTGAGTTCTGTACAACTGCCATTGACTCCACAAAGCACCCACTTGTGAAAGGGATGCATTCTAAAGTCCTGTATGAAAAGTCCCTTTTTCATAACAAATTCCTTCTCTGGATCATCTATCATGTTGGGAGAAAAGGAAAAGGTTTTACTCTGATCTGCCCAACGAGTGATGGAGGATTGACAATCAGACCAAGGCAATATCAGCCCTTCATCTTCCAAGCTACAATGAGGGGCTATTTTTGGTTGGTGGGGACGTTCTTTGTCTGAAAAGTTAGGTGGTAGAAATGTACCATTAACCCAAATTGCCTCCTGCCAAAAGGTCCGATTTGTAAAGGTTATATCTGCATTGGAAGTATCTTGGGTTGTGCTTACCCAACCTCCTTGGTGCTCATTAAACTTCCCCAAAGCTCGAGCTGTGAGGTTGATACATTTTCCTGGTCCATTAATTTGAAAACATAAAGAACCCTGTTCTAATAAAGAGCGATTTTCTCCTAATGGTGCTCGGGTGGGATCATAGGGTAGATATGGCAAATCTAATGTTTTATTAGTAGTAAAGAATTTTGGAAAAACTATAGCATTATGGCGAACTGGCATTGGTTTAGGGAAAGTCGAGAGAATGGCCCATCTCTGTTCGCCCCTCATACTAGGAACCTGAGACAAGTTCAACATTGTCAGGATCAGGAGCAGTCCTCGGGAGGTCTGCATCTTCTGCACCATCCTTGATGAATATCTTGCGGGTGAGTTGTTCCGGCAGCCAAAATGGGTTGTCTTCACTCTGTGGAAAAACACAAACAGCTCCCCTGGATCTTAACAAAATAGGATCCGGGCCTTTCCACAGACCAGTTAAGACATCCTTCCATTTGACCATTTCTTTTGGTCTATCAGGGTCTGAGCTATGTCGATCAGCTGCAGAGCGACCTTGCTCGTCAAGATTCAAAAAATTAAGTGTAAAGAGTGCCATAGATACAGCTACTCTTGGCACTGAGGGCAGAGTCTCATCAACTCCCCTTTTTTGTTTTATAAGATAAGACTTAAGTGTACTGTGAGCACGTTCCACAATGCCTTGTCCTTGAGGATTATAAGGAAGGCCAGTCAAGTGAGTGACATCCATTTGATGACAAAATTGCTGAAATTTAGTAGAGGTATATGCTGGCCCATTATCAGTTTTAAGAATTGTGGGCTTGCCCCAAGCACTCCATGCTTCTAAACAGTGCTGTATAACATGAGAGGCTTTCTCACCTGTTAAAGGTGTAGCAAACATAACACCAGAGCAGGTGTCAATGGAAACATGTAAATATTGATTTCTTCCAAAGGAGGAAATATGAGTGACATCCATTTGCCAGACCTGTAATGGTCTGATGCCTCGGGGGTTTACCCCTACATGAGGAGTAGGCAGAAATTGACAACAGTTTTGACATTGGGTGACAATGTCACGAGCTTCTTTCCTAGTTAAAGTGAAACGGCGGCGTAATGTTTCAGCCGTCACGTGGAAGCGTTTATGAAACTCCCTTGCAGCCTCTGACTGCGAGGACAGAGCAGCAGCCACGATTCTAGTAGCTTTGTCTGCCAAGTCATTTCCATGAGACATGGGGCCAGGAAGGCCAGAATGAGCCCTAACATGAGTAATATACACAAGATGTCTTCTATGTAACAAGGCTGACTGAATTTGCTGAAAAATGTGAGCAAGCTTGCTAGAGGGTCTAATTAAGCCAGCAACTTCAAGCATATTAACTGCATTGACCACATATGAGGAATCAGATACAATATTGAGCGGTCCCGGAAAAGTTTCAAGGACTTCTAGAACTACCAAACACTCTACAATCTGGGATGATGTCTCATTATATTGTTTAGATGTTACTTGGCCATTTACTACATATGCACCTATGCCAGATTTGGATCCATCTGTATACACTACTACCCCATCCGGAAGTGGGTGTTTGGCTGTTATTATTGGAAACACTATGGGTTGGCTTAAGGCAAATTGTAAAATTGGATGTTTTGGATAATGATTATCAATTTGTCCTGAATAAGAGGCAACCAAGACTGCCCAATCGTTAGTTGTTGCTGCCAGGGTTTGAACTTGAGCAGAAGTATAAGGTACGATTAGCATATGAGGTTCTTTCCCAAAATAAGTAATAGCTGCTTTTATCCCCCTAAGTGCAAGTTGAGCAATTGCATTAGGATACCACTCAATAATTTTTGCAGGGGAAGCATTAGGATGGACCCACAATAAGGGTCCTTTTTGCCATAAGACTGCTGTTGGTAACTGTGCAGTTTTTAATATGCACAATTCAAATGATTTTGACTCCTCAATGCGTTGTAATTGAGCATCTTGTAAGGCCTTTTCTATCGTTTGTAAAGCTTGACATGCAGCTGGGGTAAGTGCTCTGTGGGAGGAGATGTGGGTATCTCCCTCTAATATGTCAAATAAGGGCTTTAATTCTGCTGATGGAATTTTCAAAAATGGTCTTAGCCAATTAATATCTTCTAGCAATTATTGGAAATCATTCAAGGTATGTAGTTGATCTTTGCGAATCTCTAATTTTTGAGGAACAATTTTGTCAGGATAAATGAGTGACCCTAGGAAGGCTCCCATTCGAGCAACTTGCACCTTTTCAGTGGCCACCTGCAATCCCCATTGCCCTAACGTTTTTATTAATATAGGGTATGCACCTTGCAATAATTGTGAATTTTTATGGCAAATCAAAATGTCATCCATATAAATTATCACCTGTAATGATGGAAAATGCTCTCTAACTGACTTAAGTGCCAATTGCACATACAGTTGACACATGGTGGGACTATTCGCCATCCCCTGAGGTAGGACCTTCCATTGGTATCTTTGATCCGGCTCTAAATGATTAATGGCTGGGATGGTAAATGCAAATCTTTGCCTATCTTGAGGGCATAAAGGTATAGAGAAAAAGAAATCTTTAATATCTATAATTATAATTTCCCAATTTTTGGGTAAGGCAGAAAGCAATGGTAGCCCTGGCTGAACTGGTCCAAATAGACGCATTTGTGCATTAATAGCTCTAACATCATGTAATAAGCGCCATTTGCCAGATTTTTTCTTAATTACGAAAATAGGTGTATTCCAGGGTGAGGTAGAGGGCTCTAAATGACCCAAGCTGTTCAGAAATTAGTTTTGTAGCTGCTTCTAACTTTTCAGATGAGAGAGGCCATTGAGGAACCCATACAACTTCCTCTGTAAGCCATGGTATGGGCATGGAGCCCTCAACGGCCCCTAGAAAAAACCCAAACCTTGTCTCCCATTATTACCTTTTTGAGGGATAGGTTCAAGTTTACCCTGCTCTCCTTTCCCTAATCCCCTTCCTTCTTTATAGCCCATTTTCTTCATTATTTGAACAGCTTGTGGCGAGTATTCATTAGTCAAGGTCAATCCTAGTGCCTGTAAGATGTCTCTCCCCCAGAGATTTACTGGGAGTGGTAAAACATAGGGAGTGAATCGTCCTGTTTGACCTTCAGGAGCTGTCCAGCTCAAAGAACGGGAACTAATAGTGAGACAGGAGGACTGATAACCTAAACCTTGCAAAGAACGTGATGACTGAGTAACGGGCCAAGTTTTTGGCCACCATTGGGAAGACAGGATACTTTTATCTGCTCCTGTGTCTAAAATCCCTTTAAATTGTTTTCCTTCTATAACTAATTCTAAGAATGGCCTGGAGTCAAGAGACATCACTAAGTAAGCAGAATCATTCCCAGTAGAACCAATCCCTCTGGTAGCTCGAGGGACACCAGAGGAAGGAAAACAGCCATGTAGGCTTGGCAAAATTATTAACTGAGCTATTCTATCCCCTTGTGAAATAGAAAAGACACCCTGAGGACAGGAACAGAGAACTTGAAGTTCCCCTTTATAGTCTTGATCTACGACTCCAGGGTGAACAATAAGACCTTGTAAGGTAAGGGAGGCCCGGCCCAATATTAGGCCAACACTCCCGGATGGCAGAGGTCCTTTATAGTCAGTAGGAATAGGCTGTACCCCCATTTGGGGCATTAGCATGAATCGGGTGGTGGTACGGAGGTCCAACCCAGCTGATCCTTCTGTTGCCCTGCGGACTGTGGGGTCCACCTTTTGCCTGTCGGGGTCCCATATGTTTTCAGGCCCTGAGACCTGAGGGCCCTGTACTGGTTTTTTGGAATGGTCTCATTATCTACTGCTTGAGGGAATCCTGGCTGCAGGGGCCTGCCTCGAATGTCCCTGACTGAACGACAATCTCTAGCCCAATGATATCCTTTTCCACACTTAGTACACAGTCCTGGTGCTCTCCTTTTGACAAGGGCTCTACAGTCCTTTTTTAAGTGTCCCGGTTTGCCACAATTATAGCAGAGTTTGAGCTCAGCCATGTCAGGGCGTTTTTGCCCTTGTAGAATGGCAGCTGCTAAACCTGCATTAGTGAGTGGCCCTCCAAGCTCACGGCAAACCTTCAACCAATCCTGCAGTCCCTTGCTCTTTCTAGGTGTAATAGCCGCCCTGCATTCCTGGGTAGCCTGTTCATAGATCAGGCTATGAATTTAACTGTTCAATTAAAGGCATAGCTGTCTCTGGGTCCCCAAAAATTCTCCCTGCCGCTTCTGTCATTCTAGCCACAAAATCTGAGAATGACTCCTGTGCACCCTGGGTGATCTTGGTCAAATGCCCACTTGCCTCTCCCTTCTTAGAGAGTGCCTTCCATGCCTTAACTGCAGCAGCTGAGATCTGAGCATAAGCTCCCCAATGGTAATTTGTCTGGTTATTAGCGTGTTGTCCCTGACCTGTAAGCAACTCAAAAGTCCATGTTCCTTGGTCCCCTTCAACATTGGCATTGGCCCTTGCCTGTGCTTGGCAGGAGTCTTGCCACAAAGCTTTCCATTCCAAATACATTCCCATGTTAGGAGATGCGGCTTTTACTACGGTCATCCAATCGCCAGGGGTCATTGCCAGAGTCGCAAGCCTTTCGACTTGGGCTACAGTAAAGTTGGCATTGACTCCATAGTTACGAACTGACTCTGCTAATTCTTTAATCTGTATATACTCCACTGGGGCATGAACGCGTCCACCCTCTGCGCCTTCAAAGACTGGGAACGCTTGCTGCACTTTTCTCTGTTCCTCTTTTGAAATGAATGAGTCTGATTGATACCTCTGCACGTAGGGCAGAGGTGTACTAGGACCCAGAGGTTGCGGATCTGAAGATCGCATAGTGATTTGACATTTGTCTCTAGCTACTTTTGCTTTCTTTATGTTATTCTGTGACTGATTAGCTCCTCTTTCATCTAGCTGATATCTTTCTTCCTCTAAGTCTGTCTCCTCAGAGGAGCTAAGTTCCTTATCCAATTCTGAGCTACTGACAGCTAGTGCCTTAAACTCATCTAATGGCAGGTAGAGGCTCCTTTCCTTATGTGCCTCTCCAGTTCTTTCTCTCTTCTTCTCTCCCTTTCCATCCCTTTTTCTAATCTCTCCCAAGGCATTCTTTCCTTTATATCTCTTTTCCTCGGGCTCAAGGCCCGTGGAAAGGCCTAAATTCTTCAGTGCACCTTGTTTCATCCCAACTTTCAATCTCTCTCCCCACTCTGCCTCTGATAGACTGTCTTGAATTTCGTCCAAAATCTTCTGCCCTGCTTCTACCATCTGCTCACAATCCTCATCTGTTAAGCACGATCTCACCAATTTCCATAACGGCATGATCCCTGCTTTAAGTTTGCCGTTCTGCTGTTCCCTAACTAGATCTCCTTTCAGTTTGTCCCAAGAAGTGACAGTTAACGAACCTGAGCAAGCATACCATGGTGCCACACGGTCTACCTCCCTGACAAATGCCTCTATACTCTTAGTGGCGATTTTTAGGCCACACTGCTTCAGGACCGACCTAAACGCCACTACTACAGAGTGAGAAATTCCCATATTGCCGCTATCCAGTCCTGACCGTGACTGAAACTAATCGCTGTCCAGGCACTGTCCAGGTGCTGTCCGAACCTGACTGCGACTGGGAACCAGTCAGCAGTTCCAGCGGTGGAAGCAAAACTAAACTGAAAGGGAAAGTGCGATCGCCGTGCAAACAATCAAAAGGGCATCTAACTCTGGAGAAATTTCAAGACAATACTTACCTTGCAGAGCTGTAGTGTCCCGCAGTTCTGGTTCCGCCCCACAAACGAGGGATCTTCCTTGCGCAGGTGTGATGGTATAAAGTTCCCGGGTTTCGGCATCACTTATCCCGAGCTTTTGTCCCCGCCGGCAAGAACACACTCAGGACAACCGGAATCTTCTGCGGCAAAGCTTTATTGCTTACTTCTCAGGAAGATCCCGACCCCAGAAAATGGAGTCCCTTATATAGCACTCAGCCATGACGTTTCAGCACCTGATGTGGCGTGACAGCTCTTGATTCGTTGCTCGCTCATCACACCACTATTACACCCCGAGAATGGGCAGTGACTAGGAGTGAGTTCACTCTTGCACTTGCGCACAAGGCTTGTTTACTAGTTTGTCACAGCGGAGGCCAGCGCCATCTTATAATGGTGATTGCTCGCGGCACGAGCACGGCTCTCCACAGAAGGATCCTGTCCTGGGCTATTCCTTGGTTCTGGTGTCCTGATGGCTCTGGGCGGATCCCTCTTGGGCCAGTAATTTGAGCAGAAGTGGTGGTCTCACCTGTGTGCTCAGGGGTGTCAGCACTCTTGGGAGATCTGTTCTATCCCCATGGGATCTGGGTACTGAGAACTGTGGTCAGGGTCAGCTCCTGGGCGCAGATGGAAACTGGATGGATCCTCTCCCAGGCTGTTCCTCAGTTCCCGTGTCCTGAGGGATCCTCACAAGTTTCTAGGAACAGATGTGGTGGTTTTACCCCTGCACACAGGTGTGTCAGCACTCCTGGGAGACCAGCACTCTCTCAGTGGGACCTGGGTATGGAGAGCTGTGGCATAGATGGAAACCTGAAGGTCTAGTCACTTATTAAATGAATATTTACTGAGCAGCAGCTGTGTGCAATGTATGTGTTGAAAATAGAAGTTAGCAAGCCAAGAATTTTTTTCTCTAAAACATAGTGTAGAAAAGGAAGAAATGAAATACATTTTCCTTAATGTTATATCCCTTCATTCTTAAAACACTATACCCATTTTTCCTGAGAATACAAGTGTCATTAGCCTGCCTACATTATCGTACTATGTATGTGTATCTCAAACCTGTGGCTGACACGCATTTAAAGAAACGTTCAACATCCTTAGTCATCACGGAAATGCAAATCAAAATGACCCTGAGATTCCATCCCCTACCAATCAGCATGGCTAAGTTCAAAAACACAGGTGACAACAGATACTGGCAAGGATGTGGAGAAAGAGGAAAACTCCTCCATTCATGGTGCAACTGTAATCTGTTAATATCACTTTGGAAATTAATCTGGTGATTTCTCAGAAAAGACCCAGTATACCACTACTGGGCATATACCCAAAAGATGCTCCAGTATATAACAAGGACATGTGCTCCACTATGTTTATAGTAGCCTTATAGAAACTGGAAGCAACCCAGATGTCCCTCATCAGAAGAATGAATACAGAAAATGTGGAACATTTACACAATGGAGTACTACTCAGCTATTAAAAACAATGACTTCATGAAATTCGCAGGCAAATGGATGGAACTAGAAAATAGTATCCCTACTGAAGTAACCCAGACACAAAAGAACCATGGTATATACTCACTGATAAGTGGGTATTAGCACAAAAGCTCAGAATACCCATGATATAATCCACAAACCATATGGAGCTTAAGAAGAAGGAAGACCAAAGAGCGGATGCTTCAGTGCTACATGGGAGAACAAAATTATCACTGAGGGTAGAGGGATAGAGGGACCTTAGATGGAGGGAGGAGGGGGAGGGAAAAGAAAGTGAAGCAGGATCACTTATTGGATGGGACAGGAGAGAAGTACAGAGGGTCAGGAAATTGAATAAAAGTATGTAGCAATGGATGGTGAAGAACTGAGGGTAGCCACTAGAAAGTCCCAGATACCAGGGAATCAAGAGGCTCCCAGGACCCAACAGGGATGACTTTATCCACAATACACAACAAAGCCGAGATAGAACCTGTAGAGACCCCCTCCAGTAGATAGGCATGGCTTCTGTTGAGGGGTGGGGCTTTCCACCCATTTCAAAAAATTTTAACCCAGAAATGTTCTTGTCCAAAGGAAAGACAGAGACAAAAACTGGGGACAGAGAATGAAGAAAGGCTATTCAGAAACCTCTCTACCTTGGATCTATCCCATCTGTAGACACCAAGTCCCCATACTATTGCTGATGCTAAGAAGGACTTGCAGACAGGAGCCTTGTATGGCTGTTCCCTGAGAGTTTCTACCAGCACCTGACCAACACAGATGCAGACACTCACCACCCGACTGAGTCTGGGGACCCCAATGGAAGAGCTAGGGGAAGGCCTGAAGTAGCTGAAGGGGATTCCAATTCTATAGGAAGAACAATTTCAACTAGCCAGACTGCTCAGAGCTCTCAGAGACTAAACCACCAACTAAAGTGTATACGTGGGGGAATCCATGGCTCCAGATACATGTGTAGCAGAGGATGGCCTTATCTGACAGTGGGAGGGGAGGCCCTTGGTCCTGTGGAGGTTTGTTACCCCAGCATGGGGCATGCTAGAGTGGGGAGGTACAAGTGGGTGAGTGGTTTGGGGAGACCCTCATAGAAGTAAAGGGGAGGAGACGTGGGGGCATGGGATAGGGAGGGCTGTGGAGGAGTAACCGAGAATTAGGATATCATTTGAAATGTAAACAAATAAAATGACTAATTAAAGAGAGAAAGACTTAAAGAAGATTATTGGGCTTTAGCTTAGACCAGTATTCCAGTTTATGAATTCTATAACTCTTCCTTCCTTCCTCCTTCCTTCCTTCCTTCCTTCCTTCCTTCCTTCCTTCCTTCCTTCCTTCCTTCCTTCCTTCCCTCCTTCCTTCTTTGAGACAGGGTTTCTCTGTGCAGCCCTGGCTGTCCTGGAACTCACTCTGTAGACCAGGCTGGTCTTGAACTCAGAAATTCGCCTGCCTGTGCCCCCCAAGTGCTGGGATTAAAGGCGTGCACCACCACGCCCAGCAATAGATTGATTTCTATATATGTCATTTTAGCAAATTGGTCATTGGACTTCTGTGTATGGAGCTTCTCAAATGACGAAGATTCCTTTGTTGTCATTTTTAGGAGAAGTTTTTCCAGATCCCAGCATCAGAAGTCCTCACTGATGATGACCTTCAGAGAAATCTGGAACAGATCATGAATGTCATTTGTCCTCCAGGAATAAAAATAGGTAGGCAGTATTTCAAAGGTGCTTCTTTCTCTTCCTTGAAAATGCACCTAGTGTGTATCTAATCCATAGACTGTGGGTAGAACGAAGCCAACTGAGTCCTTGGGAATTACTAAGTGTGAACAGTATCTATCAGTGTCTTAATGAGATAGCAGCAGAAATAAAATAAATATGAGTAATAAGGTTTAAAATATTTTGAAATGTATTTAAGCATAGCACTTTTGGTCACAACGTATTTGACTCTGAGTTTATACGTACAGCATAGAAACATGGAGGTTGCAATTATAACAAATCGATGCAGTATTTACTAGAAATATGCTCTCAAATAAACTGCCATAATCATGTTTGACTCAGTGGATTTCCTCTGGTACTAATGAGCTTCAAATTTTTCTATATTTATTTTGCAAACTTTATGAACTTTAGCCATTTTTGCACAAATATGCTTCATCCACAGGCTCCTGCCCTGGTAAAAATTGTACACATTGTAGCCACTGTCACTAAGTCCTTTTATGGCCAGCATTTCTTTTCTGTCAGAATCTGGAGAAGTAAATTATGTTAAGCAGTTTGATTGTTCTAGTAATTGTTGACAGTGACAAATCTCCCCTCTGGCTGCTTCACTGTTGGTGATGGGACTGTTAGAGTTTGCTCCTGATTAGGGTTTCTTCCTCCACAATAGGTCTCTACAATGTAACATCAGTTCCCAAGAGATGGGAAATTTTGCTTTTCTGGAGCAAAGTTTAATTGAGATATGTTCATTTGTTTTCAATTTTAATTTGTCTTGCATATTGCACTTAATATACATAGATTTCCAAAAATCAAAGTCTCTGGACCTGGTATGTTTTCAGATATACAGATATATGGCCAAGCTTGATTGCCATGCCAGATGCCTTGCAGGCTTACTAGGGTCTTCTGTTGATGGTAGAAATGCCCTGCTCCTTGCCAGATGTGATGGTTGGCATTATTGCTGCCAGTTGTGCAGGTCACAGGTAAGGCTTAAAATGATTTAATCTGAAGTTCAGGTTTCACCTCCATCTAATTTGTCAAGGAAAAGACAGGAGGCCCATAAGCAGTCAGCTCCAGAAAAGGAGCAAAACATCGGTGAGATGCTAGACTACCTTTGCTGTCAGGTGTTTTATAAACCCTTAATCTCTTTCATCTGAGGTTGGGGCAAAATTGTAATTAATGAGAATTACTAGTTCTGTGCTTGGTTTAATGGCTGAATGGTATGTCCTCTTGGTCTGTAGATGCGTACCCATGGCTGGATTGCCTCATCAAGTCCTACAACGTCACAAGTGGAACAGAACATCAAATATGTTACCAGATATTTGACACCATGGTTGCAGAAGACATCATCTAGTGCTGCTGTTGTGTGTAGTGTGTTGTTGAATTATCCATTCCCATTTCCACTATAGCTTTAAGGTCTCTTATACAGAAAGACATTGTATTGTTATTTATACTTTCTTGTGAATATGTTGAAATGTCTTTTTTCTCAACATGCCCAGGGTGACAATTAGATTACAAAATAAGACCACATCTTGTGTGGAGAAACCCAAGTTTTCATTTTTCCTTCAGGTAATCTCTATTGTTACCAGACATTGTAGGTCTGTCTTCTGCACAACACACTTGTTTTTGTGCCGTTCACTCACCATCCCTAGTTGGGTTTATATTCCTGTCCTGAGTTTTATACAAGCAGTTGATGATAATGTGAGTGTAGATAATAACACATTCTATTCTTGAGTCTCTTAGTTCAGTGGTGGATACCTTTCTTTCATCCTCTTCCATTTTACTTGGGAGAGAGAAGAAAGCAATCACAAGTGGAGAGGGAGGGAGGGGCCTGGGAAGGAAAGTGGAAGGAGGTTGTGTGTGGGGGAGAGGGGAACCTGATCTGGTATTGGGTGAGTGAAAAGAACTGAAGCCCTAAGGGCCGGCAGAAAGAATGAAAACAGGCAACCTCAGGAAATAGGAGGCTAGTGAACCCTCCAGAATGCACCAGAGACCTGGGATGTGAGAGACTCAGGAATCAAAGGGAGAGACCTTAGATGAAATGCCTGACAGTAGGGAGAGGGAACTTACCGAGCCCACCACTAGCAGGAAGACAGGACATCAAGTGAGGGATGGGGTTGCCATCCCATAGTCACATCTCTGACTCATAATTGTTCCTGTTTGGAACAATTACAGGATGGAAATGGAGAGGAGCCTGAGGAAAAGAAGGTCCAGTGACAGGCTCAAAGTAGGATCCAGCTCAAGGGGAGGTCCCAAGGCCTGACACTATTACTGAGGCTATGGAGCACTCACAAAAAGGGACCTATTATGACTGCCCTCTGAAAGACCCAACAAGTAGCTGAAAGAGTCAGATGCAGATATCTGCACCCAACCAATGGACAGAAGCAGCTGACCCCTGTTGTTGAATTAGGGAAGGCTGAAAGAAGCTGAGGAGAAGGGTGATCCTGTAGGAGGACCAGCAGCAGTCTCAATCTGGTCCCCTGAGATCTCTCAAACACTGGACCACCAAACAGGCAACATACACCAGCTGATATGAGACCTTCAGTACACAGACAGTAGAGGACTTCCAGGTCTGTGTTCATTCAGAGATGATGCACCTAACCTTCAAGAGACAGGAGGCCCCAGGGAGTTTAGAGGTCAGGTGGGGTGGGGGGTGGTGGGGCCATCCATGTGGAAACAGGGGTGTTGTAGAGGAGATGTGGGGTGTGGAGCAGTCAGGGTGGATGTAGGGGTGGGGTGGGGAATGGGATATGGAGTGTAAAAATTAATAAAAAAAAGAAAGAAATTGTATTCATTATCAACCACACTCCAGTGCAGTGGGCAGCTCCCCACCCCCTGAAAAAAGTCTGAATGTTTTGTGAACTTTATGTCACTGCATTTTATTTGTGTGTGTGTGTGTGTGAATTCATATATTTACTTGAAATTTATTTCTTCACAGTTTATTCTTATATTTCCCAGTTCCAACAATTTGCCTGCAAATTTCACAATGTTCTTATTTTTAATAGATGAGTAATATTTCATTGTTAAATGTACCACATTTTCTTTATCTAATTTTTTAGTTGAAGAATACCTAGGTTGTTTTGCTATAAACATGTTTGAGAAAGTGTCCTTGTGGTGTGGTAGAACAGGTTTTGGGAATGTTCTCCAGAGAGGTGTGGGTCTTGATTCCCAATCTTCTGAGAAACAGCAAAATTGATTTCCCATTTAACTTCAGTTTTATACAGAGGAATTGCCTAGCCAGTCCTGGTGTAAGAAAACTTCCTGTGCATTCACATGAGTATCTTGTTACCTGAGTTCCCCTTGAACAAATTTTTGTCTGAGTGAGTGTCACCGATGTACTATGACAAGTCTTTAATGAGACATGGCATAGATCTTTGAAGTAGAATAACACTACTTTTTTTTCTGTAAAAAGGAAAATGAACGACCGCTTCCTAATTTTGTAATTAAACCATTTCTGCTTGCTAGTGGTTTTGTTTTATTTTAACACAAGATAGAGTTATCTGTAAGAATTTAATGGTGAAAATGCCTACATATGATTCAGCTGTATAGCTTTTTCAGTCTGTCTCTGTCTGTCTGCCAGAAAGACAACAAACTTATACTCTTAAAATCTAAAGGATTCCAGTACATCTCAAAATATTCTATAGAGTGTAAAATGAAAGAATATTCCCAAACTATTTTTGTAAAAACAGCACTATACTAATTCTTAAAACAGATAAGGACACAACAAACATGGAATTTCTAAACCAACATACCTGATTAAATGTAAAATTTTCATATATAGTAATTAGAAAATGAATTCATGAACACAGCAAAAAGATTTTGAAAATGTGCTTTAAAGATTGTCTCAGAAATGACAGGTTTTATCCACCCATAATCCCTCAACAATGTAGTTTCATAAATAATCCTTGAAAACTGGCAGCACTATTAGACACACTAGTGTGGAAGGGGGAAATATCATGGGGGAACTACCCTTAGACAAGTAATATCTGATGAAAGAGAGAAAATTAGCCTATCTCAGAGATGAAACTGCTGACTAGGTATCTAATACAGAGTGGCTAGCTCTAAAACCATATATACAGAAACAACAAAAATAGACTTAACAGGTTGCATTTTTCATTTTGTACATACATACACACACACATATATACATACATACATACTTACACATACATATATAATACACACACATTATAAAGAAAAAGAGGCTAATATTTTGGGAGTAGCAAGGACATGAGAGGGATGGAACAGGGATTGGGAGAGTGAAGTTATATTGTAATTAAAATGAAAAGAAATTTTAAAAGAATGAAAACAGCCTAATGTTGATGGGAGGAAAAGAATACTTTATTCACTATTGGTGAGAGTACAAACTGGTGCAACTGCTATGGAAATCAGTAGGAGTAGCTTCAAATCACTATAACGGCTGTCCCATCCCATCCCACTCTTGGGCATACAACCAACGGACTCTGCATCCCTGTTACACTGTGTATGTCAGGAACCTTCAAGAGGAAGTTATTCTTGACATTCTGGATGCATGCTATAACAAAGTTATAGAAGCTGACAATGCTTTTACCATGTTTAAAACCGTAATCAATGGGATTCTGCCTGTAGGAAGGGACAAAATAAAATCAGAAGGATTGATGAAAGTTGGTCAGGAACAGACAACCTACTCGTGTGTTTTATGATTAAAATTCTTAGGAAGAAGAAGAGCAGGACTGCAGATGAAACACTGCCTTTCTCTGAGTTAGTTATTTTATTTTTTTCATTCTAGCTTATGGACTCTTTTTTTCTTGGCCTGTTTGTTTTACAAAGAAAGGAAAGAAAGAAGACCTGAAGGTTGTGGGGAGATGTTACGGTGGAGAAGATCTGGAAATAGTTGAGGCAGGAGAAATAGTATTATGAAAATGTATCAGTGTAAAGAGGACACACTGACATATTGTTAGTTTATTTGCAGTTAATGTAGGCGGCTCCTTATTTCTGGGATAACCTCTACATGATGCAGTGCGATGGATTGCAGTGGTTGCCCCAAATACAAACTTGAATCTTTTTGTCTAGTTGTGTCATCCTTTAGACTTGCCTCTCTAGTCAAAATATATCCCAAATATTTCACTTCCTGATGAGTAGTCTAGGCCTTTGTCTAAGAGGTAAGGTTGCCTCGAGCTTGATGTCTTAGGATTCTACTCACTCTTGAGGGCACTTTAGTCTCAAATTCTTCCAGGAGACCTAAATAAGGAGATGTCTTCTCCACATTTCAGACTTGGTTCTTTCAATAAAAAGGTCCCTAGCACCATTTCCTGCATAGTTCTTCACTGTACAGTGGTAGAGCTTTGAGTGTGAAGTTTCCTGGTTCCTGTGCTTTATTATAATGACTAGTGCAGAGACTTGGTAGAAGAAAGTAGAGTCTCTCTCTCTCTCTCTGACTCTGTCTGTCTCTCTCTCTGTCTCTCTCACACACACATACACACACACACACACACACACACACACGATGATGTCACAAACCTGGCCTGTGAGACAGCAAAGGAACTTGTGGAATGTGGGGTAACACTGTAAGGGGTCATTTACATAGCACCCATATTGTTGAAATTATTTAATCCCAACCCAGGGTTTCTACCCAGCCTTAGATCATTTGGTTTCTGGATAAAATACACACTCACCACTTTTATATTTCCAATAAACCTTACCCAGAACAAGAGCTGAGTCTATCCTGTATGTGTTAGAATCTACTTTCCTATTGATAGCCCTGAATTATTACTACTTACTCTGTTTCATTTGGGCTGCTCTTAACTCCAATTGCTCTTAACTAGCCACGAGGGCCATGTTCTCTTGACTCCCTAACCCATAGCATTGTCTCCTTGCCGCTCCTGAGCCTTCTTCTCCTGCATCTTGTCACTCTGGTTCTCCTCTGACCCCAAGCCTGGGAAACCTAATCCCTGTGTCCTTCTGTCGAGCTATTAGCTGTTGCCATTTTTATTTATGAATCAGAAATAATTTGGAGTCAAGGTCTGCGTGAGGACTATCTTGTCTCTGGGACCACCTGGGCCTGGGGACCTGCACTTACCATTACAATAGATAACAAAAGACCAAACCTCAACACACCCACTTTTTCCAATTTTTTATAATGAAGCTTTTTCCAAGATACTACTTTTTTTCCCCAATTTTTAATTAGGTAAATCTTCCCAATGATGGCCGACTAGGCCATCTTCTGCTACATATGCAGCTAGAGACACAAGCTCTGAGGGTACTGGTTAGTTCATATTGTTGTTCTACCTATAGTCTTGCAGACCCCTTCAGCTCATTGGGTACTTTCTGTAGCTCCTCCATTGAGGGCCCTGTGTTCCATCCAATAGCTGACTGTGAACATACACTTCTCTGTTTGCCAGGCACTGGCATAGCTTCACAAGAGACAGCTATATCAGGGTCCAAGATGCTACTTGAATAAATGAATCCAAAATGCACTAAAGGCATTGAATCTTTCCACTGAGGGTACTTTTCTGTTATCTCCTTCTCCACTCTGTTCCCCAGATCCTGCCTTCATTGACCACTGCAACAATGAGCCCTTATTAGAACATAGCCTTAACAGTTTTTCTTCCTTTTACATCATTTCTGCTTCCTCCTCAGCCATGTTCCTTGGGCTTTCGGTATTACTGTCTCACTGAGGGCTGAGCCTCCAACAGTCATTTAGTATCTTGGGAAAATGTTCTCTATTTACTGTAATTTTATGGAAAAAGCGGTTTCTCTGACCAAGGCTGAGTAGCATTTATCTGTGGATTTATATACAGCAATTTAGGAAGCAGTTTAATGCTTTATACTTCAAGTTTTCAGTTTACAACTTTGAGGTTCAAAAAGCACTTTGATCCACAGATACATTGTCTCTTTATGCTATTTTGGGGTTATTTTTAACAACTCTTTTATCCCCCAATATAGCAGAGTAGGTGAAATGTAAATACAGATGATATTACTGGGGCTAAACAGGTCCTTATTTGTCAACTGAATGGCACTCTCAGTTTCAATCCTGCAAAGGTATCACACCTGTCACCGAACATTAATGACTGCTGCTTTGGCAACTTGTTTGAAGGGACAGTTAAAGGGAGTTTATGGCTCTTTACAAAGGAGAGAAGATTTGAACCACTTACTGATGAACATACAGGCTTTGAAATTCACCTACCAATCCATTTCTGGGCACATTGTTATATATTGATAGGTGATCAGGCAGGACTCACCAATCATTCAAGGCCATAGTCAGTATCAAGCTTATTTTTCCTGTTCTGTGGAGGAAATGTCTTGATACTTTCACATGAATATCCATATCCTGTACTCCTTTCTAGTCTGTGCCACCCATGTCCATAATTTACATGGACACCACCTTCAAATTCTATGAACAAACCACTCCCATATTTGTGAAGTCATCAATGAGACTAGAGGAGTGGAGGAACAGTCCCTAAAGGTGTTAACAGATATTTGGGGAGTCCTGGCGTCTTTAGCAGGCGATGCTAGGAAAGTTGAAGTCCTTTGTTTCTTGGGGTTCTTAGTAACAGTAAAATAATTTAAAACGACTCAACCCAAAGCTCAAGGAAAATTTTATTATGTACAAAGAGAATTATCAGGGGAGGCAAGCTGTAAATCTCTGTAGCTGTGTGGAAGAGAAGTGGAGAAGTGGAGTCATAAAAAATAATTATTTTGGTCATCTCTTTAGCATAGCTCATGGTAGGCCCATGCTTCTTGGGTTAGGCCTAAATCCTGAGGGTGGTTCATCGTCCAGAAGACTCCCTGTCAGAAGTAGAATGTTACATCTCCAGCCACGCTAGAGACACTATTCTCTTGACCAGGAGTTTTTTTTTTTTTCCTTAATGAGTCTTTATTGCTACTGTAGCATAGGGATATATGTTGTGATATGGAAGAAATTTTTAGATTAGTATCCGTCCATCCATATGTTTAACTTTTATTTATTTTCTCTTTTGACAATTTTATACGTTTGTGAAGTGCATTCTTCTTACTTTCATGCTCTCCCTTTTCTATCTTTCTCCCATTACTGTCAACCCCCATCCTTTTTGTAAGTTCCTTTAACACTTTGTATTATTCCTTGTGGTCTAAATCACTTTAACCAGAGTTCCATTGGAGCTTGGTCAGCTACCTGTGAGTACACAATGACAATGAAACCCAGTCCTCTGCAAGCTACCATTAACCCACTGATGAGCAGAGTAGAACATGGCCTCTGAATACCTCACTGATTCTTCGTTATCCTATAATAGACTTAAACACATGCAACCTCTCAGCAGAAACGTTGCCGTATATAAACTTAATTCTCAAGATCTATGCAATTGATAGAATATAAAAATATCACACTAATGTAATTATTTGCTACATGTTATAGAGTTTCATTCATAGATATTTTTGACTGTGCCAAGACCCATCTCTGTTACTATAACTTATATTGTTAGTCTGTTTAAAGGACTTAGTCATGCTGTCTTAAAATTACTGTATTGAGTTCATCTAATTAGATGATAGTTTCAACCTCCATATTTCCAAATTTGGTTATATTATCTGGTCCTGAATGTGAAAAAATAGAATATTTTCTGGGGTGACACGTATCTACCCATACTATAATTCTCTTTGAGTTATGGAAGGAGGGCTTGAATATGTGAGATAATAATTTTATAGGCCCTAAGCAGAAGGGCCAAGCTTGCTTTCAGACATTCTCTCTGGTCTGCTTATTGACATTGTCTTGAAATGATCAAGTCATAGACACATGTGCTTAGGTATTAATATTTATCATTTATATTATTTTTAGCTAACACTTAGAAAGTTTTATGTGGTGTTTTTGACTCTGTTCTTTAAAACTATCATGTTATGTGTATTTGCACCACTTCAAATAGCGTCCCCGCAGTTAGTAGATAAACACAGGCTTAGAAGTAGATCTGACCAGAAGTATTAATTCACCTGTGGTCTTATTATCTGTTTTATTTCATTGAATTATGACCTGGGTATGAAGGTGATGGCTCTCAGTAATATTTTCTAACTTGTGTTTTTCACCTCAATTAAAGACCTTAGATGTATAGCCCCTGGACAAAAAAGTTGTTCACATTCTTCAATTTGAGAGAAATAACATGTGCTGAAAGAAGTTGTGTGACTTTAGAGTGATCATCAAATCTTGAAAAATAGTACATACCTACGTATGCCCAAAGGAATGGTAAAAGTATACTTAGGCTTGATAGCTCAGGCTCTATCTCCACCCTATTCATGCTCTGCAGAGACTTGTTCCCTTCCCAATTCTTCTTTGATGATTGTTAACACTTTCTACAAAGATAGGGATGGAATGGTTATTGCTTTTTCACACTTTTTCTTAGCTTTTAGTGTGCTAGCCATGGTGAATTGACATACAATTTCTCATATAACATCAGCATTGATAGCTGCCAGGAAATCACACAGATGTGCTCTTCATCTTTCATGTTATCCCTCACTATCTCTTCATAGGAATGAGTAGTGATTTATTTAGAAATTTAATATTGGATATTACCTCCATAAAATTGGGAAAATATGATTCTATTGACATTTATCTTGGTTCCATATTTCATGTTTGAATTTTTACTTCCTTGTATCTCTATTCCAGCCTGGTTTGTTATAGATTTCCACACATTGCCTGAAGATGATTGGGTAGTGGTGGCTGGTAAAGGAGCCTCACATCTAGTAAGTAGAGTTCAATGATAATGGTTAGCACACTTTAATTTAGGAAGTAGATGATTCTAAGTGAATTTTCATCCAGTGTAAAACAGCAGAATTGAAAGGTTTAGACAGTAAGTTCAACATTCTTGAAATATGATTTTATAACATTGGATTCTATGCACCTTTTTGTTAGTAAGAGTGGACAATTGTACAGTATATTTTACCACTATTGCTATGCAGTACAGCTTGAGTTCAGGCATGGTGAATCCACCACAGTTTCTTTTATTGTTGAGAATACTTTTTGGTATCTAGAATATTTGTTATTCCAGATGAATTTGCAAATTGCTGTTTATATCTCAATGAAGAATTGAGCTGGAATTTTGATGGGGATTGCATTGAATCTGTAGATTGCTTTTGGCAAGATAGCCATTTTTACTATATTAATCCTGCCAATCCATGAGCATGGGAGATCTTTCCATCTTCTGAGATCTTCTTCAATTTCTTTCTTCAGAAATTTGAAGTTCTTATCCTGCAGATCTTTCACTTCCTTAGTTAGAGTCACACCAAGATATTTTATATTATTTGTGACTATTGTGAAGGGTGTTGTTTTCCTAATTTCTTTCTCCGTCCATTTATCCTTTGTGTAGAGAAAGGCCATTGATTTATTTGAGTTAATTTTATATCCAGCTACTGCACTGAAGCTGTTTATCAGGTTTAGGAGTTCTCTGGTGGAATTTTTGGGATCACTTATATATACTATCATATCATCTGCAAATAGTGATATTTTGACTTCTTCCTTTCCAATTTGTATCCCCTTGATGTCCTTTTGTTGTCGAATTGCTCTGGCTAGAAATTCAAGTACTATATTGAATAGGTAGGGAGAAAGTGTGCAGTCTTGTCTAGTCCCTGATTTTAGTGGGATTGCCTCTAGTTTCTCTCCATTTATTTTGAAGTTGGCTACTGGTTTGCTGTATATTGCTTTTATTATGTTTAGGTATGGGCCTTTAATTCCTGATCTTTCTAAAACTTTTATCATGAATGGGTGTTGGATTTTGTCAAATGCTTTCTCAGCATGTAACGAGATGATCATCTGGTTTTTGTCTTTGAGTTTGTTTATATAGTAGATTACGTTGATGGATTTCCGTATATTAAACTATCCCTGCATCCCTGGGATGAATCCTACTTGGTCATGATGGATGATTGTTTTGATGTGTTCTTGGATTCAGTTTCTTAGGATTTAATTGAGTATTTTTGCATCGATATTCATAGGGGAAATTGGTCTGAAGTTCTCTTTCTTTGTTGGATCTTCGTGTGGTTTAGGTATCAGAGTAATTGTGGCTTCATAGAATGAATTGGGTAGAGTACCTACTGTTTTTATTTTGTGGAATAGTTTGAGAAGAGTTGGAATTATGTCTTCTTTGAAGGTGTGATAGAACTCTGTACTAAACCCATCTGGTCCTGGGCTTTTTTTGGTTGGGAGACTATTGATGACTGCTTCTATTTCTTTAGGGGATATGGGACTGTTTAGATTGTTAATCTGATCCTGATTTAGCTTTGGTACCTGGTATCTGCCTAGGAAGTTGTCCATTTCATCCAGGTTTTATAGTTTTGTTGAGTATAGCCTTTTGTAGTAGGATCTGATGATGTTTTGGATTTCCCCGGATTCTTTTGCTATGTCTCCTTTTTTATTTTTGATTTTGTTAATTAGGATACTGTCCCTGTGACCTCCAGTTAGTCTGGCTAAGGGTTTATCTATCTTGTTGATTTTCTCAAAGAACCAGCTCCTGGTTTGGTTGATTCTTTGAATAGTTCATTTTGTTTCCACTTGGTTGATTTCAGCACTGAGTTTGATTATTTCCTTCCATCTACTCCTCTTGAGAGAATTTGCTTCCTTTTGTTCTAGAGCTTCTAGATGTGCTGTCCAGCTGCTAGTGTATGGTCTCTCTAGTTTCTTTTTTGAGGCACCCAGGGCTATGAGTTTTCATCTTAGGACTGCCTTCATTGTGTCCTATAAGTTTGGGTATGCTGTGGCTTCATTTTCATTAAACTCTAAAAAGTCTTTAATTTCTTTCTATATTCCTTCCTTGACCAAGGTATCATTGAAAAGAGTGTTGTTCAGTTTCCACGTGAATATTGGGTTTCTATTATTTATGTTGTTCTTGATGATCAGCCTTAGTCTGTGGTGATCAGATAGGATGCATGGGATAATTTCAATATTTTTTATCTGTTGAGGCCTGTTCTGTGACCAATTATATGTTCAATTTTGGAGGAGGTACCATGTGGTGCTGAGAAGAAGGTATATGCTTTTGTTTTAGGATAAAATGTTCTGTAGATATCAATTAAATCCATTTGTTTCATAACTTCTATTAGTGTATATGTGTCTCTGTTTAGTTTCTGTTTCCAGGATCTGTCCATTGGTGAGAGTGGGGTGTTGAAGTCTCCCACTATTATTGTGTGAGGTGCAATGTGTGCATTGAGCTTTACTAAAGTTTCTTTAATGAATGTGGCTGCCCTTGTATTTGGAGCATAGATATTTAGAATTGAGAGTTCCTTTTGGTAGATTTTACCTTTGATGAGTATGAAGTGTCCCTCCTTGTCTTCTTTGATAACTTTGGGTTGGAAGTCAATTTTATTCGATATTAGAATGGCTACTCCAGCTTGTTTCTTCGGACCATTTGCTTGGAGAATTGTTTTCCAGCCTTTCACTCTGAGGTAGTGTCTGTCCTTTTTCCTGTGGAAGCAACAAAATGTTGGGTCCTGTTTGTGTAGCCAGTCTACTAGTCTATGTCTTTTTATTGGGGGATTAAGTCCATTGATGCTAAGAGAAATTAAAGACAAGTAATTGTTGCTTCCTGCTATTTTTGTTGTTAAAATTGGGATTCTGTTTTTGTTGCTGTTCTTTTATAGGTTTGTTGAAGAATTACTTTCTTGCTTTTTCTAGGGTGTACTTTCTGTCCTTGATTTGGTGTTTTCACTTTATTATCCTTTGAAGGGAAGGGATGGATTCGTGGAAAGATATTGTGTGAATTTGGTTTTATCATGGAATACTTTGCTTTCTCCATCTATGGTAATTGAGAGTTTTGCTGGGTATAGTAGCCTGGGCTGTCATTTGTGTTCTCTTAGTGTTTGTATAACATCTGTCCAGGATCTTCTGGCTTTCATAGTCTCTGGTGAAAAATCTGGTGTAATTCTGATAGGCCTGCCTTTATACGTTACTTGACCTTTTCCCCTTACTGCTTTTAATATTCTATCTTTATTTAGTGCATTTGTTGTTCTGATTATTATGTGTCGGGAGGAATTTCTTTTCTGGTCCAGTCTATTTGGAGTTCTGTAGGCTTCTTGTATGTTCATGGGTATCTCTTTCTTTAGATTTGGGAAGTTTTCTTCTATAATTTTGTTGAAGATATTTGCTGGCCCTTTAAGGTGAGAATCTTCATTCTCATCTACTCCTATTATCTGAAGGTTTGGTCTTCTCATTGTGTCCTGGATTTCCTGGATGTTTTGAGTTAGAATATTTTTGAATTTTGCATTTTCTTTGATTGTTGTGCCGATATTCTCTATGGAATCTTCTGCACCTGAGATTCTCTTTTCCATCTCTTGTATTCTGTTGTTGATGCTCGCATGTATGGTTCCTGATTTCTTTCCTAGGGTTTCTATCTCCAGAGTTGTCTAACTTTGGGTTTTTTTTTAATTGTTTCTCCTTCCCTTTTTAGGTCTTGGATGGTTTTGTTCAATTCCCTCACCTGTTTGGTTGTGTTTTCCTGTATTTCTTTAAGGACTTCTCCCTTGTTAGCAGTGTTCTGTATTTCTTTAAGTGAGTTATTCAAGCCCTTCTTGATGTCCTCTACCAGCATCATGAGATATGATTTTAAATCTGATTCTTGCTTTTCTGGGGTGTTGGGGTATCCAGGACTGGCTGAGGTGGGAGTGCTGGGTCCTGATGATATTGAGTGGTCTTGGTTTCTGTTAGTAAGATTCTTATGTTTGCCTTTTGCCATCTGTTAATCTATGGAGTTAGTTGTTATAGTTGTCTCTGGTTGGAAGTTGTTCTTCCTGTGATTCTGTTAGCCTCTGTCAGCAGACCTGGGAGTCTAGATCTCTCCTAAGTCTCAGTGGTCAGAGTACTCTCAGCAGGCAAGCTCTCCTCTTGCAGGAAAGATGCACAGATATCTGGCGTTTGGACCTGCCTCCTGGCTGAAGATCAAGACCTGAAACAGGGCCTGTCCCAGAAGCTGTGTTGCTTCTGCCTGTCCCAGAAGTCATGTCACTTCTGTAGTCTGCACTCTCCCCTTTGCAGACTAGTCTCTGAGTCATCCGGGACCCAAATGGCTCCCCCACCTGCTAAGGCACTGCCCTCCTAGGGAGGACACCTCTCCTCTGGCAGGGAAGGTGCCCGGATGTCTGGAGCCCAAAATGCGGTCTGTCCCAGAAGCTGTGTTGCTTCTGTAGTCCGTACTCTCACCTGCGCGGACTACTTTCTGAGGGATCTGGGACCCAAGATGACTCCCCCACCTGCCTTATGTCCTTCTTAAAGTTCTCTATCATCATCATCATGTGAAATGATTTTAGATTCTAATCTTGCTTTTCTGGTGTGATGGTATATCTATGTCTTGCTATGGTGGGAGAATTGGGTTCTGATGATGCTACATAACCTTGGTTTCTGTTGTTTATGTTCATATGCTTGCCTCTCTCCATCTGAATATCTCTAGTGCTACCTTACCTCACTATATCTGACTGGAGCCTGTAGAATTACAGCACTGTACACTACTCATGAGCTCAAACATTCACCTGCCTCTTGTCTCCCTTGTGCTAGAACTATTGTAATGTGTCATTATGCCTGTCTCATCTTAAATGAAGAAAATTTATATTTTACAATGGACCAAAAATAATGAAGTATTGTGAACTATTTGATAAGTATTATTAGCTGAGATATTTATCATTCAACATTTTATGGATGCAATTAGAAATTATTAGAAGAACAAGAATAAATACACAGGAAGGGCAAAGTAGGATGGCAATTTGCCTTCTATAAGAATGAGTTTAAAAGATCTTGTGGCCAACTGTTGCAAACTTATATAAACTATATTCATCACCTACATCATTGCCTTTGGTGCAGTGATCTGTGAGAGAATCCAACAAACTTCATAGTTATTCAAGTGTTTTTCTTGATAATGGCAATTCTACAATTAAGTTAGGAGTAGTCTGATAAGAGACCCATTTCAGGTTCACAGAGGCATATACATCTTTTGCTTGTTCCTTATAGAACATGAATAATATCAACTGGATTTTATGAAAAAACCTAATTTAAGGAATGCTTATGAATTTGAAGATTCTTATGGATCTGTAATGATCTCAAGTTTACTGGACTTTCAAAAACAGTAAATGCTTTCAAATAGGAACTTAAGTGTGTGGGAAGCCATTTCAGAGTGGCAGTTACAGAGTGGCAGTTACAGAGTGGCAGTTGCAGAGTGGCAGTTGGCTACTGCTGGCCACCACACACACATAGGCAGTAAAGGTTCTTTTGCCAAGATGAGGTTTTGAGAATTAACCAAAGTTAACCAATCAGATGAGAGACAAGTTAACCAATCAGATGAGAGACAAGTTAACCAATCAGATGAGAGAGAACGCCTCTCCTAGGCCTATATAAGCAGCACCAGTTCTGGGCTTGGGGTCTCTCTCTTCGCCTCTACAATCAAGCTCTCCCAATAAACGTGTGCAGAAGGATCCTGTTGCAGCGTCGTTCTTCCTGGCCAGTTGGGTGCGTGCAAGAAGTGGTGCCGAAAACCCCGGAAAAGAAACATCTTCAGGCACGAGCGAAGACCCCCTGCTACAGGTAGGATTCAGAACTGCATCGCGGGGATGGAGCAGTTAATAAAGTGTTCCCATAAAACAGACTGCTGAGAAGGATCCGGCGTGGATTCAGAACTCATCAGCTGAGGAACGGTGGTACCAGTAAGTCTCCCAAATTGATCCCCGGGTTAAAGGTGGATAAAAAAGAAAAGAAAAGGGAGGAAAAATAAAAGGAATCAGTGATAATGAAAAGGAAATAGTGAAGAAAAGGGAAAAGAAAGGAAAGGAAAAGAAAAAAGAAAAAAAAGGAAAGGAAAAGAAAGGAAAGAGAAAAGGAAAGGGGAAAAGAAAGGAAAAAGGAAAGGAAGGGAAAGGAAGGAAAGAAAGGATCAAGATGATAAGGTTCCCGGTTTTGGGACAAGTTAAGGTTCCCGGCTTTGGGACAAGTTAAGGTTCATGCGTTATGCTTTTTTCTCCCATTGACCCTTTGTGGGTAGGTCTGATAGTTTTGGCCTTGTTTGTTCTGATATATGGACTCTGTTACTGTTTGAAACTTTGTGTGGAGGCAGTCAAGACAGGTCAGAAAATCCTTACAGAGCAACAAGAGAGTATGTCGGAAGAGGAGAAGGGCTTAAAAAGAAAAAATAAAAAGAAAGGAGACACAGTGTTATCAGGTGGACAGAAAGGACAAAATAAAAGAGCCGAGGCAGAGGAAGAAGGCAAATTAGCTTTTGTGCCCCCTCCCTATGCCTCCTCGGCAACCGCCTATAAGCAGACCTCTGTCCGGAGGTTTGGAGAGAGGTTAGATTCTCCTTGCTGGGGTTGTGTTAAGGAAGGGCAGCGACTTTTGCAGGAGTACCAAGAAGGCATATAAGAAACAGAGAGAAATGAAAAAGAAGACGCACACAGAAAAATAAGTAACTTAAGAAATATAAAGAGAGAAAAAGAAAGGAATATAAAATATAAAGATACAGAGGATAATATAAGGATACAAAGGATAATATTAAAAATGAAGAACAAAAAATTAAGTCAATTTACCCTCCTCTCGAGGACTTTGACTAAAGAGTCAGCCTTCATCAAAGGCTTAAAGATAGCTCTCAGGGAAAGAGGAGTAACTATTAGAAGCAGCCACTGTGCAGAATTCCTAGAAGAAGGAGAAAAAATGAAAATAAGCTATTTAAGAGCCCTCCTAGGGACAGAAGGAAAACGGGAGACATCCTGCTTCCTCTCTGGCTCCTATGGAGAGATTTTTAGCTCCGGATAGGATATCTGTGTCCCTTTGAGACATCAAGTTCTATTCCCATCTATTGTCTGTTTTTGGTGCACCAAATTGTCTATATGTCTGTCAACTCATGTTTGTTTTTGTTTGGATGATTGAATGATTTTTGTTGAAAAATATAAAAAGCAGTCTTAGTCTGCACAGCAGAAACTGATGAGTTAGCTGCAAGGTGGCTGGGACTCAAGTACAGCTGAAAAAGCCCTGATGAGGGCCGATTGCAAATGGAGCTCTTAAAGAGGCAGGCAGCCTTTTGCTTGTAACAGAAAGTTAGCTTAAAATTGGAAACTCAAGGTTGGAGTCATTCTAAACAACATGAACGAACCTAAGAAAACAGGTCATATGCAAAAGTAGTGCACAAAGGGTAGAAAGAGTAGGTTTGAAAAGAAAGTACATATCTTTACAAATAGAAGGAAAAACCTTTCAAGGTATAAGATATTGTGATTTGTGGACCTGAAGAAGAAAGTATACAGCAAGCTTATGGCTTGCTTAATGAAACTTTAAAAAAATAATGGCTTGATTATTGCACCAGAAAAGGTACTAATGTTAGCCATTTTTTAGGAGCCACTATTACTCTATGGTGTGTCACCCCACAAAAGATTAGTATAAGAAAAGATCATCTAAAGACATTAAATGATTTTCAAAAATTATTAGGAGATATAAATTGGATTAGACCTTATTTAAGGATCCCTACTTTGGAATTAAAACCTTTATTTCAAATTTTAGAAGGAGAATCACATATTACCTCATTGAGACAATTGACACCTGAGGCTTCTGATGTTCTTAGGAAGGTGGAAAGAGCTATCCAAAAAGCACAGTTAAATCATATAAATGATCAAGAACCTTTGTACCTATGCATATTAAGAACCATAAATTTGCCAACTGCTGTGTTATGGCAAGATGGTCCTTTAGTATGGATACATCCACATCTATCCCCTAATAAGACTATAGAGCATTATCCCACCATGGTGGCAAATATGGCCCATATAAAGGTATAAAAAGTTCAATTACTCACTTTGGAAAAATGCCTGATAGCATAATTGTTCCCTATACTGCACAAATGCAAATGTTATGTGCGACTATAGATGAATGGGCCATTCTTAGATGCAGTTATTCTGGTTTAATTGATAATCATTATCCTAAACATCCTTTATTACATTTTATGCTATTGCATCCAGTGATATTTCCAAAGGTAACGGCTAATACTCCTATAAAGGGAGCCGTTGATATTTATACCGGTAGATGGATCCAGAAACAGGATATTTGCATAGTCTCAAAGTGTCTCTAGCAAATAGTAATTAGAAAGGAAAGCAGTGTAAAGCTAACAGTAGAGGATTCTAGCAGACACCACTTTAGCAGAGTTCTGAATGTGAACTGCTCTAGAAGCACATGTCATGTCACAGAGTGAAAGACTACTGAGACAGACAACCAAATGCAAAATAGGATCTGGAATGGTTAAGAGGATGCTACTAAAAAGATAATAAGTATCTACATTTAGCCTGCTCCTTTCACTAATATTAATAGCACTATTAACTCTTAATTTTGTAAATGTTTTTGTTAGAGAAGATGTGAAACCAAGGAGCAAGTGGATGGAGAATACATAGGAATGCTATTTTTACAACTCAGTCAGGATCTTGATGTGGGAAGATGCACCTTTAATCTGGGCCACAGCTTATTCTAGAAAATGGAAGAAGAATGTTTTCTTTGACTGCTTGTCCTTGCTGTGCTAGCACATTCATTCCTTCAGTGGCACTGGGGCCTATTACTTTGGAATTCCAGCATATACAGAAAGTCAGCTAGGACATCCAGCATGCTAGGACTGAGAAACTACTAGATTATTGAGTCTTTCTGTTCACAGCCAGCCACTGCTGGATTAGTTGCACTTCAGCCTGTAAATCATATCTATAACTTCCCATATTATATATTTCCCTTCATTTTCATAAGTATATGGAATTATATGTGGTATATATGGAGATGTGTGTATCATTTTATATAATTATCTTTTAAATGTATAATAGAGACATGTATTTAATATATATTATTAATGTATGTTCAATATACAGAGATTGAAAGAAATATTCATTCCATAAATTCTGTAACTCTAGAGAACCTTGATTAATATGGATTTGGTATCTAAAATGGTTCTAGAGAAACAGAATTATAAGGATGATTCTGGAAGAGGTGTTGCAATTTGTAAGCATCCTCAAATCCCTGAAGCCTCACCAGTCACTCCTTCTCCTGGGTGTTAAGGGCTTATTGCAAGCCCCTGGTGTGATCTATATTAGACTTAAAGACATAGATGCAATTGATTATCTTGACTCACTAATTATGAGTGTCAATGCATTTTGTGTCTTTGTCAGTGAAACTTTTCAGAGTTTAGGGAAAAAATTAGAAAAATATTGGTTTTAATTCGTTGCTCTCAATATCTCTGGGTAAACTGATAAATAAAGCAAAGGAGCTCTTTGTTAAAATTAATCAACTTTAGAATGTGGTGACAGACAACAATGAGCTCAGTGATAAAATTAAACAGCTCTAGGTGCTCAGAAATAATCTCAAGTTTTCTAAATTTGCCCTGGAAGAACATCTTCTCTCCAGCAATCACAGAGCTCAAGCTACAAAAAAGTCAAACCAACATCCTTTTTAAAAGGTTGACTGAATTCTGGTGAAAATTCAGTTTACAGTATCAAAGGACAGCTGCTGGTAAACTCAGGGCATTCATTGGCAAGGAATAGGATCCTGAAACATGGGATGGTGATGGACCCTATTAAAGCTGAGAACTGTAAACCCAACGTCTTGAAATAGTGTACTTTTCAGTATTCACAGAGGAAAAGAATCCGTAATTGTCTGCTAAGAGGGCAGCGACTTTCTCTGATGAAAATGCTGGGCAAGTCAATTCTGATGTTCCTCTAGAACCACTAATAGTTGCCTCTGGACTTATTAAAAAAGCAAAACAGACTCCTAGAGTGGAGATAGAAAGTATAGTCTATGAGATTGTATACTACTCTAATAAAGAGCTTAAAGAGTTTGCTAATCATTCAAACAGACACCTGGAGAATATGTGTGAGAAAATAGTGAAAGCAACAAAATCATGCTGGGTTTATTGACAAGGGCCCTCTGAATGGAGACCTAGGTTTAATATCAAAAGATCACACAGATGACAAAGGTGTTAAATGTTTGAATTATTGTCTATTTTTTTTTTTTAATCAAAAGATGGCCTTCTGAAAAGAAGTTGGAGATGCTGGGTATCACTCAACATAGTATTGATGAAAGGATTTTAAGTCCAGGGAAACTGAAATGCTAAGGCTTTGAATTATGTTTTGTAAAATCTAATCATCCAAAACAGGAAAAACCTAAAAAGCACTTCTGTCAATAATCCTATAAGATGGGAAATGATAGGAGGGGGACCAGACATTTAAAATGTTCTGTTGTCAGATGTTTCCTTGTGTTAGACCTTGGAGATGGAGATGCTGCTTCCTATTTGTATGAATAAAATGCAAAGTGTTTTATTGGGCACCGAGTTTTCATGAGCCAGGTAGCAACATTGATTTGCCAAAACCTAAGGTGACAGTAGTTATCATAATGGGCAACATAAACAAAACAATGCCCATAATGGCCTAACCTGTAATGGGCAGCACAGACAGCATGGCCCAGACAGATCTTTGGTATTGGCTAATCAATCATGGTCTTTCCAGGCATGAAATAAATAAGAAGCCCACTGAATTTTTGTTTATCCTGTATAAGCAGAAAAATTCTTAAACAAATGAAAGAAAGCCTACATTTGATCATATCAAAAGTCAGTCTTAGCCAGTGAATGATTCTTAGACTTGAGCCAGTTTGCAGTTTCAGAAGCCCTTGAATGAAGGATTTGGAAGAGTCTCCTAAGGAAGGCCTTTGAAACGACCCTTAAAGTTTGGCATTCTTCTCTCGAAAGATTTAAGGCTTTTTACATGAGCAACTGTATACTGGGGGACGGAATCAATCAGACTTTCCAGGATCTCACACATACTAGTCCCGTTTTAATGATGATTCTGGGAGATTACAGAAAACACTGTGGCCCTCCAGTTAAAGTAGGGGATTGTGGAGGCTAGATGATTAGTGGAGTTTTGCCTGATTCACAGAAATTTCAGTAGGTCTCTGACCTTATTCTGTGGTTATTTTCTCAGTTCCAGAATGTATAATTGGGGTAGAATTCTTGAACTGGTTACTTGACTTGTAGAATTGTGGACTCTTATTGTTGGAAAGGCTAAATGGAGTCTTATAGAATTTCCTCTGCTGAACAAAATAGTGAATGAAAACAAATATTGAATCCCTTGATGAATTTCAGAAATTATTGTCATAATCAAGGACTTAAAAAATAAATGGGTGCCAGGCATGGCGGCACACACCTTTAATCCCAGCACTTGGGAGGCAGATGCAGGTGGGTTTCTGAGTTATAGAGGCTAGCCTGGTCTACAAAGTGAGTTCCAGGATAGCCAGGGCTAAACAGAGAAGCCCAGCTCAGAAGGCAGATAGATGCTGAAGAATGACAGTTGACTATCAGAAACTCAATCATGTAGTAATTCTTATTGCAGCTGCTGTACCAGACACAGTATTCTTACTTGAGCAAATTACCACATTCCCAAGTTCATAGTATGTATCTATTTATCTAGCAAATGTCTTTTTCTTGGTACATGTTCATAAAGACCATTCATCTACTTTTCCATTTGTATAGTAGGCAGTGAGCTTGGATGGGGGGCGGGGGTTACCCTTTTAAGAGAAGGTTAATGCCCAAGCCTGCAACTATAGATCCTGTGCCTAGTTTCTTGGTCACCAGTTATAAAATGTTTAGGCTCACTGTATACTACTAATGTGGTGGTTAATTTCCATTGCCAACTTGATCAGATTAAGAAACACCTATGAGTAACTATGAAGGTGCTTCCAGAGAAGTTTAACTGAGAGAGGGAAGATGCATGCTATGTGAAGGCAGCCTCATAGACTGGTTTCTCTGGCTAAATAAAGTGAGAAAAGAAAGGCAAATTTATACTGTCACTGCTAATTCTTGTCGGTGCCACTGTCTGAAACGTGCTTCCTCTGTTAGGCTGCTTTTGGTCAGATATTTGGTCACTGGTGAGAAAAGCAACTAACACTGCAAATAATATAGACAACTTGCAGAAAAGCTTGTGTGATGCTTAGTTTTAATCACCTTGACAAAAATTGGGGTCACTGGGAAAGAGGGAACTTCAGTTGAAAAATATCAACTTGTACTGAGCTTTCCTGGTAACTATAGGTTCCTCATGGTTTAAAGGAATACATTTTGAGACCAGCCTGTGGGCATGTATTCCCTGTACTTTTCTGATTAATGATTGATATTGGAGGGCCCACGCTACTGGGGCTGGGAATATCCTTGTGTAGATGGTCCTAAGTTGTATTTCAAAAGCAGCCACGAGGAGCAAGGTAGTGAGCAGAGAACTTCCCTACCCTGGTCTTAATTTCTTACCTCCAGTTTTTTGCTTGAACTTATGCCTTAAATTCCCTCAATGAAGCACCATGAAACAAAAGTGCAACTCAAGTAAACATTTTTTTCCCCAAAGTGTTATTTTTTTGTTTGTCTTTGTTTGATTGCTTGTTCGTATTTGTCAGTATTTTTTTTGAAAACAACAGAAAGCAAACTAGGATAACTTTCATAGCTCACAGTTCTCCTTTGTCAAGCTGGGGTTAGCTCTTAGAAATCATCTGCAGGGTTTATTTTGTGACCACACCATGGCATGCTGAAAGCCTGTGTGGACTGAAGGCCTCCTCCTGGCCCACAGGTCTGGAAATCTGGCTTGCCTAGATGATATCACAAGGCCTTCTGTCCTGCTAAGAAGAAAGAAGCTCGAGGATTTGCTTGTCCTATTTCCTCCTTCTAGAGTCACTTCAGGCTGGCCTTTGACCCTAGCCTTCATCACAGTCTCTTGTGGGTGGACCTTGTGGTTGACATCAACTAGACACACTTGTAATCACATGTAACAAGCAACTCAAAGAAAGATTGCCTACATTTGTGTGGTCTGTGGAAGGTTATCGTAATTAAGTGGATGGATATAGAAAGATCCAGACCAGTAGAGGTGACCATGTATAGGTTCATGAATTGTATAAAAGGAGGCAAACTGAGCATAAGCAATCAAGAGAGCATGCCTGCTTTCATTTCTTTTTGTTCCAAAAACTATAGGTGCAATGTGACCAGCTGCTTTAAGTTTCTGCTGACTTTATGTCCCTTCTATGATGTTCTGTAAGCTGAAATTGTGAGCTAAAATAACCCTTTTTTTTCTCTAAGCTGATTTCCATGCTGATGTTTCATCATAGCAAGAGAAATAAAACAAGAAAACCATATGTTAGATTTTTGGAAACCTACTTTTATTAGGGTTCCTTAACACTCCAGCCTCTCTTCTAGCCCACCAATCATAGTTAGAGGAAAAGAAAGGGTGATAGAAAATTGGAGGTGTGGACTTGTTTAGAAGTAGTTCTTTGGCACTATTCCAATCTTCTTTGTCAGCAGTCCAGTCTACCACCAAATAAGAATCAGTAGTGGCAGTCCAATCCAATCGTCAAACACCAAACAAGAATCAGAAGCAGCAGCTAGATCTAGAAGAAAACACAAACTCCACTGAGTCAACATGGGAAGAATCTAGCCAGAATCCAGAATACCATGAGAAGTTCTTTGGCACATTTCTCTCTACAAAGTAATGTCAAGTGAAGATCAGTAAAGACCAGCAAAGCACTGGAAGGCAGACCAATGCATGAGCTTTGTCAGCAAAGGCCTGAGAAAGGCTGTAAGGAGGACCAGTGTAAGAACATCAAAAGGGAACTGTTGCAAGGTTAACCAATACAAAATCATCATTCCCTGGGTACTACTTAATACTCTTTCCAAGCACCTGGGATCCTCTCACATATCTGCTTCAGCAAAATATCCACTCTCTTGTGTGCTTCAGCTTCTCTCTCATAAGACACTTTCCAGAAAAACATCAGATGATACAGCTGAGTCTCCAAAGGAATCAGCATTTTTCAGTTCAGAAAACTTTTTTGGTAGTTGCTCTATCTGCTTTTTAACTATCTGTCCTTTTGCCTCTTTGAAGTTCCACCAATTACTGAGTTGTTCTTCAGTGTCTTTAAAACATGACTACATATTTGCAGGCGACCCCATAGTAAATTCTGCTGAATGGTACAGTTTGACTGTGATATTTGTAGTCTGATAGTACCATAGATCCACAGTCTGACACTGGGGACTCCAATCTCATTCATGTGTTTTCTATGTTTCCATTTCATTGAAACAAAGTCAGATGGCTGTATGTGGTACCAAGTAAATGCCAAAATGTTCCAAAGTCCTTGACAGTAGGATACTATATTTCATCGTTGAGCAATCTCTCTTATTTTCAGTAAAATAGTGCATGCCCCAATAACACACAAGTCTCATTGCCTTTGATGTTTCAGGCAATGACATCAAGATATTTTTAGTGCTTTCTTCCTCTCAGCCCTCCTGAGAGAAAGATTAAGCTGTCATCTTCAATTAATAGCAAATCCAGACACAGCAGAAAGCATGGCTTTCTTAAGGACAGTTCACACTAATGACCAGGGCAACACTCAGACTTTAACTTCCTGTACCATCCATACATTTCTTAGACTTCAGAAACCATGTAGGAGATATGGGATCTGCCTCATAAAATTAGTTTATAGGATGATCTACATGGAAGACAAGAATAACAATTAAATTTCATTTCCCCTCGTTTTCCTTTTTTTTTTTTTAACTTTAGAATTGAGAAGAGATTGAAGCAGCTCTTTTTCTGTCTACTGTGTGCAGATGTTAGGTCATATGGACAGTCTGCTGAGACTGTTTAAGCAATCTTCCTCCTCTTACCCTGGCTCTTTGATATCATTTACATTTCCCATGGTCTTAAAATAGCAGAATGGGAAGCTGCAATTCGTAAGTGCCAATTTTCTTCTTGTAAATTGCTCTAGATACTAATTGGATCATAACTGTGCCCAAGTGATTTTTGCTAAAACCTTATTCTTTGAGATTGCTTTGGGTTCATTTACATTTTGTTCAGATGGTAGAGAGCTCAAGAAGTCCCATTATAGTAGGATCCCTAATGCATTCATCCACCTGAAGATACCTTAGTGGGTGCTATGAACACATTCCAATTACTTATCTATCCACCCCTCCCTCAGTTATTCCTTTTCCAAATGTCTTCCCATTCTGCTGGTGCTGGAGGTTAGAGAGTAAGTTGTATCTTATCTGTTGAGCTTCAGTATAAATTAAAGCTTGTGATCTCCAGCTACAACATCAGCTGGTATTGTCTGTTTCAATATTCACATATAGGAATATGCTTCGCCAAGTATGATACTTTTTTAGCTGTCTGTATAAATGAAACACAGAATGATATAGAATCATTCTCTCTCTCTTTTCTGTGAAAGGAAGAACAGGGCTATTTCCTGACCTGAAGTGTATGAAATCCATAAAACTCTGAAAGTTCACTTTTAAAAACAAGTCAAACCAACTAGGGGAATTGCTGAAACATTCTGCTTTTGAAATATTGAAACATATAACAAAATTGGAAGCATTTCAAAATGAGTGCCCATGTCAGTGGCTGAATTGTCTTCTCCTAAAATTTGTGTTGAAGTCCTAATCATCAGTACTGTAGTATGTGATTATATCCAGAGATGGGAGCCATAAAGAGATAATATCAGATGAGGTCACTGATGTATGCTTAAATCCAATGTGACCAGTGTCCTCACAAGAAGTCACAACAGAAACAGAAACAAACATGGCAGAATATGCAAGGAGAAGACAGTATACCTGTTCTGGAGAAGCAGCAGCATGAACAAACCCTGCAGACAATCTAAGTCTTCAGAAATGTAAGTTTTCGAAGCTCATTGTGTTTTATGTTGCTGTGCTGCTGTGGGAAGCTAATGCAAAACAGGAACTGGTTATCCAGATCCTGATATCAACACATTGCTATCTTGATTCGCTGTTTGATCACTTTGTACACAATTCCCATGTTTTAACTTGTTTGTCCTTTCATGGCCCCCAAAGACACAGAGTAACCCAGTGGGTTTCAGCTTATCAGCAATCTGTTTTGCAATAGCAAGACATGTCTATATTAGTATGACAAAAAGTATCCTTCAGTTATTATAGCTATTTTAATAAAATGCACAACTTTATGAAATTGTTATTTGGAGGTATAAAATAATCCCTATAGAAACCACCAATGTGATGGATACATGGTAGCTTCTGGTGATTCCTGAATTAAGGAGGACTCCCTAAGAGGAGGAAGGAGAAGTATTTGCACTGTGCATGATAACCCTGGTCAAGAACAAGTAGAGGGACTAGTACAATAAGAAGTTTTCAAGGTACAATTGTAGGAACACAGTTCAAGATCTGGAATCCCAGAGTCTAAGCAGAACCTTGGCGACCAGGTGAGGTAGCCTCTTCTTTGAAGGAGCAGAGTGTTACTTAGGCACGAGTAAACATGGCACTTGACAAACAGGGTAAATGATCTCCCCAGGAACTCTGGTTCAGTATTTTCAAGTGTTTTAGTTAGGGTTACTATAGCTGTGATGAATACTGTGAACAGTGAGTTATCATCAAAAGAAATGATGACAAAGCAGGGCAGGAATGTAACAGGACAGGAGCTGATGCAGAAACCATGGAGGGCATGCCGCTTACTAGCCCGTCTACTCCTCATGGTTTATTCCACCTCCATTCTTATAGAACTCAGGACCACAAGCCTAGAGATGGCTTCACCTACAATGAGCTCAGCCCTCCCATATCAGTTACTAATTAAGAAAATGCCCCATAGGCTTGCCTAAATCCTGATGGAGGCACTTTGTTTATTGAGGTTTCCTCTTGGATGACTAGCTTGGATCCAGTTGTAATAAAACTATTGAGAACACCAGGAAAATTTCTGTGGTGACATGACTTTGGCCTTTCAGAAAAGAAAATGCTTTGGGGAAAGATGCTTTCCTTCTTTGTCATATTTTTCATTCATTTGCACTTAACATTTGGTGTGTATTGACTATTGAAGATATTGATAATGTTGTGTTTCTGCTGCCTGATAAATGTGTCTGAAGAAGAAAGTATAAAATCCAAAATAAATTCAAGACCAGCCCCTTTCCCCCTCTGAAGTTTCTAAACTATATAGTTTAAGTGGTCAAAATGACCAGACCAAGTCTACAGCTGCCAAAACAAGATTAGCTCTTCTCAGAAAAATAACCATAACAAAAATAACAGTTCTTGGAAAAATTCCCCTGCCCTGCCTTGCACTAAATCTCAAGAAAGATCACAAACTGCCCTGACCTTGCTAGAATTCCCCATGACATTAATAGCCATGACATTAATAGCTGACCCATAAATTCAAAATGTACTGCTGCTTTGCTGACCAATCATAATAACCCACCATAAAAAGAGCTGTGCTTTTTGAAATCTGGGTTGACTCTCCCTGCGAGGCTGAGCAACCCCAAGCATCAGAACAATAAACCTCTTGCGGTTTGCAGTGATGCCAGTATCTGTGGTCTTTGTGAGTGAGGGTCTTTTGGTGGACTCCAACAAAAGTAAATATACAAATACATTTTGCTTCCTTGAACGAAGGACTTCCTAGATTATCTCCTTGAAGATACCTGTGTGACTGCCAGGCACATCACTACTGTTGGAACTCCTCAAGCATTTAGTGGTACTCAGTGTTTGAACCTAATAAGACTTGCCATTGAAACTGCTGTTGGGGACCAAAGAAGATAACATTCTAAGGTGTAAGCATAGACAAGAATGTCTGGATAAGATCACCCAGCACTGAAAATGAAGGTAAGAACAGATAGATAGGACCACATGAAGCCAAAAAGTTTCTGCACAGAATTATCATCAGAATAAAGAGATTGTCAAAAGGGCTCATGGGTAATGATTGTTGTCTGATGTTTATTCCAGGGAGAATAATGTCTAGAATATATCACTAACTCCAAAAATTGAATAACAGAAACAGAAACCCAATTCTTCTCATTAATTAATGTGCAAATGCATTAAACAGAAAGTTAGTAAAGAAAAAGTTAGGAAGAAAAAGATAAGATCACCAAATAAATATGTGAAAAAATGTTAGCACCTTTAGCCATTCGGGAAATGACATAAAAATCACATTAAGTTTCTATCTTGTGCTGGGCAGTGGTGGCACATGCATTTAATCCCAGCACTTGGGAGGCAGAGGCAGGTGGATTTCTGAGTTCGAGGCCAGCCTGGTCTACAGAGTAAGTTCCAGGACAGCCAGGGTTACACAGAGAAACTCTGTCTCAACAAAACAAAACAAAAGTTTCTATCTTGTGTAATTCTGCTCCCCATCTGCAACAGCATGTGCTTCTTGCTACCCACCCCAGGGCTATGGATTCTCAAATGAAAGACACACACAGAGCCTTCAATTTTAATGTCTTAAACAGCTCAGTGTCTGGGCCACTCCCAAACTCCCATGTAGCTAATGCCTCCTCTCCGATTACTTTCTAAAAATCTATATTCTATCTTTGCTACCCCAGACCCAGGTCTGTAGCCATCCTGGGCCCCAGCCCCGACTTTTAGGTGTTGGCTATCTCTGTCTCTCTGCCTTACACTTCTCAAGCCCTTCTTCCTCAGTTCCTTGCCTGCCAATCCAAAAGTCCTACCTCTGTCTTGCTTCCCAACCTTTGGCCACTGACAACTTTATTTACCAATCAAAGCCAACTGGGGGCAGGGATTCGCAGCATCTGACATGAAGAAGTGTGGGTTCCCCTGTAATTTGGGGAGCCAAATTAACACAACATTAGAACCAATCCACATTTTACCCTTTTCGTCCATTAAGGTCTTTTCTCTCAAATACACATTGAACATAGTTATAACAGTTATGTAAGCTATAAGGTATGATACACACTAGTAGCATACAGTTCTTCAATTTTGTCAATTTAGATACATTACTCTAACATCTATGTTAACTTAAAGAGTTTACAATTCTATATGTTAATTATGTTTTGATTTTAACTTGTATTACCATCTGAAAACCATCCCTTTAAATGTGCATCATCTTCCTCAATGGTAAACAACTTAAGTTTGATTATGAGACCATAACTATTCCTCAACCCCTCAGAGATCTGAGAACAAATTAAATTTATAGGAAGCACAAAAACATAGCTTTCAAAACTTACCCAATTGTAGAGACAGCTGATTACCTGGATAGTCCCCTATTCCTCAAAACATTGGAACATCTGTCTTCAGCCTTCTGGTCCAGAACCATCTTATAGACCTTAAGAGAAGCTGAAACTACCAAGGACTAGCTTACTCTTTCTTGGGAGAGCTAATTTGTCAAGTATCACACTATCTTGTGTCTTTTCTTGGAGAGTATTTTTATGTCTGTAGGTGAATTAGGGCAATTCTTGTCCAGTGGCTACCTTGCCACAATTGGACCAACCCCATATGGAGGTTATGATGCTCAATATATTCTTTGAACCATGAAGGAGGTACTGCAGGAGCAAATATGTATCTTAGTCATAAAAATGTTGATAAAAATGATATTAAATGTCATATTCTGTGGATTTATGATACTTTTGAAGACTATCTATAGTATATCTGAACTGTTAAAAGTTGACTACTCTTAGCTATTTTCAATTGAACAATAATGAAAGCATCTTATTCTAATTAAATCAGAATCTAATATGCCCATGAGTTTACTATCTGGCCCTTAACTTCTGTTACTTAATCATCCTAAACAGTTTACAACAGCTATAGAAGGACTGGGTCAAAGACTTGTTGAATGAGTTGCACAGACACAATGCCTATATAAGTGTTACAATATTAATTTCAAATTGTATATCAATATTAAAAATTATACAAATAAAAAACTTAAATTCTGTACCAATGTAAGAAATTATAACTTCAATTTTGCATCAACGATAAAGATTTATACCTATGTAAGGTTACATCTCTACAATGCTTTAAGAATAAATTTAGTAAGTTAGTAATCCATCCCATATATCTATTTTTTTTTGATTTTTAATATTTTTATTACATATTTTCCTCAATTACATTTCCAATGCTATCCCAAAAGTCCCCCATAGCGCCCCCCACTTCCCTACCCACCCATTCCCATTCTTTTGGCCCTGGCATTCCCCTATATTGGGGCATATAAAGTTTGCAAGTCCAATGGGCCTCTCTTTCCATTGATGGCCGACTAGGCCATCTTTCGATACATATGCAGCTAGAGACAAGAGCTCCGGGGTTCTGGTTAGTACATCATGTTGTTCCAACAATAGGGTTGCAGATCCCTTTAGCTCCTTGGGTACTTTCTCTAGCTTCTCCATTGGGAGCCCTGTGATACATCCAATAGCTGACTGTGAACATCCACTCCTGTGATTGCTAGGCCCCGGCATCGTCTCACAAGAGACAGCTATATTTGGGTCCTTTCAGCAAAATCTTGCTAGTGTATGCAATGGTGTCAGCATTTAGAAGCTGCTTATGGGATGGATCCCTGGATACGGCAGTCTCTAAATGGTCCATCCTTTCATCACAGATACGAACTTTGTCTCTGTAACTCCTTCCCTGGGTGTTTTGTTCCCAATTCTAAGAAGGGGCACAGTGTCCACACTTTGGTCTTCATTCTTCTTGAGTTTCATGCGTTTAGCAAATTGTATCTTATATCTTGGGTATCCTAAGTTTTGGGCTAATATCCACTTATCAGTGAATACATATTGTGTGAGTTCTTTTGTGATTGTGTTACTTCACTCAAGATGATGCCCTCCAGGTCCATCCATTTGGCTAGGAATTTCATAAATTCATTCTTTTTAATAGCTGAGTAGTACTCCATTGTGTAAATGTACCATAATTTCTGTATCCATTCCTCTGTTGAGGGACATCTGGGTTCTTTCCAGCTTCTGGCTATTATAAATAGGGCTGCTATGAACATAGTGGAGCATGTGTCCTTTTTACCGGTTGGGACATCTTCTGGATATATGCCCAGGAGAGGTATTGCTGGATCCTCCGGTAGTACTATGTCCAATTTTCTGAGGAACCGCCAGACTGATTTCCAGAGTGGTTGTACAAGCTTGCAATCCCACCAACAATGGAGGAGTGTTCCTCTTTCTCCACATCCCCGCCAGCATCTGCTGTCACCTGAATTTTTGATCTTAGCCATTCTGACTGGTGTAAGGTGGAATCTCAGGGTTGTTTTGATTTGCATTTCCCTGATGATTAAGGATGTTGAACATTTTTTCAGGTGCTTCTCTGCCATTCGGTATTCCTCAGGTGAGAATTCTTTGTTCAGTTCTGAGCCCCATTTTTTAATGGGGTTATTTGACTTTCTGGAGTCCACCTTCTTGAGTTCTTTATATATATTGGATATTAGTCCCTTATCTGATTTAGGATAGGTGAAGATCCTTTCCCAATCTGTTGGTGGTTTTTTTGTCTTATTGATGGTGTCTTTAGCCTTGCAGAAGCTTTGCAGTTTCATGAGGTCCCACTTGTCAATTCTCGATCTTACAGCACAAGCCATTACTGTTCTATTCAAGAATTTTTCCCCTGTGCCCATATCTTCAAGGCTTTTCCCCACTTTCTCCTCTATAAGTTTCAGTGTCTCTGGTTTTATGTGAAGTTCCTTGATCCACTTAGACTTGACCTTAGTACAAGGAGATAGGAATGGATCGATTCGCATTCTTTTACATGTTAACAACCAGTTGTGCCAGCACCATTTGTTGAAAATGCTGTCTTTCTTCCACTGGATGTTTTTAGCTCCCTTGTCGAAGATCAAGTGACCGTAGGTGTGTGGGTTCATTTCTGGGTCTTCAATTCTATTCCATTGGTCTATTTGTCTGTCACTATACCAGTACCATGCAGTTTTTATCACAATTGCTCTGTAGTAGAGCTTTAGGTCCGGCATGGTGATTCCACCAGAGGTTCTTTTATCCTTGAGAAGAGTTTTTGCTATCCTAGGTTTTTTGTTATTCCAGATGAATTTGCAGATTGCACTTTCTAATTCGTTGAAGAATTGATTTGGAATTTTGATGGGGATTGCATTGAATCTGTAGATTGCTTTTGGCAAGATAGCCATTTTTACAATGTTGATCCTGCCAATCCATGAGCATGGGAGATCTTTCCATCTTCTGAGATCTTCTATAATTTCTTTCTTCAGAGACTTGAAGTTTTTATTATACAGATCTTTCACTTCCTTAGTTAGAGTCACGCCAAGATATTTTATATTATTTGTGACTATTGAGAAGGGTGTTGTTTCCCTAATTTCTTTCTCAGCCTGTTTATTCTTTGTGTAGAGAAAGGCCATTGATTTGTTTGAGTTAATTTTATATCCAGCTACTTCACCGAAGCTGTTTATCAGGCTTAGGAGTTCTCTGGTGGAATTTTTAGGGTCACTTATATATACTATCATATCATCTGCAAAGAGTGATATTTTGACTTCATCTTTTCCAATTTGTATCCCTTTGATCTCCTTTTGTTGTCGAATTGCTCTGGCTAGGACTTCAAGTACAATGTTGAATAGGTATGGAGAAAGTGGACAGCCTTGTCTAGTCCCTGATTTTAGAGGGATTGCTTCAAGCTTCTGACCATTTACTTTGATGTTGGCTACTGGTTTGCTGTAGATTGCTTTTATCATGTTTAGGTATGGGCCTTGAATTCCTGATCTTTCCAAGACTTTTATCATGAATGGGTGTTGGATCTTGTCAAATGCTTTTTCCGCATCTAATGAGATGACCATGTGGTTTTTGTCTTTGAGTTTGTTTATATACTGGATTACGTTGATGGATTTCCGTATATTGAACCATCCCTGCATCCCTGGGATGAAACCTACTTGGTCAGGATGGATGATTATTTTGATGTGTTCTTGAATTCGGTTAGCAAGAACTTTATTGAGGATTTTTTGCATCAATATTCATAAGGGATATTGGTCTGAAGTTTTCTATCTTTGTTGGGTCTTTTTGTGGTTTAGGTATCAGAGTAATTGTGGCTTCATAGAATGAGTTGGGTAGAGTACCTTCTGTTTCTATTTTGTGGAATAGTTTGTGAAGAACTGGGATTAGATCTTCTTTGAAGGTCTGATAGAACTCTGCACTAAACCCATCTGGTCCTGGGCTTTTTTTAGTTGGGAGACTATTAATGACTGCTTCTATTTCTTTGAGGGATATAGGGCTGTTTAGATCATTAACCTGATCTTGATTCAACTTTGGTACCTGGTATCTGTCTAGGAACTTCTCCATTTCATCCAGGTTCTCCAGTTTTGTTGAGTATAGCCTTTTCTATTTTTTTATAATATACTCTATCCTCCTTTTCCATTCAACCCCCTTCCTTTTACCTGGGGGAAAATATACAGAAGAGGAAAGGAAACACAAAAATCCCTAAGTCTAAGCTCAGTATTTGTTTTCCTCTCTATTCAAATTGATTAATTTGCTCTACTCCACAGTGTTGGTGGCAAGCACTCTTTGCTACCTGCCCCACTGTTCTGGATTCTTGAATGAAACACACACACACACACACACACACACACACACACACACACACACACTTCTCTTTTAATATGTCTTAAATAGCTCAATGGTTGGGCCACTCCTAAACTTCCATGTAGCTAATACCTCCCCTCCAATACTCCTGAATTATTTCTTACTAAAATATATGTTCTATCTTTGCTATCCAGACCCAGGCCTGTAGTAGCCCTCTTGGGCCCTGACCTCCAATTTTTCCATGTTGGCAGTTTCTCTGTCTTTCTGTCCTACACTTTTCAGACTTGTACCTCTGTTCTCTCCCCTTCTTCCTTAATCCTAAAGTCCCACCTCTGTCTTTCTGCCCAGCCATTGGCCACAAGCAACTTTATTTACCAATCAAAGTCAACTGGGGGCAGGGACCCTCAGTGTCTTATACACAGATGTGTGGGTTCCCATGTAATTTTGAGAGCCAAGTTAACACAAGTAACATTAGAATCAGTCCACAACAATCATCTTTAGTCAGAATGCCTACCATCAAGAAACCAGATGCAGGGGCAGGAGAAATGGCTCAGCAGCAGCTAAGAGCACTTGTATTTACATGAGATAGGGGTTCATTTCTCAGCATTGACTCCAGTGGTGGTCGATCCAACGCCTGTTTTGATCTCTACAGGTTTCTTGCTCATATGAAGTACATATACATACATATAAAATAAAAGAAAGCTTTTAGAAAAGAAATGGAATGACAGCAAATTCTAGTTGTTGTGTGGAGGAGGATAAACAGTTATACATTGCTAGTGGGAATGTGGGAATGTAAATTTGTGCATCAAGAATGCAATGCAGTTTTCCCCACTAAAAACAATGCTAAAACTTGAATTAACATGTACCTTGCTATTCAACTCTTGGATATGTGTCCATAGATGCAAGTGAGAAGACCACACACACACTTGCAGACTAATTATAATCACTGCTCAGAACATAGTTACCAAGATGTGAAACTAGCCTAGATGTCCATCAGGATAATAATGGATAAGGAAATTGTTATTGGTATCTACAGTTGAGTCTCATCAGCCATAAAAGAAAACAATATTTACCATTTTAAGGAAAATAGATAGAACTGGAAATCATCACATTAAGAAAAATTAGCCAGATTCAGGAAAGAAAAAAAATGCATGTTTCATCTTATGCACTCTGTGTGTGTGTGTGTATTGAAATTGAAAGGGACTTTGTGGTCAGAATCTAAAAGGTAGTGGAGGCAGGAGGGTGTAAAGTGAGAACATCAAAAACATTTTTGTGTGTGTGTGTGGTTTAACCCAGATATAGAGTCTATGTTTAAATATATACTCATGTGTATTCATGATATGTAAATGTGTTACATAAAGCAGAATGGGTACAGTTGGAAGACAATAAGGGTAGGAGGGTGGCAGATAAGAGAAAGTATGGGCAGAGCAGTTGTTTTATGTATAAAACATAAAAATAACAATACTGTCGATGCTCTGATGGGGAAGAAAGAACAACAGGAAGTGAGCAGTAGGTTGGAGGATGTGTATTACAATCAGGAATGAAGGATAATGTTCAGCCATGTTTCCTAATCAAAGATTTTTTGTTTCCTATCACCTTTCTCAGTGCAGGAGATTGAACCTAGGGTCTTCCACATGCTATGCAAACATTTGCCACTGAGCTACATTCCCCCTTAGCCCCAGTAAACTTCTCAGAGGCTTCCAGGGACAAGGAAAACCTGGTTCCAGGCTCTCTATAGTGGATTCACAGTGCCACAGGTTTATAATGTAGACAGGAATTCACAGAGGCAGAAGCCCACATAGAAGCCTAAGAAGACTTTTCTACTTCCAGAAACAGGCAGAATTTGGGGGAGGGGGCTCAATGTGGAGGAAAGTAACTGATGGAGAATCCATGGTATCTGTTACCATGAAAGGGGACAACCTAATAAACCATCAAGATTTGCCAAAAGTATAGCATGTCTCCAAAACTTCTATTACAAAAGTTTTCAAATACTCAGCAAACATGACATAGTTTTACATTAAATATCCATATAGTTATTACCTAGCTACTGCCATTAGCTTTTCATTATAGTTTTTAAAAGTCATTCATTATTCATCAAATATTCATCTGTTTATTAAACCATCTTAGTTTTAAAATCCATTTCAGAGTAATTTGCACACATCAGTGCACTTCCCTCTAAATTCTTTGTATGCACACTGAGCAGAATCGAGACAGACCTCTACAGAATGTGCCAACATAGCCAAGTGTTCCTCTGACAATAAGGCAACTGAGCATCCCAGATGCAGGAAATGTTCACTTCTTTCTCTGACTTCTGCCTATAAGCACAGTACCCTATGTGAAGGTATCTGTGCCATCTACAAGAAGAGAGAAACAGTTTTGATCACAAGTGGAAGCTGACCCAGTGCTCAGTCTGCATAAACAGACTACCCTATAAGGAGATTAGAATCTGTTTAGAGAGAAAGGAGGGGAATGGGATGGGTTGGAGGAAAGAAGGAAGGAAGAAGAGAATGTAACTGTATTTTAAGTAAATAGAAATTTGAAAAACCTTCACTCCTGATTTGGCTTCAAAATAAAATGTTTCCAATAGTGGTGATATAACAGCAGCAGCAGCAGTAGCAGCAGCAGCAGCAGCAGCAGCAGCAGATTTTTCTAGAACTTAAAGCTATGAGACTGGATGGTAACATGCAATTATACTGTTGTTTAATTCACAACTATACTTGCAATGCCACTATTTAAAATACTTGTTAAGGAGACTTCTTAAGCAGATGCCTAACATTTACATTTGTTAAGTGACTCAGAGTAAACAGAAAAGGACACATTAACTTAAAAGACTACTAAAAGTGTTAATAATGGTAGAACTTATAACTGGATTCATGACAGAGATGGACAGATGTGGAGAAGGTTGTATCTGCATGGAACATGGTTAACTAGCTCTGAAATTGTCTACGTTAGGCCACTGGCCCAATGTGTACACAGGGTCTAAAATATAGCATTGATCAATTGAACTCGAAGGAAAAGAGCTTGTTGGAAGGTCAATAAGGTCTCTTTGCTGTGTGTGGATGTGGCAGAGACTCTTTCACTTACTATTTCATGTTTATTGGCCATTCCTCCTGATACAGTTCTGACTTTCTTTTGGTATGAAAATGAGCCTTACTCTATAGTTTTTCTCTTGCAATAGGGATTGTGGGTAAATGCTCAGGACTAAGTAGCTAATCTGAAGTAAGAAAAAGTATGTCATCGTTTGCCTTAGGAAAGCCCAGGGCAAGGGCAGCAGTGTATTGGCTTGCCCCCAGAGTCACCTTCTTTTCTACAGTGAAAACAACCCAGTGAGGAATGATGCTCATGAGCTGAGACAATTTACTAATTTACTTGTTCCACAGGTCTACTAGTGAGAAAAGCTAAACAATATTCCTATTAACTTTCAGAATTGGTATAACATGAATGGGATGTCTTGTCTCTTCATTTGGTTAATTACCAAGGCAAACATCATTTTCTCTTTACATGAAGCTCTAAGATGCTTTGAATCCAGCTAGGCTGCTAATCAAGTATTTATTTTCCCCATGGGAAGGAATTAGGAATCTTTCTATGACACAAAAGTGAGCACCATGGCAATTGCTGTTGCTCTGCCACTGATCTCAGAGAGGAGGCTACTGGCAGTCACCAACCATGGGAAGCAGCAATGGGATATGTGAAGGTCAAGCCATGTGATTCAAGAATATATATTGTAAACTCTAGATCAACTAAAAATAAAAATAGGAAGCATATGAAAATAAATGTTTAAAGTCAACCGAAAGAACACAATTGGATCCTTTCTAAGGATAAAAACAAAAAGATAGGTCACCCAATGGTCTAGATTGGGACACATTTCATAACTACAAGTAAGAACTAAATGATCTTTAAGAATTTCTTTCTATTGCTTTTTATTGTAACATTTATTATAGCTCTACATATATGCAGTCAGTGCACATCTAAATGCAAAAGTTGTCTGTGAAATTATCAGTTACCAAATCATGGTGATTAATGACACACATAACAAAAACACATTAAAAAACCCAAACCATAAAACAACAACAACAACAACAACAACAGCAGCAGCAGCAGCAGCAACAACAACAACAACAACAACAACAACAACAACAGTGCTGTCTTGTATTAGGGAATAAGGTTGTGCTGCTTTTCCTCCTGAATAGTTCTCAGTAACTATACAAAGACACTGAGATTCTCATTTGAGGCTCACTTGCAACTCAGTAGAAGTCAATAAGCACTCAGTGTGTGCAGTTTGTGTGATGTGCTCTTAAGATACAAAGTTCATGAAATGCATACAGCAATAAAACCCTTAGAACTTGGGCTCATTAAGATCATTTGCACAGAGGTTTGCATAAAAGAAGAGAGATAATTGAATTCACCTTTTGAAAATATAGCCATGGAGAAATACTCTCCTAGTCTCCTCATTCTGCTATAAGAAAATGATATCTATTCAGTAGTTTATAAACATTAGACATGCATGTTCCACATTTCTGGGAACTGGGGAACCCAGGATCAGAGGGTGGTGATTCAGGATCTGGTTGAGATGGTTTAATAGAAAATGTTCCTAAAGGTTTAGGAATTACGTTTTTGAGATGTGACTGGATGATAAAGGCAACAATGTCATCTATATTCATTGATGAGTGCAATTTGACTGGCCTATTCAAGGTGGATACAGGAGGAGGTTGGTTGCCAGAGGGTATAGGGGAGCCTGAAGCAAAGGACTATTGCTTCTGAGCTCTAGAAAATGTTCCCAAGAATGACAGAATAACATAATTTTATGACAAAATGGTATTTCTCTCAGAGCTCTGTACCTGGCAATATTGATTGTAGGGTTAGATATCTGGAGTCATACATAACACAATGATGGTAAGTACTAGTTAAAAATCTCCCCATATCCCTAGTCCTTTGTGTGGACTCTCAAAGTCTCCTCTATGTTGGATCAGGTAAGTCAAATTTTCAACTTGATCACTGCTCTCAAGTTCTACATATTTAGGTATCCTACTTATAGTTTTAGAGACCCTGAAACTATGTGTGGTGTCGTGCTCAATTTATTTGAAGACTAACTTGAGCCATCTTGGGTCATACTTACAACTTCACTTCACTACCATGTGGAACTTGCTTTGGCTTCATTCACACATACGATGAAGAACAATGCTCTGCATAGTTTCATTTGCAAACACTGGCTTCTGATTTCCAGGTTCCTTAGCATTTGAAACTGACTTCTCCTTTGGAAGATTAATTGTTTCTAAATCTACTTTCCTTAGCCTCACACTAGTCACCAGGTTGTGTCATGTTTCCTGCTGTATGTGAAGGTTCCAAGCACTGTCACTACTGTGTGCTGGATAACATGGTCGGAATCCTGATACAGTCGCTTGAGAACCACAGATACAATTTCATACCTTGTTCTCAGTCCCAGACCCTCCCATCCAGCATCTTAACCACTCAAATACTGTCACCTCTTATTTTCCTTTTGGAACTATTTATATTATCAGAATTCTGTCCCTGGGTCTTTACAAACCAATGGAGTCCTCTTCCAGATAACATGAACAATATCAATATGAGCATTTATTGAACATCTAACTCAGCAAATGCAAGGAAAGGTCTCCATTTTCTCCTTTTTCTGATAAAGGAAGGGCATGAATTTTCTCTTGTGAAGGTTGTATAAATCATAACCTGGTCTGCAGCTCGATGAGAACATCCCATTTCTGGCAGGGGGAGAGACTCAGCAGGAAAGGAGTTTCACAGTTGAATCAGACCCAAACACCCTTGCCATCACTAGCTTTTCCCAGGTTCTTCTCAGTCCCTTTACACTAGATATTCCTAAAAGCTCAAATCAGTTCTTCACCATGTAAAGCCTTTTGTTAAAGTAGTGTATTACTTTGCCTGCGAACATAGAATTATCAATGTGAATAGGTATTGTATCTTCTTTGAATGTTAGTCTGTCTTTTGTCAAGTGAACTTTTAGGCATAAGCTATTAACTCAAACTAAGGAGATGCTTTTCTTATATATGTACGTGTCAGGTATTATAGTCAGTAGCAGCATTCTTATTCATTCCTCAGAAGGCCTTGTATGGTATTTTCTCATTAACTTTACATTACCACTGAATGCTAAAAAGGCTGAGAAATTAACAGCTTTGGTGTGTCTCCAAAATAACAATGGAGGCAGTGAAACCTAGAGATCCATTGCAGGGGTATGGGGAGGGCTTGTAAGTGTTGCTAAAATTGATTGCCTATTAATAATTTTAACGTAGATCAGTAGGTTAGGACATGAGGAAAACAAAATAGGACACCATATATTATTTAGTGTAGTATTCGTTGGGTTAGCAAACTACTCTCTGTTCTACTTTGCTTTCTATTGTTGTTATAAACACTGGCCAAAAGCCATTTAGGAAACCAAGGGCTTATGTGGTTTATATTTCTGTGTCATAGTTCATCATTGAGGGAAGTTAGGGCAGGAGCCCATGGTGGGAACCTGGAGGCAAGAACTGATAGAAAGATCATGAAGTAATTGTGCTTCCTAGTTTATTCATCACAGGTTATTTAGTTTGCTTTCTTATATCATCAAAGACCACCTGCTGAATAATGGCACAAACAGTGAACTGAGAACTTCCACATCAATCATTAATCAAGAAAATGCCATAAATTGCTTTAATTATGTTTAGGTATGGGCCATGAATTCCTGATCTCTCCAATACTTTTAACAGGAAGGGCTGTTGTATTTTGTCAAATGCTTTTTCTGCATCTAAGGAGTTGATCATGTGATTTTTTTTTCTTTGAGTTTATTTATATAATGGATCACGTTAATAGATTTTCATATTTTGAACCAACCTTGAATCCCTGGGATGAAGCCTACTTGATTGTGGTGAATGATGGTTTTGATGTGCTCTTGGATTCGGTTTTCAAGAGTTTTATTGAGTAATTTTGCATCGACATTCATAAGCGAGATTGATCTGAAGTTCTCTTTTTTGGTTGGGTCCTTGTGTGGTTTAGGTATCAGAGTAATTGTGGCATCATAGAGCAAGTTAGTCAGTGTTCCTTCTCTTTCTATTTTATGGAATAGTTTGAGGAAAATTGGTATCAGGTCTTCTTTGAAGGTCTGGTAGAATTTGCACGAAATCCATCTGCCCCTGGGTTTTTTTTTTTTTTTTTTGGATGGGAGATTTTTAATGACTTCTATTTCCTTATGGGATATGGGCCTGTTTAGATAGTTTACCTCCTCTTGATTTAACTTTGGTATGTGGTATCTGTCTAGAAAATCATCCATTTCATCTAGATTTTCCAGGGTTTTTTGAGTATCGGCTTTTGTAGTAGGATTCTGCTGATTTTTTTTAATTTCCTCTGTTTCTGTTTTTATGTCTCCCTTTTCATTTCTGATTTTGTTGATTTGCATACTGCCTCTGGGCCCTTTAGTTAGTTTGACTAGGAGTTTATCTATCTTGTTGATTCTCTCAAAGAACTAGCTTTTGGTTATGTTGATTCTTTGTATTATGGGATATAGAACTAATCAAAGAATTCATAACAGAGGAATCTTGAATGGCGGAGAAGCACCTAAAGAAATGTTCAAAGTCAGTAGTAATCAGAGAAATGCAAATCAAAACGACCCTGAGACACCACCTTACACCAATCAGAATGGCTAAGATCAAAACCTCAGGTGACAACACATGTTGGTGAGGATGTGGAGAAAGAGGGACACTTCTTCATTGCTGGTGGTATTGCAAACTGGTGCAATCACTTTGGAAATCAATCTGAAGTTCTTCAGAAAATCGGAAATAGATCTTCCCGAAGACCCAGCAATACCACTCTTGGGAATATACTCAAAAGATGCCCCACCCTGCCACAGGGGCACAGGTTCCATTATGTTCATAGTGGCCTTATTTGTGATATCTAGAACTGGAAACAACTCACATGTCCCACGACAGAAGAATGGATACAGAAAATGTGGTTCATTTACACAATGGAATATTACTCAGCTATTAAGAATGAGGACATTCTGAGTTTTGTAGACAACTGGATGGAACTAAAAAATGTCATCCTCACTGAGGTAACTCAGACCTAAAATGACATGCATGGTATGTAGTTACTAATGAGTGAATATTAGCAGAAAAAAGTCTACAGAATATCCAAGATACAATCCACAGAACTCAAAAAGGTCAAGAAGCAGAAGTGCCCAAGTGAGGAAGCCTCAGTCCCACTTGAAAGGGAGAAGAAAGCAACCACAAGGGGGAAGAGAGGGAAGTACCTGGATGGGGAGAGGGGAACCTGATCTGGTATGGGGTGGGGGAAAAGGACTGAAGTCCCGAGGGCCACCAGCAAGAATGGAAAAACAGGCAACCTCAGAGGAAGTTAGAATGCTGGGGGAAGGGGGGTGGGGGAAGACCCTCCAGAATGTACCAGAAGCCTGGGAGGTGAATGGGAAGGACCTTAGATGAAATGCCTGACAGTAAGGAGAGGGAACTTATAGAGGCCACCTCCAGCAGGAAGACAGAGCATCAAGTGAGGGATGGGATTGCCATCCCACAGTCAAAACTCTGACCCATAATTGTTCCTGTCTGAATTACGGGGATAGAAATGGAGAAGAGTCTGAGTATAAAAAGGTCCAGCGATGCAGCTTAAGGGGAGGCCTGAAGGCCTGACACTACTGAGGCTATGGAGTGCTCACAAAAGTGGACGTATCATGACTGCCCTCTGAAAGACCCAAAAGGCAGCTGAAAGAGTCAGATGCAGGTATTTGCACCCAACCAATGGACAGAAGCTGCTGACTCCTGTGGTTGAATTAGGGAAAATCTGTAAGAAACTGAGGAGGAGGGCGACCCTGTAGGAGGACCAACAGTCTCAATTAATCTGGATCCCCGAGATCTCACAGACACTGTATCACCAACCAAGCTGCATGCAGCAGCTTATATGAGGCCCCCAACACACATACAGCAGAGAACTGCTGGGTCTGAGTTCAGTCATAGAAGATGCACCTAACCCTCAAGAGACTAGAGGTCCCAGGGAATTTAGAGGTCTGGTGTGGTGGGGTGGTGGGGTGGAGATATTGTTGTGAAGAAAGGGGCAGGGAGGAGATATGGGATGTGTAACAGTCAGAGGGTGGAGAGGGAGGGGAAGAAAATCTGGAGTGTTAAAAAATTTAAAGTAAAGAAAAAATAAATTATTCATAAAAATAAAGAAAAGAAAGAAAAAAACACGCCCCCCGCTGGCCAATTTGATGAAGATATTTTTCTCAATTTTTCTTTCCAGATGATTTGAGCTGTGTCAAGATGACAAATACCAGCCAGCATGGACCTCAAATACAAACTGTCTTAACACAAGCCTCATTTTATTTCTTTCTTATGGTATAATACAGGGACATTCAGTCTTAAGGGAGTAGAACTTGGCCTCATGCACCCACTCATGTACTCAAGTCAACGGAGGCTTTGCCATCTTCAGTTCCAATTTTCCCTGATCAGTCTTGTAAGGAATGAGTGGCCCCATGAGGTAAATAAAGCTGCCCCGAGCCACCACCATAGCTGCACTTGCCACGTGGTTCCATGTAACCATGGAAACCAAGCCATAGAGTGTGTGTGCATGAGTGTGACAAGGTTGGAGTAAGGGCAGCTCGATGAAATAATGTTGGAATGCCTTAATTATGATTGGCTGAAATTAGCTTAAAAACCCTGATCTGGCCAAGGCAACTTACTCATTCCCAGAACCCAATAGAGATGCTATCGTGCTGAGCTGAGAGACGACCTGGACGCCTGCCACCAAATGAGACAAGCCTGCATCGTACTGACCCAGTTCCAGCAGTACCCAAAAAGCAGAAGGAGACATCACAGGCCTTACTTGATGCACTGCCATCAAGCCAGGCTACGACATCGAGCTAGACCGGAGGTTAGTGAAGTAAGTGTGTGTGTGTGTGTGTGTGTGTGTGTGTGTGTGTGTGTGAACTAGTGTGATCTCATTTCGCCATTTAACTGTTTATTGCTACGTAAGAATAAATAAGCTGTTATAACGTAGCCTCTGAGTCCTGGGATTCCTTCTTGCCTCTGTCTTTAATCCCAATTCACAACAATTTCGTGACAATCCTGATACAGAGAAGAGAAATGTACCCAGAACATCACACAAGAGAAGAACAAATAATCCAGTCTAGAAGTAATTTCCTGACAAGTCACATCACCTTGTCTCTTCTCATTTGAAAGGAATCCAGGTAACATGATTAGCCATGCAATACAGAACAGGATTCTTCTTGTGAAGCCAGAAGTCTCTACTGCCATATTTCTACTCCATAAATGCTGATTAATTTCATTACTCTACAGAGAGCATACTGATTGTATCCAGATGGGGATGGTTTAAAAAATATCCATCTGTTGGATCTGGCTTGAAGCCATGATCTCCAGGTAATGTGCATCTCCTTCAACAGAAATTAGAAATAAGTGATCATTGCATCTACTAAAATATATTGCTTTCCTTGTTGCCAAGGCTAGGTTTATTACATTAACTGGGCACCTGCCTTAGAGCTTGCTTTTGGTACCATTCTGAAATGGACTGTTGAGGGTGCCTGGAAAAAAAGTTGATTAAGCATAGTATAGATTAGCTGATATGTTACCCTCATATTTATAGTCTTAATGGTTTATTTGGAGATGGGCCATTTGGGAAATCTTTTGAGTCAGATTTCTTTCTTTTTTTTTTTTTCCACTGTTTTTTTTTTTATTACATATTTTCCTCAATTACATTTCCAATGCTATCCCAAAAGTCCCCCATACCGCCCCCCACTTCCCTACCCTCCCATTCCCATTCTTTTGGCCCTGGCATTCCCCTATATTGGGGCATATAAAGTTTGCAAATCCAATGGGCCTCTCTTTCCAGTGATGGCCGACTAGGCCATCTTTCGATACATATGCAGCTAGAGACAAGAGCTCCGGGGTACTGGTTAGTTCATCATGTTGTTCCAACTATAGGGTTGCAGATCCCTTTAGCTCCTTGGGTACTTTCTCTAGCTTCTCCATTGGGAGCCCTGTGATACATCCAATAGCTGACTGTGAGCATCCACTCCTGTGTTTGCTAGGCCCCTGCATAGTCTCACAAGAGACAGCTATCTTTGGGTCCTTTCAGCAAAATCTTGCTAGTGTATGCAATGGTGTCAGCGTTTAGAAGCTGATTATGGGATGGATCCCTGGATACGGCAGTCTCTAGATGGTCCATCCTTTCATCACAGCTCCGAACTTTGTCTCTGTAACTCCTTCCCTGGGTGATTTGTTCCCAATTCTAAGAAGGTGCACAGTGTCCACACTTTGGTCTTCATTCTTCTTGAGTTTCATGCGTTTAGCAAATTGTATCTTATATCTTGGGTATCCTAAGTTTTGGGCTAATATCCACTTATCAGTGAATACATATTGTGTGAGTTCCTTTGTGATTGTGTTACCTCACTCAAGATGATGCCCTCCAGGTCCATCCATTTGGCTAGGAATTTCATAAATTCATTCTTTTTAATAGCTGAGTAGTACTCCATTGTGTAAATGTACCATAATTTCTGTATCCATTCCTCTGTTGAGGGACATCTGGGTTCTTTCCAGCTTCTGGCTATTATAAATAGGGCTGCTATGAACATAGTGAAGCATGTGTCCTTCTTACCGGTTGGGACATCTTCTGGATATATGCCCAGAAGAGGTATGTCTGGATCCTCCGGTAGTACTATGTCCAATTTTCTGAGGAACCGCCAGACTGATTTCCAGAGTGGTTGTACAAGCTTGCAATCCCACCAACAATGGAGGAGTGTTCCTCTTTCTCCACATCCTCGCCAGCATCTGCTGTCACCTGAATTTTTGATCTTAGCCATTCTGACTGGTGTGAGGTGGAATCTCAGGGTTGTTTTGATTTGCATTTCCCTGATGATTAAGGATGTTGAACATTTTTTCAGGTGCTTCTCTGCCATTTGGTATTCTTCAGGTGAGAATTCTTTGTTCAATTCTGAGCCCCATTTTTTAAAGGGGTTATTTGACTTTCTGGAGTCCACCTTCTTGAGTTCCTTATATATATTGGATATTAGACCCTTATCTGATTTAGGATAGGTAAAGATCCTTTCCCAATCTGTTGGTGGTTTTTTTGTCTTATTGATGGTGTCTTTTGCCTTGCAGAAGCTTTGCAGTTTCATGAAGTCCCACTTGTCAATTCTTGATCTTACAGCACAAGCCATTGCTGTTCTATTCAAGAATTTTTCCCCTGTGCCCATATCTTCAAGGCTTTTCCCCACTTTCTCCTCTATAAGTTTCAGTGTCTCTGGTTTTATGTGAAGTTCCTTGATCCACTTAGACTTGACCTTAGTACAAGGAGATAGGAATGGATCGATTCGCATTCTTCTACATGATAACAACCAGTTGTGCCAGCACCATTTGTTGAAAATGCTGTCTTTCTTCCACTGGATGTTTTTAGCTCCCTTGTCGAAGATCAAGTGACCGTAGGTGTGTGGGTTCATTTCTGGGTCTTCAATTCTATTCCATTGGTCTATTTGTCTGTCACTATACCAGTACCATGCAGTTTTTATCACAATTGCTCTGTAGTAAAGCTTTAGGTCTGGCATGGTGATTCCACCAGAGGTTCTTTTATCCTTGAGAAGAGTTTTTGCTATCCTAGGTTTTTTGTTATTCCAGATGAATTTGCAGATTGCACTTTCTAATTCGTTGAAGAATTGAGTTGGAATTTTGATGGGGATTGCATTGAATCTGTAGATTGCTTTTGGCAAGATAGCCATTTTTAAAATGTTGATCCTGCCAATCCATGAGCATGGAAGATCTTTCCATCTTCTGAGATCTTCTAGAATTTCTTTCTTCAGAGACTTGAAGTTCTTATTATACAGATCTTTCACTTCCTTAGTTAGAGTCACGCCAAGATATTTTATATTATTTGTGACTATTGAGAAGGGTGTTGTTTCCCTAATTTCTTTCTCAGCCTGTTTATTCTTTGTGTAGAGAAAGGCCATTGATTTGTTTGAGTTAATTTTATATCCAGCTACTTCACCGAAGCTGTTTATCAGGTTTAGGAGTTCTCTGGTGGAATTTTTAGGGTCACTTATATATACTATCATATCATCTGCAAAAAGTGATATTTTGACTTCATCTTTTCCAATTTGTATCCCTTTGATCTCCTTTTGTTGTCGAATTGCTCTGGCTAGGACTTCAAGTACAATGTTGAATAGGTATGGAGAAAGTGGACAGCCTTGTCTAGTCCCTGATTTTAGAGGGATTGCTTCAAGCTTCTCACCATTTATTTTGATGTTGGCTACTGGTTTGCTGTATATTGCTTTTATCATGTTTAGGTATGGGCCTTGAATTCCTGATCTTTCCAAGACTTTTATCATGAATGGGTGTTGGATCTTGTCAAATGCTTTTTCTGCATCTAACGAGATGACCATGTGGTTTTTGTCTTTGAGTTTGTTTATATACTGGATTACGTTGATGGATTTTCGTATATTGAACCATCCCTGCATCCCTGGGATGAAACCTACTTGGTCAGGATGGATGATTGTTTTGATGTGTTCTTGGATTCAGTTAGCAAGAACTTTATTGAGTATTTTTGCATCAATATTCATAAGGGATATTGGTCTGAAGTTTTCTATCTTTGTTGGGTCTTTTTGTGGTTTAGGTATCAGAGTAATTGTGGCTTCATAGAATGAGTTGGGTAGAGTACCTTCTGTTTCTATTTTGTGGAATAGTTTGTGAAGAACTGGGATTAGATCTTCTTTGAAGGTCTGATAGAACTCTGCACTAAATCCATCTGGTCCTGGGCTTTTTTTGGTTGGGAGACTATTAATGACTGCTTCTATTTCTTTGGGGGATATAGGGTTGTTTAGATCATTAACCTGATCTTGGTTCAACTTTGGTACCTGGTATCTGTCTAGGAACTTCTCCATTTCATCCAGGTTCTCCAGTTTTGTTGAGTATAGCCTTTGGTAGAAGGATCTGATGGTGTTTTGGATGTCTTCAGGATCTGTTGTTATGTCTCCTTTTTCATTTCTGATTTTGTTAATTAGAATACTTTCCCTGTGCCCTCTAGTTAGTCTGGCTAAGGGTTTATCTATCTTGTTGATTTTCTCAAAGAACCAGCTCCTTGATTGGTTGATTCTTTGAATAGTTCTTCTTGTTTCCACTTGATTGATTTCGCCCCTGAGTTTGATTATTTCCTGCCGTCTACTCCTCTTGGGTGAATTTGCTTCCTTTTGTTCTAGTGCTTTTAGGTGTGTTGTCAAGCTGCTAATGTGTGCTCTTTCTAGTTTCTTTTTGGAGGCACTCAGAGCTATGAGTTTTCCTCTTAGAAATGCTTTCATTGCGTCCCATAAGTTTGGGTATGTTGAGGCTTCATTTTCATTGAACTCTAAAAAGTCCTTGATTTCTTTCTTTATTCCTTCCTTGACCAAGGTATCATTGAGAAGAGTGTTGTTCAGTTTCCACGTGAATGTTGGCTTTCTATTATTTATTTTGTTATTGATGATCAGCCTTAGTCCATGGTGATCTGATAGGATGCATGGGACAATTTCAATGTTTTTGTATCTGTTGAGTCCTGTTTTGTGCTCAATTACGTGGTCAATTTTGGAGAAGGTACCATGAGGTGCTGAGAAGGTGTATCCTTTTGTTTTAGGGTAAAATGTTCTGTAGATATCTGCCAGATCCATTTGATCCATAACTTCTGTTAGTTTCACTGTGTCCTTGTTTAGTTTCTGTTTCCATGATCTGTCCATTGGTGAAAGTGGAGTGTTGAAGTCTCCCACTATTATTGTATGAGGTGCAATGTGTGCTTTGAGATTTACTAAAGTTTCTTTAATGAATGAGGCTGCCTTTGTATTTGGAGCATAGATATTCAGGATTGATAGTTCCTCTTGGAGGATTTTACCTTTGATGAGTATGAAGTGCCCCTCCCTGTCTTTTTTGATGACTTTGGGTTGGAAGTCAATCTTATCTGATATTAGAATGGCTACTCCAGCTTGTTTCTTCAGACCATTTGCTTGGAAAATTGTTTTCCAGCCTTTCATTCTGAGGTAGTGTCTATCTTTTTCTCTGAGATGAGTTTCTTGTAAGCAGCAAAATGTTGGGTCTTGTTTGTGTAGCCAGTTTGTTAGTCTATGTCTTTTTATCGGGGAGTTGAGTCCATTGATATTAAGAGATATTAAGGAAAAGTAATTGTTGTTTCCTGTTATTTTTGTTGTTAAAGTTGGCATTCTGTTCTTGTGGCTGTCTTCTTTTAGGTTTGTTGAGGGATTACCTTCTTGTTGTTTCTAGGGCGTGGTTCCTGTCCTTGTATTGGTTTTTTTCTGTTATTATCCTTTGAAGGGCTGGATTCCTGGAGAGATAATGTGTGAATTTGGTTTTGTCGTGGAATACTTTGGTTTCTCCATCTATGTTAATTGAGAGTTTGGCTGGGTATAGTAGCCTGGGCTGGAATTTGTGTTCTTTTAGTGTCTGTATAACCTCTGTCCAGGATCTTCTGGCTTTCATAGTCTCTGGTGAAAAATCTGGTGTAATTCTGATAGGCTTGCCTTTATATGTTACTTGGCCTTTTTCTCTTACTGCTTTTAGTATTCTATCTTTATTTAGTGCATTTGTTGTTCTGATTATTATGTGTCGGGAGGTATTTCTTTTCTGGTCCAGCCTATTTGGAGTTCTGTAGGCTTCTTGTATGTTCATGGGCATCTCTTTCTTTAGATTTGGGAAGTTTTCTTCTATAATTTTGTTGAAGATGTTTGCTGGTCCTTTGAGTTGAAAATCTTCATTCTCATCCACTCCTATTATCCGTAGGTTTGGTCTTCTCATTGTGTCCTGTATTTCCTGGATGTTTTGAGTTAGGATCTTTTTGCATTTTCTATTTTCCTTGATTGTTGTGCCGATGTTCTGTATGGAATCTTCTGCACCTGAGATTCTCTCTTCCATCTCTTGTATTCTGTTGCTGATGCTTGCATCTATGGTTCCAGATTTCTTTCCTAGGGTTTCTATCTCCAGTGTTGCCTCATTTTGGGTTTTCTTTATTGTGTCTACTTCCCTTTTTAGGTCTAGTATGGTTTTGTTCATTTCCATCATCTGATTGGATGTGTTTTCCTGTTTCTCTTTAAGGACTTCTACCAGTTTGGTTGCGTTTTCCTGTTTTTCTTTAAGGACTTGTAACTCTTTAGCCATGTTCTCCTGTAGTTCTTTAAAGTCCTTCTTGATGTCCTCTACCATCATCATGAGATATGCTTTTAAATCCAGGTCTAGTTTTTCAGGTGTGTTGGGGTGCCCTGGATTGGGCGAAGTGGGAGTGCTGGGTCCTGATGATGGTGAGTGGTCTTGGTTTCTGTTAGTAAGATTCTTACCTTTACCTCTCGCCATCTGGTAATCTCTGGAGTTGTTATAGTTGTCTCTGTTCAGAGGTTGTTCTTCTGGTGATTCTGAGTATCGTCTGTCAGCAGACCTGGGAGACAGGCTCTCTCCTCTGAGTTTCAGTGGTTAGAGCACTCCCTGCTGACAAGCTTTCCTCTTAAAGGGAAGTTGTACAGATATCTGGCATTTGGACCTCCTCCTGGCTGAAGAAGAAGGCGGAAAACAGGACCTTTCCCAGATGCTGTGTTGCTTTGGCAGGTCACAGAAGCTGTAGGCTTCTGTGGTGCACACTCTCAGCTGTGCAGACTAAGTTCCTAAGTTCAGTGGAGTCCTGGATCCAAGATGTGCTCCCTGCTCCTGAGGCAGAGGGCTCCTGTGCAGGGCAGACCACTGTCTTCCAGCTAGGAGGGTGCCGGATGTCTGTGTCCCCAAAAGGGTGCTGCCTCAGCGGCTCTGTGGCTCCCGCCTGTCCCAGAAGCTGTCTGCCTCTGTGGTCCTTAGTCTTACCTGTACAGACTAAGTTCGGCGGAGTCCCGGAGCCAAGATGGCGCTCCCTGCAGGGCAGGTCACTGTCCTCCGGCTGGGAGGGTGCCGGATGTCTGCGGCCCCAAAAGGGTGCTGCCTCAGCGGCTCTGTGGCTCCCGCCTGTCCCAGAAGCTGTCTGCCTCTGTGGTCCTCACTCTGACCTGTACAGACTAAGTTCGGTGGAGTCCCGGAGCCAAGATGGCGCTCCCTGCAGGGCAGGTCACTGTCCTCCAACTGGGAGGGTGCCGGAAGTCTGCGGCCCCAAAAGGGTGCTGCCTCAGTGGCTCTGTGGCTCCCGCCTGTCCCAGAAGCTGTCTGCCTCTGTGGTCCTCACTCTAACCTGTACAGACTAAGTTCGGCTGAGTCCCGGAGCCAAGATGGCGCTCCCTGCAGGGCAGGTCACTGTCCTCTGGCTGGGAGGGTGCCGGATGTCTGCGGCCCCAAAAGGGTGCTGCCTCAGCGGCTCTGTGGCTCCCGCCTGTCCCAGAAGCTGTCTGCCTCTGTGGTCCTCACTCTGACCTGTACAGACTAAGTTCGGCGGAGTCCCGGAGCCAAGATGGCGCTCCCTGCAGGGCAGGTCACTGTCCTCCAACTGGGAGGGTGCCGGAAGTCTGCGGCCCCAAAAGGGTGCTGCCTCAGTGGCTCTGTGGCTCCAGCCTGTCCCAGAAGCTGTCTGCCTCTGTGGTCCTCACTCTGACCTGTACGGACTAAGTTCGGCGGAGTCCCGGAGCCAAGATGGTGCTCCCTGCAGGGCAGGTCACTGTCCTCCAACTGGGAGGGTGCCGGAAGTCTGCGGCCCCAAAAGGGTGCTGCCTCAGTGGCTTTGTGGCTCCCGCCTGTCCCAGAAGCTGTCTGCCTCTGTGGTCCTCACTCTAACCTGTACAGACTAAGTTCGGCTGAGTCCCGGAGCCAGGATGGCGCTCCCTGCAGGGCAGGTCACTGTCCTCTGGCTGGGAGGGTGCCGGATGTCTGCGGCCCCAAAAGGGTGCTGCCTCAGCGGCTCTGTGGCTCCCGCCTGTCCCAGAAGCTGTCTGCCTCTGTGGTCCTCACTCTGACCTGTACAGACTAAGTTCGGCAGAGTCCCGGAGCCAAGATGGCGCTCCCTGCAGGGCAGGTCACTGTACTCCAACTGGGAGGGTGCCGGATGTCTGCGGCCCCAAAAGGGTGCTGCCTCAGCGGCTCTGTGGCTCCCGCCTGTCCCAGAAGCTGTCTGCCTCTGTGGTCCCCACTCTGACCTGTACAGACTCTTGAGTCAGATTTCTAAGGATGGAGCTTACACTATCTTTGTCATCTTAGTGACATCTTGACACCATTCCACCATGATAGGTCCATCAGCTCTTAGCTACAGTTTCCTACTGTGAGTTCCTTCACTGATGTCCTTCAATGATGAACTGTGACACAGAAACACAAGCCAAGTAAACCTTGCCGTTCTAAGTTGCTTTTGGCCAGAGTTTTAATCACAGCAATAGCAAGCAAAGTAGAACAGAGAGGGATTCACTAAATTGTTGCTGTAGTGAAGGCCTGTTCTCCCCACTTTCTCCCTATGATTTCCCTGCATACTTCAGTCCAATTTTCATGTGCTGGAAACATGTCATGCTTTTGGCAAAAGTTGATGGCATATTGGGTTGTCTCATTTCTAGGACACACCACACTGGCTTCTTCATCAATTCATTAGCCTCCCCTCCACACACATATATGGGATGGGGTGTTTCTTTGAATGTCTACATAGCAATAATAGGATCTTTCAGGCAGATAGTAGATGCCCCTAGCATGAAGGAACATTTGTGATGTAACTCTGCTTTGCATATAAAAACTAAGATAGCACAATGAAATCATTCCTGACCTAGATGACACTGGAGCTTAGAAGTAAAACTGAGAAGGGCCTGCCACATTGAGATAAGCATTTCCTCAAAGATTTTCAAAAAGCCTAGAGGAGATTTCTTAATTTACACATACTTCACAGTATGCAAATATCACATTCACACACAGACTTGTGGAACAAGGTTTAACATTCGTTAAGACTGCAATAATTCAGACAAGATGCTCTGATAGTAGAACTCTTACCCAGTCAGCCACTTCATTTCCAACACTCCATGGCCAATGAAAGAGGTCTTCAAAGAGCTTATGTGAATTTTTCTTTTGGCCCTCAGAAATCTTTCCCTGCCTTAGCCTTCTTGAGTCCATCTTTCTTTTTTCTTCTTTTTGAAGGGTTTGGGTATATAGAACTGGATCTAATGTCTCACATAAATTATACAAGCACTTTGCCACTGGACCGTATCTCCAGACCTTTCATTACTTTCTAATTTGACATAGAGTCTCTTTAAGTTGATTAGGCTGGTCTTTAACTTGATTGTGGTGTTTTTAATATATGGCAACAAGGACAATTTGCCAAAATATGTATTTAGATTACATATTCCTTCTAAATTCTAATATTGCTTGGTGGAAGTCTTTCACACTAGAACACAACACATTTCTTCATGTTTTTCGCCTCTTCCAAGATCTTACAGAAGTCCCAAGTGTAGAATCTGCCATGATTCCATATTGAAACATTCATTTTATTCAATTAAATCCTTATCAAGAATTATTTAGGTGCTAGTGGGATGTGCACACAAAATCAAGCCTTGACATTTTGATTTACCTCTGCTAACTTGGGGCAGTGGTAAGAAGCAGGAAAAGAACTGACAAAGTAAGCATCTGCCACGGTATCAGTGAACTGTGGAGCTCCCACAGACAGCCTATGGGGCCAAAGATCACAAGAACACAAATGCTAGGTTTTTGGTTCCTTTTTCTAGAAAGAGAAAGATAGTTGAGTCCTCCAAGCTTTCTGTAGATAAAACTATAATAGCACATAACACCTGCAAGTATTTGAGGATCATTGAATGGAGTTAAACTCCTTTTTCCTTTCTTCCCTCCACAAAGAAAAATAAGACTAACAAAACATCAAGACACTAACAACATCAAACTCCATTCAGCTCAGGGCATGAGATCAACTGTTTCTTTCTTGGTTGAAGTAGATTCTGCTAAATGCTTTCTAAAATTCAGAATTCTTTTTGTCAGGCAGGATTTTCCTTGTAAGCCAAGAAATCAGACGCATTGCATCCTAGGGAGAAGTTGTATTAGTTGGTATCTATGTTACTCTAATAAAATACACTGGAAAAGACAGCTTAAGAAAGAATGGGTTTATTTTAGGCTCAAAGTTGAGGTATAGTGCATCATGTTATAGAAGTAGCAAAAGATTGAAGTAGTTAGTCACATCTAATTCACAATTGGAAGTAAAATAGCAATGAGCACATTGCTACTGCACTTTCCAGTCTTCTTTTTACAGTCCAAGATCCCAGCCTAGAGAATGGGAACACCCACAGTCTTCCTGCTTCAATTAATCCAATGAACATGATCATGCTTCAGCATTCCTAGGTGATATAAATATCATTACGTTACAGTAAAGATTAATGATCACAAAAGTGTAACACCTCATGACTGGAGGTCAGCCCACCAAAGGCTGGATATCTACCAAGTCTTCTAAATACAGACTGTGGATGGGGTTATTAAGGTCAGAGAGAATCTGTCTGCATCAATAGGCAAATGAACAAACCCTGGTTCTTATGAAAAGAATGTGATGCCACTGGAATGAGTACTCTCTAGAGTCTTTGACTCATGGTACAAAATAGACTTCATGTCCCAGTCTTCTTTGCAATTGTATATGGTCACATGATGATGTATAGCCAATTGAACAAGGAGTGGTGTTCATACCACCAAGACCGCATCTCTTCATTCTTTTCCTCTCTACAACCAGAGGGCAGAGACTGTCAAAAGGCACATATTAGAATGAGTGGCATCTCCATCAGCCTGAGGTCATAGTGATACAGATCCCTCATGGGATGAGGCAAAACTTTTGACAAAGTAATTGCTAACATCATTCTGAAGGTGAGCCAAGTATTTATTTGAAAGATCATTTGGCCCCTGCAGAAGTATTGGGTGTGGGCTAGGATACTGTGTGCATGGCTTGCTATTGCATTTAAAAACCTACAAGTTAGACAGATTTAGGTATGTCTAGTTAGCTTACAAGCATTAGTAAAGGATTAGATATATATGAATGTCTTAAAATTTTAAAACACCCAAACTCAAATTTTTATATCAAAAATGGTAAAAAGTACTTAGAGCAATGAGGATCAATCTATGAAGTCTTTTTAGTTAAGTAAAGTGATTCATCTCTGAGGCAACATCAGAACAAGACTTATACTTTCCACCCACAGTTGTTTCACCTAGGTATGGGAGACCTGTCTTTATCATGAGGTAGAGATGTATTTATTTTAGAAAAAGCCTTACATTCCTGACATGGAACAGAGTGAAATGCCATGAGGCAGAAAGACACTACAGGATTTGCGAATGGACAAGTCATATCTTCTATTACTACTATTCTGATAAAAAGATGTATTAAACCGGCTCCTAACAACTGCATGCTATATGTGTAAATGGTGCCACAGCATTCGTATAAAAGGCAGCTATTGCCAAGTTGTTTATATGAAGAAATGATAATATCTTTCTTACAACTAGATAAACTATGGAAAGGAAAAAGGTGACGTGCTGAAGTTGCTGAGATCTACAAGAAAATGAATTTGCTTCATGTAAAACTATGAGTAAAAAGAAATTCATGGTATTTTTATTTCTGTGAAAAGGTTCAAATTCATCGTATATGCCTAGTGATTAGTGCAGGTGGACAATGCATTTTGTTTGTATATGTATAGGAAAAAATAATACAGAGATTGTTGGGAATTCTTTGTGATATTAGGAGTCCATTGAGGTACTGTAAGATACTTCCAAAGGGAGGGATTGATTCACCCCAGGCAGTGCTGCAAAGCTATATGCGATGTAACAGTTCAGCGTAAGCATGCCATCTTCTACCTTCCCAATACCAACCTGGGGTCTAATAGGCTCCGGTGAAGAACATGGTAAAGGGTGTTGCCCTGCACTGTGATGGGCTCCCTCATTAGCAGCCAGGTATTTGTTACTGGGGTTTGGCTATCAAACTTTTGATTATTTGCTGGTGGATCTAATAGACAAACTTTTAGCAGAGGGAGTGACTGGTCCAAGTATATACAATGTTCTCATTTCAGAAACACTCTACATATCAAGTGTTATTAAACTCCCAAGAAACCAATGCTTTCACTCTGTGACTTTAGGTCTACTTGAGGATTGATTCTCAGAGCCTCGTGTGTGCTGATAACATCTGTTCTTGCAATCACAGTAAGCAATCCTGAGAGCCTCCCTCACCTCTGCCCATGAAAGTACTCACCTGTTGGGCTGTAGAGTTTAGATGTCCCTTTCACATACAATTGTATATACCGGAACAACAAGGTTCATGATATTGTTTAACCCTTAGTCACTTGTTCCTTGGAGATCCCTATTAGAAGCCCAATGTATATTGAAGGAAAGATGTTAGGCAGGAGCAACAGACACACAGAAGCTTGAGTACTTACTTAGTCATAAATCCTATATTCTTAAGTCCTGCTTGGAGCATATTTCACCACATGGCAGTTCAATTTGATGATTAACAGTGGTTGCCCACACCAAACTTTATAGCTGAGTGACTGAAAGAACATATTTCTTAATGAACATTTAGAATCACCGAAAAACTAAGGGGGTCTATAGAGTCCAGGAAGATTTTGTTTGATTCTGCAAAAAAAGGATGAATTTGTTTTAAAAAACTTGCATGGGACCTTCTCTATGAAAATACTATAGACTACATAGGATGTGCTGAAAGATATATTTCCTGTGAAGAGCAGAGCATCTTGCCCAGTGGGATGGATTGTCTATAGAACCTTCTCTAAGGATTCACACAGTTCTGGAAGCCTGAAATATAGGTAGGATGAAAGGTTAGAATACTACAGTCAAATGAGTTGCCTCCAGAATGTATTTCTGTGTATTTTCTTCCCCTCAATGCATATTGGTTAAAGTTTGCTTATTATATGTTAGAGAGATTTTTAGAAGATACTATACTAAGATCCTGGAAACCACAGTGAATCTATAGCTATTACTGAACTCTAATCATTGATATAGGAAGCAAGGAGAGTTGTTGGGTTGGTTTGATGCAGAACATCCCTGTAAGGTATCTACATATGTGTAGCTATCGTGTGTTCTTGAAGGAAGAACAGACTCATTTGCCCAGCCTGAGGAATCTTCTTAGAACAAGAGAGGATTGCCAAACTATAAAACTCAATTTATTCACCAACACAGAGATCCTTCCAACGATCTTACTCTAAGTGCGGCAGCTATCCACTTTCCCTCATGATATCTAAGAGACCTGGGAAGACTGTGATGTTCATCTGTGTTATGATTCCGTTACTTTCAGAACTCAACCTTGGGCTAGTTTTCCTAAGCCTTCACTTTTAGTGGTGGAAAATAAATAATACCTATCTTCAAGGTAGTTCTAGCAGCTTCATCTTCCCTGCAATCCAGGAAGGCAAGAGCTGAAATGTCTTTGCTCCATCAGACTCTGCAGCAGTTATAAACAGCCATTAAACTCCAGTTCCTTCATGTCACTGGAGCCTTCTATGGGGCATCAAGTCATTCTGAACCAGGCCTTCCATAGCATGTAGGTTTAAATAACTGCAGTTAAGAATTTACAGCTCTGCAGAGCATTCCATGCATGGTTAGCATCTCATTTCCCTTAAAATGTGACTCTCTATGAGGAATAATATTACATTGCTCAAATTTTATCCATCAGCATTCAAATGGGAAACAGCTACTTTATGACCTTTAGAGTAAGGAGCACTAGCTTTCACAGACTCCAAGAACTGGTGAGTAAAAGTGGGAACACTGACCCCCAGTAACTCCAGGCTGGCACAGATTCACAAGCATAAGCCTATAAGCATTGTGTTTCTTGGATTCTCTAACAAAGTCTCGTGAGCTCTCTCTGCTGGGGCAGTGGAGCAAGTAGACCTTGTGGGGTTTGCTGAGAAGCTGCCCCCAATCACACATTTGATCATAGTTTCACCCATTTTCTCCCAGCTACCTTCAGAAAGCCACATTGTTTGGGTTGGGATGTTGGAGAAGTAAGACAAAAAGCTTCACTTCTGTGGCACCAAGAACTGAGCAAGAGGTGCTGATGACTGCAAGCTCTTTGGAGACTTCTCTGTGCCTTTCCTATGTCAGTTCTGCTTCTGGCCTTGATGTATGTAGTCAGTATTGCACACTGGGCTGGACTGGAAAGAATGGAGTTTATCTGGGTGGCTGAGTTCCACAGGATCTTATCAGCATGCGTACAGGAGAACTAGCCATCTCCAGAGAAAGTTTTCACCGAAGATGCTCTTTACTGGTGGTAGCTAGGGCTATCTAAACCTTAGGGAGTGGGTAGAAGTTTGGGGGAGGTGAATGTAAGTTATTAGCTTGTGCTGAGAAGCTGGGAATGCTTCATTTGCATAGAGAGGAATTCCAGGTCATTGCTGGACTTGCCCTTAAAGGGAGAGAGGAAGTTAAACCTGTAATTTGGCCACCAGGCTACATCACTCTTCAAGGTTGGCAGAGGTGGAGGTTGTAAGGCTTACTTGGGCTGGAACATGCAGGCTCAGAGCAGGGGGATAAACAGTCCTGCTTCTGCCAGTATTAGGATGAGATTTTGGGGGCGGTAAACAAGTAGACCTCACTCATGACTTCACTCTTGCTCTGAATTGGCTCCCTAAGTAGTATGGCTTTCCATCTCCATAGCAGTATGCTACAGTTGGGACTACCTTTTCCAAACTCATGTAGCAGTTAAACTCATGGGGGAACCTTTCAGTGATGACTATGGAATGCACCTTTCACTCTCCTGAAAATACAGATACCATTTCCACAGGAGTGATATGCCTCTTATAGAAGCGAGTTCTTATAGACCCCACTCCTCTCTGACATGCTCACTCACTAAATACTGCATTCTTTCACGTTTTGAATACCTCTAGAAGGCCTTGTCAAATACTAGCATGTTATGCTCAAACTTTTCAGCCTCCACAACCATGGGAATAAATATCTCTATCTATTTGTGTCACTGTGTCATAGCACCAGAAAACTGAAAGTAATAGTGGTTTTCTGTTATGATTATCTTATGGGAAAACACAGTGTTTTAGGTATGGCTGCAAGCTCATAGCAGCATAAGTGAGGGCCGAAAGTCAACAGTTCAATCGCCACATTATTTCCTTTCTTGGTGCAAGTGTCACTTTGTCCTCACCGACCTGTGAGGTGCCACTGCTCCCTCTCTCACTTTGAATGTGTAAGATGTGTGCGAGGTGTGGGGCTCAGTCATTTTCTGCTCAGCACACTGTCTGGTCGTCCTTTATGAGGAAGCTTCCTACCTTATAGAAGCTCAGACAGCTCCCACAGAGAAGTGAGAGGAGCCATTCAGCAGGTAGCACTACCTGGTAGAAGTGTGAATGAGACCAGCTTAAATCTGCTGTTCCAGTGCCTTTAAACCTGCCATCCTGGTGACTTTAAATCTATTGTCTCTGTGCCTCCTGGCAGATAGGATGCCCAAGAGAAACAAGTAGACAGATTTCCCAAACAAGAAGCAACCGTGTGAGAAAGAGCCCATCACTCCTGTTTTTCCCCATGACAGTTTACTTTGAAGCAATAAACAGTTCTGATAGAGTAGGGAAGCGCAAATAGACTGCCAAGCAAATACCAGCATGCTGCTCACACCACTTGTTTTAGGTTATATTTTCCCTGAGGTGTTAGTACAGATTTTGACAAGAATCACTGAAATATTCTTAACTCCTTCATTGGAAGCATTTAGCAACAAACCTCTTGGAAGTAGGTGTAAGAATGTAAGGGGGCAGGAAAGAAGATGTTTTGGGGTCATACTGACCTGTGGTGTTTTTGTTGTTGTTGTTTGTTTCTTTGTTTTGTTTGTTTCTTTTTCATTTTACAAAAGAGGATTCCTGAGATGTTTAGAGACCCTGGGAAAGAAACCATCACTGGACAACTTCAGTTGATTTTAAATGCTAATGAGTTGAACGTTCCTGAAGATGTGACCATCTAGCATATATTAGAGTTCCTTACTATTAATTAATTAGATATATTACACAGAAGAGATCAAAATAAAATAGAGACAAGATCACAGACAATTCATATTCACCTGGTTTTACCCAATGTTAAGTAATTCACCTGTACTGTCTAAATACACAATCATAATATATTTATATTGATATAGTTAAAAAAGAAAAATCCATAAATTTGAGAGACAGCAAGAGGGAGCACTGCATAATAAGGGTTAAGCAGGGATGAAAGAGAATATGAAAAATGATGTAATTACATTATAATCTCAAAAATTATTAGAAAAATATTTTGGGCTAAGGAACCATAAAAAGAATAACTTTTTAAAATAAGGAGTTAAATAAAATTACAAATGGTATGTGTGTGCAGGAGGGTGTCTGTGTGTGTTGGGCTGTGTCAAAAGCATTCAGGTCAATATGAGACTTTCACAAAAGCATACATGTGGCTGTGAGATTCACAGTAACACACACAAGTAATTTAAAGATGACTATGGACATCTTATTTCCCAGTGGATTTTTATCAATTTTCATTTTGTTGAACCAAGGGGTGCCATTATGAATAGCTTTGGAGTTTTACTATTGCTGCTAGATAGTTTGATCAAACACCCCATGGATGGGGTTGCTTCCCAAGAGGTGAGTCGAGTGTAGAAACTACAGAGGACTGAACTCAGTGACCTGCAAGAAATACAGACACAGCTTCCTGGGTTTTTCTAGAAGCATCTTAGCTGTTCTGACCTTTCTGGTGGCGTCTGGCCTTCTTGTTTCCCAGTTCCTACAGTGTGAAGCTGTCATTGCTAAAGAAAATCATTAGACTGGAGAGTAAGGAAGGGGACAAGGCAATGCAAAATGCTACAAAGTGTCCTGTCCTGTTCTTGTTGAGATTGGGCAATTGAAAATCATTAGTTAATTTTCAAAGATATACAATTTTTGTTTAGGGAGATACTTGCCAGTAGTTTTACTTTATACAGAAAGTGGTGTATTGGGATGGTCTCATGCTTTTAGGCCAGGAATACGTTTGCAGCCTGGAAATCAAATGCAGTCCCTTGAAGACTGGGACTGAACCCACACGTCACCAGAGATGGAGCTTATCTAAGCTTAGGGAGGGATGGGCTAGGGAAACCATGTTGTTTTACATCCTTTTTAACATCCTGGGCTTAACAAGTTTTCTTCCAAGATGGAAGGTTTTAATCTGGGGGAAAACAGTTCTACAACAATCAGTATAATGTCTTATTGTCTTAGTTAGGGTTTCCTTGCTATGAAAAGACACCATAACTGGGAGAAGTCTTACTACAGACAACATTGGGGTCTTGTTTACAGTTTCAGAGTTTCAGTCAGTTTTCATCATGGTGGGAAGCATGGCATCATGCTGGCAGATTTGGTGCTGGAGAAACCAATAATAGTTCTACATCTTGATCTGAAGCTAACCCGAAGACACACATTCTCCCACAAGGCTACACCTACTTGAATATTACCATACCTTTTAGTAGTGCCACTCCTTGGGCCAAGTAAATTCAAATCATCACATTTATGGTTTTAGCCATATTGTTCCACATGACAGAGCTTTTAGTGGTTGAATGGTAATTACAACGCATCAATATGTGTATGTGTATACTGACATATAATATAGATCTTATATTATCTTCATCCATATTTCTGTTGATTTGTTATTCCCTGGCTGTTGTGAATAGTTAGCGCTATGGAAAGCATCAGAGCGTGCAGGGTCTCTTTGAGATATCGGTTTTATGCCTCTTGTATATAAATCTAACCATCTGGTCATGCTGTGTATAATTATTTTACAAAGTCACATATTGTTTTCCATAATGGATACATTAATTTGCCTTCCCAGCAATAGTGTACAAGGCTCTATATTTGTCTCACACTTGCCAGTAGTGATTTTTTTCATACTAGCCATTGCACATTGAAAAAGTCTCATCTCACTGTGCTTTGGATATGCACTGTCTCACTCTAACAGTGTTCGGCTGATTTACACACACATATTGGTCACTAGAATATCTTTTTTTTTTTTTTCAGAAATACCTATTATGTCTATTACCAATTTTAAAAGTCTTAATTATTTTTGCTTTCCTTGCTGGCCATTTGGGTCATTGGAGTTGCTCTTCTATTCTGGATACATACCACATGGGAGATGTAGTCACCAAGAATTCCCTCCTACTTTGTAGTGGCTTCCTGGCTCTGATTCTTCTGCATGCATAAGGATTTTATTTAGATATTGTCCTATCTGATTTTGCTTCTGCCTTTTGTACGCTAGCTAATATTTTTACATATTTTCTCCTGTACTTTATCCTAACCAATTTAGATTTTCACTTCTCACATCACTCTTGAAATCCATCTATATGTATGTTGAGAAATAGGAGCCTAGCTTCTTTCTTCTGTAAATGGCTGTTCAATTTCTGTGATACTATTGGCTAAGTAGACTATTCCCAGTACTGATTTTCAGCCTTTTTGTTGGTCTTTGTTCCACTGGGAAGATTTCATTTTAAGTCTTCTAATAAGCATTTTAGACAGGCCCATTTGGACTGATTCCTTTTGAAATATTTTAAAATTAATTTCTCTCTCTCTCTCTCTCTCTCTCTCTCTCTCTCTCTCTCTCTCTCTCTCTCTCTCTCTCTCTCTCTCTCTGTGTATCTGTGTGTGTGATGGGGTGCATGCCACATGTAAATGTGGAGGTCAGAGGACAAGTTACAGGAATCAGTTCTCTCTTTACATTATGTAGAGTCCCAGGTACTGAACTCCAATCATATGGCCTGGCAACAGATGCTGAGCAAGTTTACTGGCCATGGATTGATTCCTGTAGGAGAAAATGCTATATCTATGTAATTTACAGAAAGCCTCTAGATAATTAGAAGTTTATAAGGTTTAACTAACTATCAACTAGTGACTTTCTGGGCAGTTCAGTATGTTACATCTCCATCCAGATCAGACATAAGTTAGATCTTATTAATTTTAACAGTAACCAGAGTCCTGCTGTTTCAGTTTTAGGTTTTTATAGGCCACTGATTATGAGGGGTGGGTATTCATGCCAAGGACCCTGAATCCTGCTAACAGCTCTACCTAGTTCCCTAACAAATATGGCAATTTTTGATGTTTTTGTTAATCCATTTATCATTTCTTTTTGTTATGCTGGTAACAAGTCTATGGTTGTATACATGCTAGGCAAACATCTGACTAATGAGCTACACTGACATTGCTAGTTTTCTAAATGTATTTCCCTATATTTTTATGGATATTTCATATTGGTACATTTTGACAGGATGCTCGGTAGCTCAGGACAAGCATCCTTTGTGTATCCATCAAAATAAAGTAAGACATAAAAAACATTTAAAACATGGCCACACAGACAGTTCTGGGGGGAAAAATCAGTAGGTCCCAAGAATTCTTTTATTTTTCAAAGGGCATGAATTCAGAAAGCGAATTGAAGGAAAGAGGAGATGACAAGTTTAGGGAAAAGATGAGAGAGGAAGAGATTAAATAGAATGCACTATGTTTATATATATATATATATATATATATATATATATATATGCCAAAATCATCTTTAAAGAAATCTCTCTTTGAGGGTAACTAGGAACCCTGAATCCACCCCAAATAAAAGGAACATCTCTCTCCTAACCTTCCTGACTTTGTGTTTAATTTACCTGCTTGTCCTTGCTCTCAGGGTTGCCACTCCCTATAGCCTGCTGATGGTGTACTGTCTCAGGAATTGCATACAGAGAAGAAAAGTCTTGAGAAATTGTGATATTTCTCAGAAACAATCATAATTTCTTTCCTGAGATTTGAAGGACAGAAAACCATCTTGATAACTAGGCAATTAAGATTAATTTATCAAACCTTTGACCTACAGTTTGTCCTGACTTCAGGGTATTCTAGGACTGGAGCCTAGAACAACATTCATTTTGAGAAACCAGAGACTTCACCCAGCAATTAATGAAAGCAGATTTTAGGAATCAAAAGGGTCAGGGATACCATGAGAACAAAGCCCACAGAATCAACTGACTGGAGTTCATGGAGGCTTAAAGAGATCAGAATGCCTACAGGGGTCTGATCTTGGTCTTCTATGTATGTTATGGCTGAGTAGCTTGGTGTTCTTGTGGAATTCCTAAAGGTGGAAGCTGGGGCTGTCTCTGACTTTTATTTTTGCCTGCTTGTGAAACCCTTTTCCTCCTACTAGGTCACTTTGTTCAGCCTTGAAGTGATGACATATGCCTTGTCTTATTGTTGGTTGTTTGGTTGAGGTCCCTGTGAAGTGTGCTCTTTTCTGACAGGAGGCAGAGGCACGAGTGGATCTGGGGGAAAAAGGAGGTAAGAGGGAGAGGTTAAGAGGGGTAAGAAACTGAAGTCCAGATATAATATATGAGAGGAATTATCATTATTATTATCATCATCATCATTATTAATTAGCTATGTCATCTGGGTGAACACCCCCGTGGGAGAAGCCACCAGTCAGCAGTTTCTGAATTAGGTTATAGAATGATGGTCCTTTGTGATGAATTCTGCCTTCTGATCAGTTAGTGGATCATCCTGTAAAGTTCTTTCTCTTCACTGCCTGCCTCTGGACTAATGTGTGCAGCAGGTAGAATGAGCCTTTGCATTACCAGATCAGTGTACTTCCTACTTTCATCTCTTTCGTTCTCTATATATTTTGTCTATATGTTGGTATCTTTCAAGCAACTACAGTAAGTTGTGAGCTCTAGTCTCCCTATAGTGAGGGCATAGCACATACAATCTTATTCTATCTCATGCCTTACCCCTTTCCAGCCTTTTTTACCTACTCATCTACTCTCTACCTAGATCAACTATTTTTGCTTCCAAATGTAAAAGATGCAATTGGCATCTATTTCTGTGCCTGTTGTGTGTGGCTGTCTTATGCCACTTAACATTATTTGCTACAGAAAATGGACTCCTACTATAATTTGAATGTTATCTTTATGCAGGGACCATGTTAATCTCAGTATTATTCCAAGCTCCATGTAAATGTTGCTAAAGTAATTTTAGAGTATAGTACTCTTTTGTTGGAAAACAAGGTAACTTTTGCCTTGTCTTGGAAAGTAGATCCAAAAGATGACATCAGTGTAATTTAGAAGAATAAGAATAAGGATAACCAACTTCTTGGAGTCATTTTAAAGTGCTTATTATAGTCTGATTCTTGGGTCCAGAAAACAGTGCAGAATGGTCTGGACCAAGAAAAGCATAGGTAAACCTTCTTTATTAGAACACAGGCTCAAAGCTCAGACAAGAACTGGCTCATCAAAGGGAATGGGGTGCTCTACACACACACACACACACACACACACACACACACACACACGGACACACTGCTGACAGTTCCAGTTCAAATTTTCTCATGCATTCATACTTTATAGTTCTGATTAGCCTATATGTAGGGTCAAGCATAAGCAACTATAGGTCAGCTTTGGTTATCAGGTAAGTCCCATTGTCAGGAGGCTGGCCTCATTGCTCTCTAGGTCAATAGGGCTGTTGTTTTATCACCAGGGCTATGTGAACATCTGGGTCTATATATGGATTTATTGTTGAAAGCATAGCAAGTATGATCCTTGCAGGACCTCTGTCAGTGGCAGGTCTACTTGATAGTGCATCTCAACCACCACATCAACCACAACTTTCTCCCTGTACTGACCCCAGATATGCTGTGGACTTTATCAGAATAATATCTATCTCCAGGTTCTTCTGAAACCCCATGGCTTTCCCTTACAGGCTTTATAGTCTCTTCACAATGATCTTTTTAATATTCAATTGCAAAATGGGTTATTTTAACCATTTGGTTATTGTGTTTTCCTCTATCTTTGGGATGATAATGAATTTAGTGAAGAAAAAAGGTACTGCATTTTCCAGTATCATTGATTTCTGCTATACCTTAACTTTTCTGATTTGTAAAACTGTCTAAGCTGCCCCCCAGAGCTCCCTGGGACTAAACCACCAATCAAAGAAAACACATGGTTTCTCATGGCTCTAGCTGCGTATGTAGCAGAGAATGGCCGACTACAGTCATCAATGGGAGGAGAGGCCCTTGGTCCATTGAAGGTTCTTTGCCCCAGTATAAGGGAATGCCAGGGCCAGGAAGCAGGAGTAGGTGAGTTGAGGAGCAGGGGGAAGTGGGGAGGGAATAGGGGATTTTCGGAGGGGAAACTAGGAAATGTAAATAAAGAAAATAATTTTCAGAAAAGAAAAAAAAACTGTCTAAGCTAGAACATCAATCTTTAAGTTATCCTGACTTGTTTGCTGAGTATGGTAGAGTTCAATTGGGGGGTAGAGAGCTATAGAATATCATTCAATGGAGGCCTTCAGTAACACTTCATGTCAACACTGGGCTATGGTAATGAGAAATCAGCTTCTTACATCAATGTAAGATGTGTACTTGCCTGATGTATATAGTTCAGTTCCATGCCAGAGCTTTGGAAACTCAGTTCTGGAAAAATCTGACTATCCATAAATTTCAAAGCCCAACTTCTCCTAATATACAAAGTATATTTGCTTAATGGTGGGGATATGTTCTTAGTTTCCACATTATCTGAACACTACTAGTTTCATACTTAGGGAAACCTAAAAAGTACACCCCACTACACAGCGACTATGTAGTATAAAGAGTTGAATATATAGTCTTTGGATTGATTGAAATGTCATTGTGCAGAGTTAGTAGAGTCTAGGTCTTTTCAGGACCTAATTAGTTGATTTTTTTTTCCTTTCCATGGTAGGTGTGAAGACCTATGCTGGTTTGACATTACAGTAGGTGTGACTTAAAGCCTGGTAGGTAAGAAGACTAGTAAAATTAATCACAACACAATATTTCGGTCTAGAGGCAATATTTAGATATAGCCAAAATTGTGTACTTTCTACTTGGTTTTCACCCGTGCCATTTTTCTCCATATGACAATTAACCAGGAAGAAAATATGATCTGAACGTAAGCTGCCTCTGCTTTCTGACTAAACTCAATCCCTGGTAATGCCTGTGTTCACCCATGTTTCTCCTCCTCTTCCAGGCCCAGTGTACTACAGTGCCTGAATTGCCTTCAGAAGGGTTGTATGGCTGCACATTTATTTACATGTTCAGTGTTTCCAGATTAAAGCAGAGACACTTCTAGATAAATGAAAACATGTTTTATTTACAACTCTGTACACTGTGTACACATAAAAATATACAAAAACAAAATACAAAATATTCAAGTGTTAAAATGTGTACAAACACGTCTAAAATGCGCTTCTTGGAAAACCTCAAGCCATTAATTAGTTTGAAGAGAACACATTTTGTTTTAAAAATTATCATACAAAAAAATTCCCAAAGCCTTTAAAAAACTTCACTGGTTTCCAGTGGAAAGATTCTATACATATTTATCTAGAGCCTAAGAGGGGTGTATTGTAAACTTAGATTTTAATGCTACTGTTGCACTTGTTTTGTTGAAATCTATTTTTCCTACAACCAACAAATGTTTCTTCCTTTAATCTTATATAAGCCATGGACAATCAACAAACTCTTCAATTTTCAGAGCTATATCATGCTTCTGACTAATACTACACTTGAATGGTTCTGTGAATGGTACCTTTCAATATTTTGGTTATTGTTTGTTAATATGGCCAAGATATATAGAATGAGTGTGTCTGTAGTGAGGGCAGAAGACTGACTTATTTTTTGCAGAAGGACATAAAATATTTACTTCCTTCTCTTAAAAAAAATTAGTGTTTGAATAACTAAAATAAAATTTGTTGTAAAGCTCTCATTATAAAGATGACTGAAAAAGACAATAAGATCAACCATGCGTGTAGATAAGTATATATACAATTATATAACTATCTACATGCACACTTTTATGTTAAGAATAAGAATTCTTAAATGTCACTACCCTAATCTTATAAAGAATATGCTTTTTCTTTCTTTATTGAAGGCTCCATTCATTTAACAAAACAAGAACTAAGAATTTGCATTTTATTTTCTTGAGCTGCTAGAGAACTGTTACACATTCACCGAGTATCTAAACATACCAAGAGACAGAAATGTGGAAAAATCTCACAATGGAAATGTCCTGATATAAAAAGTTTGCTGAAATGCAGGCATGGTTTACCTAACTTAATTATGTCTAAACAGAGCTGCCTTGATCAGTCATGTAGCCATGGGGTCATATTTGACTATCAGAAAGTCAAACAGAAATTGGCAGTGTGATGGGACAGATCTGGAGACTATTCTACATGTATTCTAAGAAAATCTGGTGAAACTTGATCAAGCTGCCTATGTATACCAAAGTCTTTTATCACGTCATAACTTGTGGGAGACTGATTCTACTTGATGCACCCAAACAGTGCCCAATAAATCCAGACTATATGAGTATGGTCAGCTGGCAACACAGGCTGAACTCTGATCCAACAGATGTATTGGTTCATAAACATAACAGAGTAAGCCAGGCCCTTTGATATTTGAGTCTAAAAAAATATTAATGACCACTACAGCACTACTTTTGTTCAGATATTATAGCTCCAATGACAGAGGACTACTGGAAAGTCCATGTTGAGTGACTAAGGGACCAAGAGGTCAAGACACATGCAAAGTGCAAAACACCTTGAGCTCAGAGACCAGGTAAACACAGCAATTCAGATGTACTCAAGCCCCGAATTTGCCCATTAAAGCACATCTTATATACTTACATGTAATTTGTGTTTGATTACCACTGCCTTTCCATAATTTGCAACAGATAATGTGGCAGGCAGAGTCAACCACATGGCCCTATTATTGCACTGAGTTGTCTGTAGTTAACATATTCATTATACACTACCACTTGCCTCATGGGAGCAGCTAGAGACACAAATTCGAGAGAATCTTGGAGTGGCTGAATTATCATTTTTGGACAACACTAGTATCTTTGTAATAGGAACAACAATAATAACAATAAGAAATAGAGATATTTTTCTCAAAGCACAAAGGACTATGACATCGGTTAGTCTTCAGGGAACAAACAGCACCGGGTGGCTTTTGGTGCCACCATGAGGATCTAACCAGAGTCCTTTCACAGAAGAGGTCAGAAGGTTCTGGAAGAGCCAGGGTCAGATCCAGGAAAAAATGAGGTGGGAGGATAGTTAGTGTTGCTGTTTCACAGGTACTGTTGGGTCACTTCAGGATAGTAAATGTGGGGTTGAAGTATTTAATCAATGTCTGGCAAAATATTGCCAGTTGGGACACATTTTGTTAATTCAAGAAGCAGCCACCATATTAGCAATCATTGTGTGAGCATCTGCTAAGCTATTTAAACTTTGAAATACAAGAGTGACTAGCCAATAGCATATTCATATGTGCGCCATATTTTCTGAATATTTAACAGACTCTGATTCCCACAAGTCTTTAGGGCCATAATAAATTAAAAAAATTAATTACATTTCCTTTATGCTCTTCAGATTCCTTGTAACCCCGTGTAAAACTGAGAGAAACCTTTTAAAAATACATGTGCAAAAACAGAATGATATTTAATAACCTTTGATGTGTTTTGTGGAGCTTTTGAATTTGAATATTTACACTGACCTCAATAAGTTATTCTCTAATCAAGTTCTCAGGCCATCAAAGGGTATTGTCATGGATACTAATTATGCCTCTAAGTGAATCCTATTCCAGGCTATCAAAAGAAACTTACTGGTTATGATCATTTAAAATTGCAAAAGCTGGAAGATCTAGAAAGCTCCAAGGACCACTGGAGAAAATGTTCATACAACGTGAACAATGCCTCCTCTAGAGTTACAGAGATGATTAGACATGTCAGCATGGCAACAAGGCTGAGCTCTCATGAGATTACAGGGTTGGACCAGGCTGAGCAGAAGATGATACTCTGTCACTCAGAGTGGGATGCCAGCAGATATCTCATGACTGAAAGCTCAACTTCTCTCACTTCACTGCTATAGCAAGCCACTGAGGATATCTGCAGTCCTGCTTGAGCTCTGCAGGGGGCAATACCCAAACAAAAACTGGTGGTCTCTGAAAACCTTGCTTCCTCAGGAAGTAATCAATAGAGCATTCCAGAATAAACACATAGTGAAACATTTTTTTCCCCACAATACTTTGAAAGCCACACATTTTGCAAGGGGTAGGCTTGTACATTTAATTAAACTGATATTGTCATTTTCAAAAAGTTTTAACTTAATTGTTAAAAAACAATTTTGTGGTTCCATCACATTCTTAACATAAAACATGCCTGCAAAAACAAAGGTGGATTTCTAGCTGTTTATGCTTAAAACTGAATAACATTCAGAGCAAGGAGATCAAGTTTGTAATAGTTGAGAAAAGCCTACAAGAGCTTCCAATAGAAGTGACAGGGAAGTGTGCATCCCATGCAGCTCAGAGTGCATGCTTCCAAGCTATTCTTTATAGCTTGAAAGGAACAAGGGTGTCCCCTGGCTGACCTGCAAGTATGCTACTGCCCAGTACGTCATTGTCTATCTGAGAGCTACAGAGTGATCGGAAAGCCAGGAATATAATGTTGAAAAGCCAGGTTAGGGACACCTGACCAGTCATAACCCTGCACACACCACCTGTACCACCTGTGTGTGCTACATGTTGTTGGCTAGGTACAGTATGCTGCAGGTAGACAAAGGTGCTGTTCTTTGCTGTTGGCAGAGGTTTCGTTTGACTTCTTAGATTGTGTGGTAGGGATGGTTTGTACGTTTGTAAGTGTGGCTTGGTTCTTAGCTGTAGCATTCAGAGAACACTGGGAAGCAAAACTGCAAAGCTGTTGTTGAAAATCCTGGGCCTGACAGTATATGTGAAGAAACGTCAAACACATCTGAGTGAGAACTCAGACATTCATCACAGATTCCAGGAGGCATAATGAGAAATGGAGGTATACGTGACTGCTAGCTACAGGACCTCAACTTGGATATTTCTTGATGGAAACTGTATCATCAGTAGTATCATCTCAACTTGTGGCTGGAACCAACTGTGATAAAAAGTGTCCCTGCTGTAGAGGTTAACATGTTTAGAGGTATCATGCCCATGAGTAAAAATCTGTTTTCTATACATCTTATTTTGGCTTCTTTCTTGGGTGGCTTTAAAGTTTCGTTTCTATATTCATAGCAGTAATAGTAACCCAATGGCTTAGACTAGAAAGAATTCTCATGGGCACTAAGTTACAGTTAAAGACAATACATTGTCTAAATCTATCTTCAAGTATTTTTTTTTTGTGTGTGTGTGTGTGTGACTTTGAGGACAACAGTAGTACCTTATTGCACATCAGTTCCCAAGAGTTCCATTTTAAGAATGTGTATTGTTGGGGCTGGTTACTGGACACCGAAGGGTCTGGAAGCCTGGCAAGACTACCTTGCCCTTGTGATGCAAGTCTGCCTGGGTGCCTGTGTTAAGGCGCTGCACCAGTAGCTTTTCATAGAGCAGTGGGTGGTAGGCCCCCAAGGTGCAGGCTGCGTCGTAGTACAGCTCATGGTAGTGGCAAAGCTCTGTCTGTCGAACAGATGGGATGTACTCATACACGTGCACCTCTTTACACATGGACATCATGATGAGGATTCCTGACAAGGAAGGAAATGAAAATACAGTAAGTAATTCCAAGTAAGGGTAGATTTTTTTTTTGTTGTTTTATTGGGTTTTATTTATTTACTTATTCATTTTGGTCCTAGAATTGTGGTGACTTACAGGAACGACTGTGGTGAGATACACATACTTTACATTTGCAGTGCTACAGCTTCCATTATGAAGAGTGGCTAATGGTGAATGACTATATAAAGGTATAATACTGCATGTATCCATTCACTTGCTCAGTTATTACTGGAGAACTAAAACTGACCCACAAAGATAAAACTGAATATTGGGGGACTTTGCTCCAATGTGTGACTCATAATGTCCACTTTGCTCTCTTGTGTTATAGTAGACTGTTATAGCACATAACAAATGGCACAAAAATCTGCATATCAAAGTTTATTAGAAACTGAATATAAACTATTCTTCAGATGGTTCTAAAACAGAACCCTATAGTAAAACAGCTCTACAAGAAGATTGAAATAATACCATGAATCCTATCAGATCACCATGGCCTAAGGTTGGTCTTCAAGGACAACAAAAATTACAGAAAGTCCCCACACAAGTGGAAACTGAATAACTCTTTAATGATAACTTGGTAAGGGTAGAAATAAAGAAAGAAATTAAAGACTTCCTGAAATTTAATGAAAATGTTGACACATCATACCCAAACCAATGGGATACAACAAAAGCAGTGCTAAGAGGAAATTTCATAGCACTAAGTGCCCTGGTAAAGAAACTGGAGAGATCTTACATTAACAACTTAACAGCACACATGAGAGCTCTAGAACAAAAAGAAGCAAACTCAACCAAGAGGAGCAGAAGGCAGGAAATAGTCAAACTCAGGGCTGAAATCAACCAAATAGAAACAAAGATAACAATACAAAGAATCAATAAAACAAGAAGCTGGTTCTTTGAGAGAATCAACAAGATATATAAAGCTCTAGCCAAACTAACTAAAGGACCCAGAGGCAGTATACAAATTAACAAAATCAGAAATGAAAAGGGAGACATAACAACAGAAACAGAGGAAATTAAAAAAAAAATCATCAGATCCTACTACAAAAACCTATACTCAAAAAAAAAAAAAAAAAAAACCCTGGAAAATCTAGATGAAATGGATGATTTTCTAGACAGATACCATATACCAAAGTTAAATCAAGAGCAAGTAAACTATCTAAACAGGCCCATGTCCCATAAGGAAATAGAAGAAGTCATTAAAAATTTCCCAACCAAAAAAAGCCCAGGGGCAGATGGATTTAGTGCAGAATTTTACCAGACTTTTGAAGAAGGCCTGATACCAATTTTCCTCTCAAACTATTCCATAAAATAGAAACAGAAGGAACACTACATAACTCATTCTATGAAGCCACAATTACTCGGATACCTAAACTACACCAGGACCCAACCAAAAAAGAGAACTGTAGACTAATCTCACTTATGAATATAGATGCAGAAATACTCAATAAAATTCTCGCAAACCAAATCCAAGAACACATCAAGACCATCATTCACCATGATCAAGTAGGCTTCATCCCAGAGATGCAAGGTTAGTTTAATATATGAAAACTCATTAATGTAATCCACCATATAAACAAACTCAAAGAAAAAAATGATCATCTGCTTAGATGCCAAAAAAGCATTTGACAAAATAGAACACCCCTTCCTGTTAAAAGTATTGGAGAGATCAGGAGTTCAAGGCCCATATCTAAACATAATAAAAGCAATTTAATGAAACCAACAGTCAATATCAAATAAAATGGAGACGTATTTGAAGCAATCCCATTGAATTCGGGGACAAGACAAGAATGCCCACTCTCCCCATATCTATTCAATATAGTACTGGAAGTGCTAGCTAGAACAATAAGACAACCAAAGGAGATCAAGGGGATACAAGTTGGTAAAGAAGAAATAAGGGTGTGACTATTTGCAGATGATATGATATACATAAGTGAACCCAAACATTCTACCAGAGAACTTCTCCAGCTGATAAACAACTTCAACAAAGTGGCTGGATATAAAATTAACTCAATAAATCAGTAGCCTTCCTTTATACAACTGATAAACAGGCTGTGAAAGAAATTAGGGAAACAACTCCCTTCACAATAGCTACAAATATTATAATTTTTCTTGGGGTATAAATTATCTCTAACCAAACAAGTGAAAAATCTGTCTGACAATAAGTCTCTCAAGAAAGAAATCGAAGATCCCAGAAAGTGGAGAGATCTCCCACACTCATGGATTGGCAGAGATAACATGGTAAAAATGGCCATCCTATGAAAGTCAATCTACAGAGTCAATGCAATCCTCATCAAAATCCCAACACAATTCTTCAAAGACATGGAAAGAGCAAGTCTCATATACACCTGAAAAGGCAAAAACCCAAAATAGGGAAAAAATTCCTAACAATATAACAACAGCTGGGGGAATCACCATCCCTGACCTCAAGGTTTACTACAGAGCAATAGTGTTAAAAACTGCATGGTACTCGCTCAGAGATAGACACATTGATCAATGGAATAGACCTGAAAACCCAGAAATAAAACCACTTACTTATGGATACTTGATCTTTGACAAAGACGCCAAAAATATACAATGGGAAACAAAAACCATCTTCAATAAATGGTGTTGGTTTAACTGACTGTCTGTATGTAGAAAAATGAAAATAGAACCATATTTGTCACCTTGCACAAAGCTCAAGTTCAAGTGGATCAAGGACTTAACATAAAACCAGATACACAGAATCTAATAGAAGAGAAAGTGGAGAAGAGCCTTGAACTTATTGGCAAGGGGAAATTTCCTAAACAGAACTCCAATGGCTCAGGCTCTAAGATCAAGAATTGGTAAATGGGACCTCATGAAACTGAAAAGCTTCTGTAAGGCAAAGGACATAGTCAATAAGACAAATTGGCAACCTACAGATTGGGGAAAAATCTTCACTAACCCCACATCTGATAAAGGGCTAATATCCAAAATATATAAAGGACTCAAGAAGCTTATCACCAAAACAAACAAACACAAACACAAACAAACAATCAAGAAACAAAACAACTCAATTAAAAACTGGGGCATAGAACTAACCTGACATTTCACAACTGTGGAATCTTGAATGACTGAGAAGCACCTTTCATTCAAAGTCCTTAGTGATCAGAGGAATGCAAATCAAAACGACCCTGAGGTTACACCTTACACCAATCAGAATTGCTAAAATCAAAGCCACAGGTGACAACACACGTTAGGATGTGGAGAAAGAGGAACACTCCTCCATTGCTGGTGGGATTGTAAGCTGGTACAACTACTCTGAAAATCAATCTGAAGGTTCCTCAGAAAACCCAGATATACCACTTGTACTGGCTAGTTTTGTGTCAACTTGACACAGCTGGAGTTATCACAGAGAAAGGAGCTTCAGTTTCAGAAATGCCTCCATGAGATCCAACTGTAAGGCATTTTCTCAATTAGTGATCAAGGGGGTTGTGGGTGGGACCATCTCTGGGCTGGTAGCCAGGGGAGGCAAGCCAGTAAGGAACATCCCTCCATGGCCTCTGCATCAGCTCCTGCTTTCTGACCTGTTTGAGTTCCAGTCCTGACTTCCTTTGGTGATGAACAGCAGTATGGAAGTGTAAGCCGAATAAACCCTTTCCTCCCCAACTTGCTTCTTGGTCATGATGTTTGTGCAGGAATAGAAACCCTGACTAAGACACCACTCTTGGGAATATATCCAAAAGATGCCCCACCATGCTACAGGGGCACATGTTTCACTGTGTTCATAGCGGCCTTATTTGTGATAGCCAGAAGCTGGAAACAACCCAGATGACAGAAGAATGGATACAGAAAATGTGATTCATTTACACAATGGAATACTACTCAGCTATTAAGAATGAGGACAACCTGAGTTTTGCAGGCAAATGATGGAACTAGAAAATATCATGCTGAGTGAGATAACTCAGACTCAAAAGGACATGCGTGTATGTACTCACTAATTAGTGGATATTAGCCAAAAAAGTACAGAATACACAAGATTCAGTCCACGGAACTCAAAAAGGTCAACAAGCTGAAGTGTCCAAGTGAGGATGCTTCAGTCCCACTTGGGAGGGAGAAGAAAGCAATCACAAGTGTGAAGGGAGGGAGGGATGGACGGGGGGGGGCAGTTAGTGGGAGTGGGGGTGGAGAAGGGAACCTGATCTGGTATTGGGTGAGGGAAAAGGACTGAAACCCTGTGGGCCAGCAGAAAGAATGGATTCAGGAAACCTCGGGAGATAGGAGGTTGGGGTGAACCTCCAGAATGCACCAGAGACTTGGGAGGTGAGAGACTCTCAGGACTCAAAGGTAGGGACCTTATATGAAATGCCTGACAGTAGGGAGAGGGAACTTATAGAGCCCACCACCACCAGGAAGACAGAGCATCAAGTGAGGGATGGGGTTGCCATCCCACAGTCACAACTCTGACCCATAATTGTTCCTTTCTGAAAGAATTATGGGGATAGAAATGGAGAGGAGACTGAGGAAGAGAAGGTCCAGCAACAGGCCCAAAGAGGGATCCAGCTCAAGGGGAGGTCCAAAAGCCTGACATTATTACTGAGGCTATGGAGCACTCTCAAAAAGGGACCTATCATGACTGCCCTCTGAAAGACCCAACAAGCAGTTGAAAAAGTCAGATGTAGTACTGATGGTGACTGTTGGAAATGAGTATATATGCTCACAATGACCCCCTAACCATAAGGTTCAGGGTTTAAGGAAATAGCTTAAAGGAAAGGAAAAATTATGTTACATATAGAAATATTTTAATTATGTATTACTATTTGATTAGAGCAATGATTCATTGACATAATTGCTCCATGATATCAAAGTCTCTGGAAAAATAAAAATAATCAACAATAAAAAGGCATAAAGAGAAGGTATATATCCTCATATCAAGGCTGAGTGAAAAAAAAAACTAGTAGGAGAAAAATGGTCCCATGAACAGGCAAACTAATCAGAGCCACCCACACTCTTACTATTAGGAATGCAACAAAAATCCCAAACTAAAGAAACACAGCATGTACACAGAGGGCCTGGTGTGGACCAGTGCAGGCTCCGTGGTTGATGCTTCAGTAGCTGTAAGCTCCTAGGAGCCCTGCTTAGTTGATTCTGTGGGCCATGTTCTCCTGGTGGCCCCAACACCTCTGGCTCCTGCAATTTTTCCTCTCTTATGCCTAATCTTATTGCATCTAGTTATGCTGAGTTTGTTTGATATCACTAGGAAGCCTGCTTTTTTTCTGAAGAGTGGATCTGGAGGAGAGGGGAGGGGGTTGTGGAGAAGGGGAGGGAGTAGAGGCATCAGTCATGATGTATTGTATGAGAAAATAATAAAATCAAACAAAAACAAACAAACAAAACAGGCAACAATTATGATATATAACTAACTCTATGTCCTTTGAAACATCAAAGGCTACTATTACCTTGAGTAGGCATATAACAAGGAAGCAGCCTGTTCCTGTTTCTGTATGTTTCTGTTTGGGGGTATGGTATTATTGCACCTGTAACAAATCTTACATGGAGCACAGCAGAGTTATTGCTAAGTGTTACTAATATTAGGAAGTTATTATTCTTAGCCACATGAAAATGTTATTATAAAGGCCCTTTCTTTTCTTTTATTAGATATTTTCTTCATTTACATTTAAAATGCTATCCCGAAAGTCCCCTATACCCTCCCTCTGCTCCCCAACCCAACCACTTCCACTTCTTGGTCCTGGCATTCCCCTGTACTGGTGCATATAATTTTCGCAAGACCAAAAAATAGGGTTAAGAGCTAGTAAGTTAGGTCCCTGATTTTATTCTGGTCTTTGTGGATTTCAAGATCTTAATTACAAAGCAGCACAGGAGGAGGTGAGCATCCTGCAGGAGATATATATCACAATAATGATGGTGCAGAAACTGAGAGATCTATGTCCCACCCACCCATTTTCCCATGATGTGTTCTGGCCCAGTGAGAGCTCACTAGAGGCACATTTGTCATACCTGGATGTGGTAGAGGCATGAACTATAGTATAAAATAAAACCAGGAAGGTTGTGCTAGGAAGAGCGAGGAGAATGATTCAGTGTTTTTCAAAATGTTTAACCATTTAGTTGATACTGTTATTTACCACGTTTCATAGAATTGAGAAAGTTATAGGAGATTCCTTAAAATTATAAAAAGCTGCCTAACACCTGTACTTTCAGCACTCAGGAGTCTGAAGCCGGCCACACATCAAGACCTGGACCCCAAATCGTTGCCTAGCAAAGCTAATTAAGACACTATGCACCAATGTTATTAAGGTTTAGTGGAAGTGTTCGGCTTATATCAATGTGAGAACAAATAACATCTCCAGGCTTCTTTTGACTTACATACTCATGAAATGGATTTTTGGAAAAAATAAGTGTTTGTTTTGGCATCAGCGGGACAATTTAGTGTATCCTGACACCAAAGCTAATAAGCTTGATTCCTAGGATATGCATGGTGGAAAGACATAATCAACTCCTACAAACTGTCCTTTGACCTCCACAAATGTAGTATGGGATATACATGCAACCACACAGACACACATAGTCACACACATACACACAATTTTAAAAGTAGGTTTCTTCACTTACTTTTAAGTAATAACCAGGTAATCAAGTCCAAACAGATTCAGAGTTATTTAAAAATATTTCAAAGGTAATTTCCAGTTATTAATATGTAATTTGAGTTAATTTTAATGATTAACTACAATAAATATTCATATTTTAAATAATGATTCTACAAAATATTTTGACAGGCAGGGTTACTAATTTGTAACGTGGATCTGATGTTTAAAATGCAGAAAACATGATATTAATTGTAGTCATCCAGAATTTCAGAGAACTAACAACATTATAGACATACAAAGTTTAATAAGTAGTTTATTAATATTAATGAATAAAAATATAATTTAATTCATTCAATGTGAATCTGTGTTTACATTAATAATTATAAATCCTTACACATGTCCTTTAGCTCATTTCTTTCTTCTTCTTTAAAGATTGATTATTTTTAGTTATGTGTATGTGTGTTTGCCTGTGTGAATTTATGTGCTCTGCATTCATCTAGGAGCCCGTGGAGGTCAGAAAGGGCACCAGATCTCCTGGAAGTGGAGTTATAGATGGTTGCTTGCTGTCATAAGTGTTGGGAGAGAGGAGCCCAGCCTTTCTGGGTAACAGGTCCTCTTAGCTGTTCAGTCATCTTTCCATCCCACTAATTATTAATTTAAAGCGATAATAAATCATTAGCTTTCATAAGCTCTATGAACATGAACTGCAAACCTCTGAAAGGGATAATTGCTCCAAACTGAGGTGTGAAGAAGAAGCTGTAGAGTGCTTCCTTAAGTAATTAAAGAAGCCCCATTATTTCCAAGAATATTGTGGTAAATGAAGCACATTTGTTCAAATGTGGTTCACTGGAGAAGCTAATTATGATAATGTGCAGATTTTCAAGCAAGGAGAAAAAGGCTTAGTCCCTTGCTGGGATCTTGTCCCAATGTTGACACAGCTTGAGGCTCACCAGGCAGCCTGCACCTAAGCAGATCTTCTAGACATCTCTTCCCTCTAACACTGTACTGTTGTTGAACTACCTGGTTCCTGCTGTGTAAACCAATCTAATAGGTTCCCCTTTACAATGCACATACATTCAGGGATCCTGGTTATACACATTTCTGATCATTTTTCGATCCTATGTATTTCAGAGACACATAAAACAGCATGTATGAAAGTAAAAGAGATTAGGGGAATGAAGGAGACAAGCCATACACAAGGACAGGGAAATGAATTGGAGAAAAGAAGCAGTACACAGGAGATCAAAACACAACTGAAAATCCTATATACAAGAAATATGTACCAACAGAAACTTAGTACAGTAGATGGCTGATTATGTCTAAATTTTGTTTGTCCATTTGTGGCTTAAAGAGAGAGAACACAAGGATACAAGTGCAGTTAACATCTAGCAGGGCCAGAGTGGAAGACTGAATGCTACACCATTCCAAAAGATAACAAATACACTTTATACTTTTAAAAATCTGTACTATCAGTCAGCTATTGGATGGATCACAGGGCCCCCAATGGAGGAGCTAGAGAAAATACCCAAGGAGCTAAAGGGAACTGCAACCCCATAGGTGGATCATTATTATGAACTAACCAGTACCCCAAAGCTCTTGACTCTAGCTGCATTTGTATCAAAAGATGGCCTAGTTGGCCATCACTGGAAAGAGAGGCCCATTGGACTTGCCAACTTTACATGCCCCAGTACAGGGGAATGCCAGGGCCAAGGGATGGGGGTGGGTGGGTGGGGAACTGGGGGGGGGAGGGTATTAGGGACTTTTTGGATAGCATTGGAAATGTAATTGAGGAAAATACCTAATAAAAAAATATCTGTACTATTTAACGTAAACATAAATAAAAATATTTATAACACCTATGTTTGAGCATGGCCATAATTAAGTGATAAGTAGTAGGCAGGTCTGAGTTCTGGGCTCTCTCACGGTGTCTATCAGTATAGAACTTACAGAGTAGGCTTTTACAGTTCCCTGCAACTTTGATCCTTTCCATGAGGCTGAGAGTGGGGATCTGAGTATCCCAGAACCAGCATCCGTGTCACTGGAGACTATAAGAAATGGGAACTCCAACCTCCCCCACCTACTCAGAATCCTTGGTTTGAGAGGCTTCAGAAGCTCCCTTCCAAACTGGCTCTCAATGGTTCCTGCCTGCCTCTCACGGCAAGGATCCTGACTTCTGTAGCAGAAAGAACACAGCAGTCTGACAGCGCAGTAGAGATGGGTGCTTACACGCACGCTCTCAGAAAAACTGTGATCCAGAGTCACCCAGGCACTCGGTCTCCATAGTACTCACTTGTACAAGGTCTGTAAGTTCGCACCTACTGAGCATTCTTTTCACTTGCTAAGCTCTGTCTTGCAGAAATGTATTACTTAAATAGGTAGGTGATGCAAGACATGCTAAACTTTGAGAGCCTGTGAGCAAAAATGTGTTCATTCACCAAATACTCCCATTCCTCCGTACCTGTGGAACTGGACCTAGGGCCCCATGCAGATACCCAAATCCAAAGGTGTTCAAGTCACTTATAAGACATCATAACATCCCATATCATTATGCACAAATTCCAGTGCACTCTATGAATCTCTAGATGGCCTTTAATACTAAACACAATGCAAATTGTTGTTATTGTTTGGGGATTAATGACAAGAGAAAAGGTCTGCACATAGTCAAAATTTATTTTCGAAACTATTTTCAGCTAGTGGATATTTGAATATGTGGATGCAGAACCCAGATTATAGAGGGCATCCACCTAATATGTACCCACTTAAGACCCTGTAGAGATAATCTCTAGGCACTGTGGGAATTCTGTCAATAAAAAGCTGATGGATGGTAAGTTGAGGCAGGCTTAGAGAGTGGGAACTCTCCAGCACAGAGAGGGGAACTCTGGGGAAAAGTCAGGAGGATTTGCCACTGAGACCCAGAATAAGTTAGACATATGAAACTAATGAGAGGTAACTAGGCAGGTGGCAGAACTTAGATTAGTATAAATGGGTTAATATTAAGTTAAGAGCTAATTGGGAAGCCTCAATGTCATTTTTGGGAACTTGGGTGGTCATAGAAAAAGCGTAAATGGTTACAAGGCCCTCCATAGTGCCCTGTAGCCTTCTTGAAGCGACGTGCTCCTTCATTCATATCCCCAAATAAGCCACTCGGGGGACCATAGCACTTTATTTTGGGGGTTCAGGGGAATCTTTCTGAGAAGCTAGCCCCCTTTGTACATTAATTTCTGTACAAAGATATGTGTTTCTTGATTAAAATAGTGAGCTTATGACATCCCTCCACTTCATGTATACAAATTCCTGAGCATGTATAAGAAAAATGCGTGATGTTTGTTGTATGAGCAATCACATGTGGGTACTCCCCACAGATGGGTTACTGTTAGGGACTCCCACTGTTTCGCCCAGCTGAGTGCTAGACCGGAGTGTAGTGCAAGGTGAGGAGGGCCTGCCTTGGGCTACCACTGGATGAGGAACTGCCTGCTGACCAGCTCCCAAGCACACTGGTGAGTGTGTATACTAAAACGTTCTAACCCGATTTGCCCCTGTCAAATGGGTTTTTTTCAGGGGCTGATCCTTACAGCCTTAGAGATAACCGATGCTGATTAATCAAGTTGACACTTCAGCAAGACTTTAGAGCAGGCAAGGGACATTTGGAGCATACTTTTGGTCACAGCAACTGTATTTCTTCCTGCTTTCATGGAGCATTGGCTAATACAGTCCATGAGGGCAAAGGGAGCAAAGATGGGGTTCAGGGGAATCTTCTGAGGAAGGGGGTAGTGGTGGTTCAGAAGTCATGTGAATGTGCACAGCGAATGAATACACCAGGACGGGCTATCAGGAAGCAGTCCAACTTTCCTTAGAGTAACTCAAGGCTTATAATATTTTGGGGGACTGGGGGTAGTTATATCATTGGCTGAGGGCTCAGGGTACAGAAACACATCATTAGCATGGGGAGACATTTCAGGAACCTCAGGTGCTAGCTTAACAGGTTCTTATCAGGAGAAAGGAACATAATCTTGAAACCTAACTAAGGCTACCTGACATTCCTCAAACAGAGGCATACAGGGGTGCTCAGAATTCTCTATACAAGGTCAGAGAAGGTGGAGCCCCACTAATGAAGAGAGTCTCCCATATTGCCCGGAGCCTAGAGGCTTTCTGGTTATGCTGGGCTTCAACCTTAATTAGAAGAGTTCTCCCACAGCCACAAAAGAACCAAAAAAACCCAACTTATTGATTTCACAGAAAATTTTCATGGGAGAGGGAGTGAGATGTAGTTAACATCATTCTACAGCTATTTGAAAACATCAAATAACTTAACAGAAAAACTCCATCTCATCCAGATCAAAGAGGAAGTACGAACTCTACAACAGTTTGGGGGTGCTCAGAGGGTGTTGCTAAAAGTAACCCAGGTTGTTACCATCGCTCAGAGTGGTAAGAATCTCACATCCTTCAATATGGTGAGGCTCAGAGGCAGCAACTATATCTAATGCAGCAGATGTCCTCTATTGCAGTTTTATGTCCATCCACAGAACACAGTTAGCTCACTGGGAACCCAATGTTTTCTTATCAATTTTCTGCATTTTAGTTTCTTTATATTGGCAGAACTTAGCAGTGACAATAAAAACACTCCCTATTAGGACTGTGTAATATGGTAGCCACCAGGAGGATGTTGCAACTGAATACATGAAATAGTGCTAGCAGGCCTCAGAAACAGATGTGATTTGCTATTTAATTATAATTAATTGAAATTTAAATAGTCATGTGGCTAACAGATGATGCACTGGACAAGACAGTGAAAGAAAATAAACATAGACAGCCCATCAGTGCATTGTAGGGTGGAATAATTGCCCAGTCACACAAGTTCATACCTACCAGTCAGGAATGAGATTGAGAGAGTTTTGTGTAACAGTTGGAAATTTAGTAATGCATAACTGAACAATGTCCTTTTTGTTGGTTAGCATTTCAAACTACCTGTTATTGGTTCTTTCTGTATAAAATGAATTCTTACCCTGCTTGTGCACCCTAACATTCCAACTATTAGACACACGTACCAATAAAACCAGAAGATGGCGGGTTGGGCTGTATCTTCTCCCTTGTATTCTCCTGGATAATGTCCCAAAGCTGCCATATGAACTTGGGGTGAAGAATGTAAAATGGCTGAGTTGGGTATTTCCGGCGATGCTGGATATATGGAGTGAAAAGGTTGTAATCTGGCTTCTTATACCACTGAAACAAAATAAAAACAATTCAAATTGAGTACAGATCATGTTGTGACAAGGAGACAACACTGAATATGTCTAGAGCCAGTCGAGAGCTGGAAGGTACTGAAGGATTCAGTCACCTGGGAAAGTACAAAGAGAGGCCCTAGGAGGAATAATGCTGTATCTTTTAATCAAGTCTTTTATTTTTGACTCTATAATTAGTAATTATACAATTTTCCCTTTCCTTTCCTCCTATCAAGCTCTCCCAGTGATGTTTTATTCATCACTGAATATTGAATTTTATTCATCACTGAATAATATCACATGATATTATTCATGGTAAAATGAGAGCGGGGTCTAGATAAGAGGTGGCAAGCATTTTCTGCAAAGATCAAAGAGCAAACATCAGAGAGGTCTGGGCTAGAGGCCTGCCATGAACAGACCATGGCAGCATGAAAACAGTCACAGCAGTTAATGCCAATGGGCATACTGTGTTCTACTCCAGTTTTATAATGAGAATGGTGGCCAAATGTGGCTCATACTCTAGTATGTTGGCCTCCTGGTACTCAAGCAGTGTGTTTTGAAGGTAGATTTTCCACATTGTACTACAGTGGCAGAAAATACATCATCCTGTATTTTGGGAGAAAAGCTGCACAACTTATGGGGTGGACTGACATGATTTGATGAAAACTTTTCTTTCTTTATAATGGTGGATAAATTGTAATCCCACCATAATGGCCATGTTGCTTGTACTTTAACCCCGTTTGTCTCCATCTATAAGGGGAGAAAACTCTGATCGGGGCTTGGATGCTCCCAATAGATGAAGAAAAAGGTTAGCATCCCCAGTAGTCAGTCAGTTAAAATCCTGCAAGAACTGAAATCTGGGTAAACAAAGCTAGAAATATCCAGTTTCCATTGATACTTGATGCTTAGCCTAAGAGAATTGAGTTTTCCACATAATTCTGCTGAGGCTGTGTTCTCAGCTTCTAGAAATGGAAATTTGGCAGGCATATTTTTAAAAAGAATAATGAGCCAGTGATTCTGATTTGTACCACTGGCAAAACACACACACACACACACACACACACACACACACACACACACACACACCAAACAAAACACTGGTAATAAGGTCAAGCAAATGTCCAGCCTGAGGCTCAAGGTGGACAGTACCACATACACTCCTCTTGATGGCCAATTCTATCCTGGGCAGCTCTAAAAATGATTGATCCCTGAAGGAGCGAAGATCTGTGTCATTCACATTCATCTTAATAAATCTGTACGCTCCTAGTTTTGGTAAACGAAATGAAGAACACTCATTCACTAGGGTGAACATAAAATTTTCTGAGCTCAGTTAAAAAAAAAAAAAGGACACATAAGCCCACTGGCTTCTCATATGAAGTCCCATACAACATGGTCAGTTTTTTTGCTTGGGAAAATATTAATTTGCCATGGAGATTTTAAAAAAAATATACAGCTCACTTGTTATTTCATAAAATTTAACACATTGAGAAAGAGCCAATGAAAATTATCCTTATGAAAGTTGGAGATAATTATTTAAATAATAATGAACAGTTTATATTTTTCTTGACAAATGCACATAGTTTATTTCCAAAGCCCTTATTACCATCCTATCACTTTGGACAACTGCCAGTCTGATCAGTCTTATTTTAGGTGTAACTACAACATTTTAAGCCTTTACATATGCTGCACTTTCTCTATTTCTCAGAGGAAAAGCATCTTTGCTGAAGGTGGCTATGTTACTACTCTAAGTGATATCAAAAAGGTGCATGAAACACAGGTGAGTTTGTGCCTATCAGTGACCTGTTCTTGTGAGTAATTAAACAGAGACACTGTCTGACCAATAGTCTAGGGCACAAAGAAAACACTTACCAGGTTAAGATTGGCAGAATAAGGAGCAGGATCCCAGGCTACCAGGATAACATCTTTATATAAAGCACTGTCAATGAAGTGATGGCTGGGGTTGGCCAGAATCTGTAAGCATATGGGGGAGGGGGCAGAAATGAAGATCTTTATAACTAGTGATTGCTTCTTTAAAAGCTTATTTTTAAAACAAGTCACAATTAAAAATAATAGAGTAAGGCTTGGATTTTATATTTTCCTTTGTGAGAGGGAGAAAGGCAAAATATGTTTAAAGTTTTTTTTTTTTTTAACATTAAAAAATCCCAAACCCACAAAGTACTCCATTTTTATCAGAACTGCATCAAGGGTGTCTATCATTCCTTGCAAGATGAAACTCCTCAGCTAATTCAGTCTCCTGGCTTCCTCATTACCTTTGACATGTGACATGAGACAGGTATCTGTAAAGAACAGCTATAATTGAGTTAGGAGCTGTCAGTTGTAGTATTTCCTCCCAGGTCCTACCTGATTCTTGATGGACCCATTAATTTCACCTGCCATCCATCTTTTTTTAAAACACTAGCAAGTAAGACCAACCACTGACAAATGGGACCTCATGAAGCTATAAAACTTCTGAATAGCAAATGACATCATCACTTGAGTGAAGCAGCAGCCAAAGAATGGGAAAAATCTTTACCAGAGTGTTCATGTATAGAATATACAAAGAGCTTAATGTATTAAAACAAACAATTGAATTAAAATTGGGGCATAGAACCAAATGGAGTTATCAAAAGAAGAAATACTTTTTAAATGTTTTTATCCTTAGCTAGATAAACGCACATTATCTAACTAAGAGAAATGCAAGCTTAAATTATTTTGACATTTCATCTTATACCAGTCAGAATGGCTAAAACAGAATTGAATTTTAAAAGGAAAAAATGCAGGCATGAATACGGGCAGATGGAAATGCTTACTAGGTGTTGATGGGATTGCAAGCAGGTATAACTACCATAAAAGCTGATGTGGAGGGTCTACAAAAGTCTATATATAGATCTAGTCTCTGACCCATATAATGCACTTGGGCATACACCCTCATACTCTATATATACTACTATGGAGACACATACATGGTCAGCCATGTTCATTGCTGCTATAGTCACAGAAGTCAGGAAAAGGAAACAACCTAGATATCCATGAAATGATGAATAGATAACGAAAATACAGCACATATACACAATGGTTTACTATTCACATGTCAAGAAAAAAAATGAAAATTTTAGGTAAATGGCTAGAGCTGGAAATAACCACTCTGGAGTGAGGTAACCAAGACTCAGAAAGACAAACATTTCAGGTTCTCTCTTTAGATGTGGACGTTTAGATTGGAATGCCTAAGGAAGTCAGGAACCCAGTAAGAGATGATGGGAGTTGGGTAAAAGGACATAAATGACATGAAATGGAGTTAAGTGAGGTGGAGGATAGCAAGGTAGGGTATAGAACAGTGTGTGTGTGTGTGTGTGTGTGTGTGTGTGTGTGTAACAAGATGAAGCCCATCTGAAAATGTCTTATGGAAAGCTTCTTCTACAGAAGCTTCCTAACACACACACATACACACACATACACACACACACACACATACACACACACATACACACACACACACATACACACACACATACACACACACATACACACACACATACACACACACATACACACACACACACATACACACACACATTATATGTATGTATGTGTGTATGTATATATATATGTGTGTGTGTATATATATATATATTACATTTATATTTGAGAGAGAGTATGTGTGTAAATAGAGCTACCCTACAATAGTGGGGCAAAACCTCTTTCAGAAACCTATATTAACAAAGAAACCCAGTGCCCCGAATAGATTACCTCTTTGGAATATTTTTATTCTATGTGTAGCTTCATAGACACTAAACATTATAAGTGATAGCCACTGCACTTGGTTAGCCTCTGGAACCTAGCAATAAGACCCTGCTGCCAAAGACACCACATATTTCCATCATAAGGCATGGAGAAATCAACCAGGCACTGGTTAGAGGTTTCACATCCTACTGACTAGCTTTCATGGTGCTATGAAGGTGAAAAGTTATCATCTAGATGTAAACCCTGAGAGCTATAATAATGACTGGTCCAGTAGAATGTGCCTATTAGTGCAATAATGGCATGAAAGGTATGGAAAAAACAAACCACCCTCTCACTGGATTTCAGTCCCCACCATAAAGCAGAACTCATGCTTTGTACAATCAACATGGTCAGGAACTTATGGTGGGTAGACTTAAGGAGAGGACTATTTAGCATCTGACATCTAATGCCTTGCTCTTATACCCATAGATTCATGCATCTTTCAATAATCATTATCAGAGAAGCTTCTCTTTACAATGGATTGTGATTAGCACAGAAAACTACAACTGGTGAACAGGGATAGAACACAAAACTTCAGAATGCCCATTAATACATGAGATATACATCACACCTCATCTCCCCAAAGTTCAGAGATCATTGTGAAACGAGGGTTAGAAAGAGTGTAAGACACAGGCACAGTTCATGTCTACATCTGAACAGTGTTTTTCAGATCCAACAGCACAAGACCTGCCTGCACAAGATTAAGCCAGGAAAATTCTACCATAGGGAGGAGCTAGACATGAAGTCCCACCCCTAGCTAAAGAGCTATTAGCAATTGATTTCTGGGATGAGAGAGACAGTTTTTTTTTTTTTCAGGGATGTATCTTCTGAGAGGCTACCAAAGCTACAGAAGATAGGCCCATGTCCTTGCACATATAGGCTGCACTAAGTGCACTTTGTGGGTTATAAAACAAAACAAAGCAAAACAATCAACAACGACCCAAACAAAAAAAAGATAATATATGAAATTCAGAGGGAAGAGTGGTAGGAGTTCAGAGGGGAGGGAGTCAGGGTGGACTTGACCTAAAACTAATTGACTTAAAACTAAACTAAAAAATCTCATTTTAATGAAGAGGCACTTTTAATTTTATCACATCTTAGTAGTTCTGAAATCAGGATATATCTTACAGAATATATGTATTTTACTTTGGTCAGATTTATAACTTTCTGAGAAACTATTAAATGAAATGTAGATCTTTCCACCAGTGACTATGAATTGAGAAAATATGGTAATTGTTTTTGCTTTGCTGCAGGCTGCCTGGTACAGTGAACAGTACAAGGTGATAATAGCCTGTTCTGCAAGAAGTTCACCATAAATCACTTATCTCAGTTTTCTACATTTCTAATTTTGGAAATTAGAAATTGCGGTTTGTTCTGGAAATATTTTTCTGTAAATTCAAAAGACATTAAGAACATAGAAAAAGAGGTATCCCTGCTTCCCACCAACCAACTTATTTTCATTTTACAAATTTCTAAATCACAAACTGAAGACATGCTACAAGCTCTCCTGTTTCATGTGTTTCTGTTCCCTTTAGCACCTTACTCCTGATTTCCATAATATCTTCTGTACTAAATAGCATTTTGCAGTTCATAAACTGAATCATGATAATCTACCACAGCAGCTGTGGGTAGCAAAACTTTTGGAAAACATCTATCCCTAAAAATATTTACATTAACTATTCCTAACAATATCAAAGTTATAATATGAAGAAGCAATGAAAATAACTTTCTGGTTGGGAGTCAGGACAACATGAGGAACTGTAAGAAAGGGTCACAGCATTAGGAAAGTTGAAAACCACTGATCTCTCTAATATCAAAAATATGTACATACAAATAAAAATTATTTTTTATGTTTAATCTGAGTTCCCTTTGCTGTTACTCATTTTTCCTATCCAAATCACATCTCAATTTTCTCTTGGCATTTCTCTTCACTAATTCTTTGTGATTATTAGTTCGTTGTGATTCTGTAAAAATAATGGTATTGTGGTTATGCTAACAATATTTCTATTCACTCATCAAGTTAAATGACTTGCCTACAAAATGTTTCAGTGAAAACACTTCATCCATCTTACCTGAGAATTAATGATGCGCACTGTGGTTTTATTTCCGACATCTTTCTCATAGCCACGTGTAGGGGCAGAGTTAAATCTCAAAACTGCATCATGAGAATCTAAGGGCACACAAGTGACATTTTTTTTCTCTGTGAAATCACATAATTGAGGGAAAAAGCATTAAAACAAACCTTGCAATATCTGAAACTTAGAAACCACTAATAAAGTTAATGTACATATACACAGATTTTTAGATAATTTGATGTTGATTTGGGATGACAGCTTGCCTAGAGACACTAGTATGGATACTCAAGAGTCCCACAGCCCTAGGGCACACCAGTCAATACCACCTCAGAGATATAAATATAGTCCCAAGTTATACTTCCTAGTAACAGTCACATTTTCTTTTTCAAAGTATACTATATGAGGCTCACTACTGGCAAAGTCACCAAATGATACATTTATTTGGACGTGTCCCCTTGTTTCTTGATAAAGTACTATGTGTGTATATGTGCATACACACATACACAAAACCAGTGGATTAGGGGTGACCTATTTTGCTTGCTACATTTAGATGCTTGATATTTTTTATACTGTGTAAAATATCATATTTTGTGCAATCAGTCCCCTTAAAGTTTTAAAACATGTAGAAGCTGGATCTACAGGAACAGGTAGAGATGCTTAGAGCACAGAAGCAGCTCACTTGGATCTTTGTAGCCAGTAGAGCTGAGGTCATGATAAGAACTGCTATATAATCTTGCAGCCTTCTCTTAAACAATCTAAAAACTGCCTTTAAGTCTGCTTTATCATCTTTTAGTGAAAGTTTAGATTTAAAAGAAAAAGTCTTGTTTTCATGATGAATTCTCTTCTGCCACTGTGGATACCAGGGAGTCCTTGCAATTGGCGAAGCTAGCAGTATCATCAGTGGTCAAGGCTTTTGTACAAACAGTAACGGGATTTCTTTAGCTTTAAGAATCCCATGCACATTTCAAGTTTAACTTGCAGCAAGCACAATGATTTGGTTCTGTAAGTGAGAGGCAAACTCAATAGATTTCTGACATGGCTAGGAGTCACAAGGATACATGGATGCTGTACTTACTGGGACCATATTCTCAACAACCTGCTTTCTATAAAAGGGTTCTCATGTTCCTTTCTCAGAGTCTACATCCCACTCATTAGAACATTAGAGTAGATGCTACTGTGCATGCCCACTAAAGCAATGATTTCAAAAGATACCTTTATAGACAAGTTCTGAGAACAATGAATGTATAAGGGTACTTAGCCACTCTCTCTCTCTCTCTCTCTCTCTCTCTCTCTCTCTCTCTCTCTCTTTCTCTCTCTCACACACACACACACACACTACACACACACACACACACACACACACACACACACACTTTGGGGCAAAGTTTGGAAGGGTTGGCAAGCTATTATCAGTAGACTGAATGTGGTCTGCCCCTGTTTTAGTGAATAAAGCTGTAAACCTGTAAACCAGACATATGTAAAAAGTGTATAAAACAGACAGTCTATTCTGGCACAAGTGACTTTGAAACAGAGACCCTGTGGCCCACAAAGCCTAAAATATTTACTACATGGCTCTTAGAAAGAAAAAAAAGTTTATAAATCTCAAGATTTCAAGGAATTTAAGCTTTGTGAAGATAATGCAAAAACCCTTGAGGACTTTCAGGCAACTTGACCACATTGGTTAAGCACTGATTTGCATTTTTGCAGTGAACTGCATTATTTATATTTTAATTAAAATTACATAATAATCTAAAAATTTGAATTATAAGGATTATATTATACAGAGCAATAAATTCATATTTTAATCTTTAACAGGACTTGTTATACTCTCTCTCTCTCTCTCTCTCTCTCTCTCTCTCTCTCTCACATGCATGCATATGCACACAGGTTTTTAAAAAGAGAAGATTTTATAAGTTCTTCCAGAAAATTGTGAATATTCTTTGACAGTTCACTCAAACTTGTTAAGTGGTAGTTTGTTAAGAGCTGGTTGCATTATGGCATCTCAAAGCATATTAATGAATTTAAAAAAATTTTTTTTTTGGTCCAAAAAGATTACTGACAACCTACTTTTATTATGAAGTGAAAAGCAGGTCTCTTTTGGCATTCTGGTGTCTGTGCCTATCATGCAGGCTGTCTTCCTTGTAGAAAGTACTATTTTGTGGCTGAAATTATAGGTCTTCCAAAATTAATTTTTTAAAACAAATTAAAATGAATGGCTATAAATCCAACGATCCAAATAGCTTGCCACTTTATAATCTATTCTCCATTGCTCTTAAAATGTGTTTTAACCAGTAAAAATTTTTGCAATGTTATTCAATGTTAATTTGAATACTCAGGAAACAAGTTGGGCAATGATCCTAAATATTGTTATGTTCCATTATAAATCATCCAAAGACCAGATTGGTTAATAAACCATGGCTCTCATCAGTTTTCAAGTGTGGGAAGCTTCCAGGATCCTAGTTAGAAACTGCATTTTATCATTGCAACAATTACTGTCATTTATCTTTTTTTTTTTTTTAAGATTTACTTATTTATATATGTGAGTACACTGTAGCTGTCTTCAGACGCACCAGAAGAGGGCATCAGATCTCATTACAGATGTGAGCCACCATGTGGTTGCTGGAATTTGAACTCAGGACCTTCGGAAGAGCAGTCAGTGCTCTTACCTGCTGAGCCATCTCGCCAGCCCTGTCAGTTATCTTTCTAAGAGTGACAGTTCATTTAACTCCTTCTCTGAGAAGGAAGCTGTCAAGTGTCCAGCTCAAGATAACTGAAGTCTTTCTGTCATCTTATTTTTCAGATAAAAACTATATTTCATGGCATGATTGGCTAGTTCATCCTCCAACTCCATCCCATAGGGTTTTCTCATGCATATGTGCCTTTTCCCATATCTTTCTTTGTCACACAGGATCTGAGAAACACCTGCACGGAAAATGCCAAGACTTCCTGAAACTACTCCTTTTGACTGCTGCATCAAAGCTGTATACAGCAAACAAGGCACTCATTCTTTTTAGTGTTTGGTGATAAAGAAACAATGGTGGCCAATGTTATGAACACCCCTCTCCAGATATGTGCTCAGAAGCCATCATTTTTATCCTTCACTGCTTTTGTTTTCCTGGTACATATGTCAAAATTGAAAAAGAAAAAAATTTGAGATATAAAAATTGATTTTTACCTTGTAGAGCATGGGCCCTGGAAACCATAAATGAATCACAGATTTGAAGTGATAGAGACAAACCCAAAAAGAAATCAAGAGAGATGAGGGTGACACCAAGCGGTTGAGGGTCTTACTAGGGGTTCAGAAGGATTTGGGCACAAGGCTAGGCAATAAGTATGATACCAACTCCCCAACCATGTCTCCTAGGTAGCCATGTTGCCCAAAGCCATACTGCCCACCACTGTGACAGTCTCTGTGTCATGGTCTGATGAACACACCCAGTGTCCTAAACAATGGATATATTTCAAGTAAATTGACTATAATTCTAATTAATAAAATGACCCTCATAAATCTCTAGGCATTTAAATGCCTATTGCCTCAGGTGAGTGGTTCTCAACCTTCCTAATGCTGCAACCCTTTTAATATAGTTCCTCACATTATGGTGAACCCCAAACCTAAAATTATTTTCATTGCTACCTCATAACTGTAATTTTGCCTCTGTTATGAATCATATCTGTGTTTTCTGATGGTATTTAGGTGACTCCTGTGAAAGGGTCATTCACCTTCAAAGGAATTGTGACCCACATGTGCCATAGATGGACCAGTATCTTACAATGTTACAAGGCAGAAGACAGTGAATGCCTTGGAAGGAGCGCTGGTCTCAAGAGTCACAAGGTCACTTGTGCAAAGGAGGCAGTGGTGGAGTCTGCTGATAGTGAAGGCAGTCAATAAGCAGAGCTAAGGGTTAAAAAGCTGAAACCATCTGTCCCATCCATAAGCACTTGGTAAATATACACTGGACTGCACAGTAATGTATCTGCAGAAGCTAAGCCATTTATTCATACTTGGAGGAAAAGGAAGAGATCATACAGTAAGCACAAGGTGAATGACATCAAGCTACACCTCTAGAGGAGGCATTTCTGGGTCAGAGTAGAGCTATGCTGACTTTACAACAGAACCATCAAGGAACAGCCAACAATGCCAGAAGTCCCAGCACCAAGTCTCCATCTAGCTCTTTTCTCCTCCTGACTTGTGCTGAATAGAAAATAAAAATTAAACAGTCACAGGTATCAGACAAAACTATGAATAACCTCTACCAATTCCCACTGCATTCTCCCTCTCCTCTCTGGCTTGCCTATCCCTTTTGACTTCTCTCATGCCCCCAAACTCAGGCTCACACGTGATGTCTCTCAAAATCAAACTTCCACTCTTATGTTCCCTTGTCTCAGACATCATTGCTGTCAGAGACCCACTTGCAGAATCCACACTCTGCCCATGGGACATTAGAGGCACATGTCCTTGGTGATGCTAATTTTACAACAGCTAAATCACACTAAAATAGGGTTTTCTCTACAGCAAACCATCTCAGTTGGCACTGCTACTACAATTAGTAATTGAAGTCTGGTTTTGAAAGCACAGGACTATCTATGCACTGCCCTCCTCCCTTCCTAGACAGCTTCTTTCCTGCAGCTGCCTCCTCCTCCTCCTCCTAGCCCCTGTACTCACTAAAGTTGTGCATTGGCCTGGACCAGCTTCTGCAGAGCAGTCTATGTCGATCTCTCTGCCCACCAATACGTAACCCACTGTGAGGTTAGGGTTCTGTTGTCATTTCTATCCTGTTTGTCTAAATATCTCCCTGCATTTCTCCAATTTACAGGACACTGGAATTGTCTGTTCATGGTCTGGATTCTCCACAGTGTAATATAGCATTTGAAGTTTCTGCCTGTCACTTATTCATCTTTGTGTTTAGCACAGGGTCTGATAAAGCTGTGGTCAGCAAGTATCTAGTGGTGGTTGAGTGACTATATGAACTACTTTCTTGGCTTTCTAAATGTAAAGCTACAGAACTTGCCAAATCCAAGACTTGCTTCAGAAATTACTTTGGGTTCTTCCCCTCTACTCTTCCTGCTGCCTTCCATTTTTCACCTACATGACAGTATTCAGTTATACAGTAACACAAGCCCTTGTCTTTCACATCAGGACTGTGATGTCTCCTCTCGGAAAACTGTTATTTTCTGTGGTGGGCTTCCACAGCCCTGCCAGGAATTGTCATTTGTTGTATAAATGACAAAAAACTGTCTCATAACTCCAGGAAAGAATGTTCCATGTTTCCAAAACAGACCAGGCTATATATGCATGCAAAGTTAAAGGCATTTACAATCACTATATTTTTCAAATCCTAAACAATAGCTCCATAGGTTTTAGTCTAACAGAATGGGGCACCCAGAAAAGGACTTGATGGCTACAAAACAAATACCCAGGGAAGTTGAAAGGTTGGCCTCCTTCTGGAAAAACAAAGAAGTAGGTGACCTTAGATAAAGAGCCTTCCTGGCAGACTGAGGGTGGGCTATGATACAGGATGCCTTGGACAGCTTTAAATTTTTCACCATGTGAATTTTGGCAGCCCCTCTGATCTTCACTTAGCCAATCCAGAAGGTGGCAGTTTGAGGTTAGCTCAAATATGCCCAACACTCCAAGGCTTTTGTTGTTGCTATTGTTGTTGTTTATTGTTGATGTTGTTGTTTTCTGAGAGTGATTAAAGACCATGTAGGTTTGCAATGGCAGCTTCAAGTAAACAAGAAGGAGGCCAGCCCCTGATGTGTACAGTAATGATCCTGCCACACCAGCTTATCAGAGATGAACAGCTTTTTTGCTTAAACAAACTTAGCAATGCTATAGTTCTATGGCTTAAGAAACTAGTTATAAAACCTAAACCTATACAAAAAAAGACAGAACCAACCAACCAAGGTAGCAAATAAACAACCAAATCTATAAGCCTGTTCTTCATTTGGGACATTACAATTCTAATCATGAAACCACACCATTGAAATTAAATTTAGACACTAGAAATTAACAAATACATGTGGCCTTTCATGTTCCCCAGAAACATGGCTCTTGTTGACTTTCATAACCTCTTTCAAATTTTGAGTAGAGTTTAAAAAAGCTTTAGTTATGAGCATTTATGAAGGAATAAAGGACAAGAAAATTCTCTTTTGTATGCAAGAACCATTGGAGTATTGCATATTTACGATGCAGAGGTGTTTAAAGCTAAACAAAACCAGAAGAAAGTTACTGCCTGCTTCAAAGCACAATACTTAAATTCCTCTTCTTAATTTTAATATTGGTCCGCAGAAATGAGAAAGAGCTGTGGTGTTATTTCACCCTGGGGACTTCTAAACCACTGCTCTTTCTTAATAAATTGCAGGCTGTTCTGCTCTGGGTTTTGCTACAAGCTTATGTGACACATGGATAGTGTTATTATGAGCTTGATGTAATGTCAGCACGGAGACACAGGGACCTCACACACTACAAGTCCAGATTTGTTTTTATTGCCTTGGGTTTTTAACATTAAAAAAAAAATCCCACTTAATATTCCCAGAAACAGGGGAGCTAAGGCTGAGGTCTGGGATGTCTGCAGGACACCATCATTCTTCAAGGACACAGAACTAAAGGATCTGCTTAGAAGAATACAAGAAACAGTAAATTAATCACCTATAATGAAGGAGCAATGTCCCCTGAATGTCACTTTCAGACTAGTTACTTAGGATCTACTACCATCTGCAGGGTGACTGTAGTAACTGTTCTTTTGCATCCAGGCTTGAAGCTGAGGCTACGTTTCAGCCACATTTGTAGCCCGTGCTCAGCAAAGAACCAGTTAGTGGATAAATACAGGCTTGTGAAATAAATGAGTTATTTTTAAGGTTATATTTTAACGGTTTTCAGTAGCAGCCAAACTGCTTGCTTATGGGCACAGCAATGGAATCAACCTAACCAGAAGGTTCCTAGAACAAGGCACCTTAAACTACCAGAAAGAGAAACACTGGAGGAGGGACAGGACAGAACAGTAGATAATCTTCTCTGGCAAAGAAGGGTGAGAAAATGAATACTGTCCACCAAGAACTAGAATTTGGTTGGTGAGCCCAGGCCAGCCCATCTGGAGCAGGATATGAATTCCACTGTGGGAAATGTACTTCAACCCTACTCCATACCCTTCAACTAAGTTGACACTGTATGTCTGTCTGTCTATGTATGCTATGAGGAGGCATGGTTGTCACTGTGAAGGGATTCCCTCCCCATCCTCCCTTGGAAAACAGATTACTGTCCATATTGTATTGGACCTTGTTCAACCAGTTGAAGGCGCTAAGAACATACACAGTGGTACGGCAAGGGGCTCTGCCTCAAAAATGTACCGTAGAGGGGCTGAAGAGAAGAGCAGAGGACCAAGGCTTGGTTCCCAGAACCCACAGGACTGCTCACAACCTTAACCAAACCCAAGTCCAGGATATCTGGTGTCCTCTTTTAGTCCCCACTGACTCCAGGAGTAGATACATCCCATTGAACACTTACAGGTATGCAGATAGGATGCTCAAACACATAAAATAATAATAAATCTTTAGAGGATTTTTTTTTAAAGAACGCATTAAAATTATCTAACATTCCCCAACTGTTAGTATATCCTACACATTTCAGACTTGTACGCTCAGCCAAGTCCTTTTAAATCTCTCCCTCCCTCTCCATATACTATTGAGCGATAGAGGAAGTAGGAAACCCATTCTCTCCAAATACAAGAGGTTTTGAGGACAGTATGGTTGAGTAGATAGCTGTCTCAGTAGGTCATGTTGCTCACCATCCTGAAGAAGGTCCCCACTGTACACATGGGCTGTGACCCAAACGAAGGTTAGGCTAAGCCTTTCCTAGGAACGGTTTTCAGTAGCAGCCAAGCTCTCCTCAGCACCCTTAAACTTGAGTTTAGTCCTTGGGAGTTCAGTACCATCATTATCGTTCTCTTTTATGAGTGGCACCCCTAAAAGCAACCTCCAGCATACTTGACCTTAGCTCCTTTCCCCGTATTCTTTTGTTGCCCCTGATCCTGGTTGATTCTGCTCATGATGACTATGGTTCCTAAGATGGATGAAGCTTGTCTAGCATCTAGGGCACAGCCCCAGACTGGAACTAGAAGTTCAGAGAGCTCAGAAAACACTGCCCCACGGGACCCACCGATTTCCTCCCCTAAGGAAGAGTTTAGGATGGCACCAGCAGACATGACAACTGCGCAGCTGCTCAGACCGTGCGGGTGCAACTGGCTCAGAGGTACACCTGGTACCAGAGGCCGCCAGCCCAGCGCTGAGAAGGGCGCCTCTCTGCCGTCCAATGTGCGCACACGCACACGCCTGCGCATCTCGCACAGCAGCTCTGGCCCTGTACGCGTAGCCTCGCGCCGACCTCGCCTGCGGAAGCGCACTCCATGCTTGTTGAAGGACATGTAGTAGCGCATGGCCTTCTGCAGGCGCGGGTTCAACATCTTAGAGGACACGGTCCCCTTCCAGAGCCGGTACAGGAAGGCTCTGGACATGGAGGCCGACAGCATGTCGCTGTCATAGGCTTCCTCAGGCAAGCTGCCTCGCCTTGGGTGGAGCAGCTTCTGCTTGGGCTGAGCAGGTCCTGATCGCCATGATGTCTCCCCTGGAGATGGCAGCTCCAGTGCACCCTGCCTGTGGTGGTACAACTCAGGCTGATCCGCAACAAAAAAATAGCTGTCTTCCTCGGGATAGAAAGCGCTTTGTGATTTCCTCCCAACCTGGGATGTAAAAAACTCATCCCCATTGTCCAAGTCATTTTGGGCCTGATCCCATTTCTGTGGGTCCCCAGGCCAGGGGTGGAAAGGGTTCTCAGGGTGGCTGTCCAGCAGCACTTTGCTTGCATCCAAACTTCTGGGCAAAGAGGGTTCCTGCAAAGCGCCCATGATGACCCGTTGCTTGCCCTGTAGAGGCAGGAGCCCACGGCTCTCCAGGAAGGAAAAGGAGCTGGGCATAGGTGCCGCAGGATTGCTGTTGGTGAAGTAGATGAAAATTGCCAAAAAGAGGAGCCCCCAAACAAATATTCCAAAGAGCATTCGTTGTCGCCATTGCTTCAAGTGTGGTTTCATTGCAGATCTTTGGGGCCAGCACTTCCTTCACCTTGGGGTTCTAAAGCACTACAAGGTGGACAAAACCTGAAAAAGACAAGAGCCTGGTTAGCATAAGAAATCTGCTCAGACACTGCTGGGGCAGCATTTAATCAAAAGTCGACTGAAGGGGGGGGGGGGGAAATCAGAAAAACAGAATTCTCTTCTCCCCTACTCTCACTCTTGACTTCTGAAAGACAAAGGGTCACACCATCTAAGCAAAATCTTGAGAGAAATAAACGTCTCCCAAGAGACTCTGGACATGTCCGCCATTTCTAGCCTAAGCACTCTTGTGAGGGTCTATTGCTGTTCCCTCCCTTGGCATCTAACAGAATTCTATTTAGGTGAGGCAAAGTTGGAGAATAAAGTAGTTAAGTAGCCTGCTCATATCTGCTAGCAGTCCATCAAAGTCTCAGCTCATACATTTTATAGGCATCAATGGTAGGCCTAAGTTCTTCATGACCCAACTAGAACATATCAGAAATCCACCACTGTTAGTACTGAATAGAGCAATGCTGGGTGACTGTGGCTACAGGCAAATACTGCAGGGTCCTTGCTGACTTCAGTGCCCTCAAGAATTGCCCTACCCTCTGCAAGCAAGACTGAACTAGAGCCACAAAGTAAACCAAGAGAAAATACCAGCAGTTATCTTGTTGTGCTCCGGACCCTGCATTTGTACTTGTCCTGAGTTATCTCTTGATCTTTTTATCTCTGAATAAGACATAAAGCACTATTACATCCATTTCCAAATGAAGGAACAGGTCCACCGAGGTAAACCAATATGCTCACAAACACATCGAGCAAGCAATATTATGTTCAAACCCACTATGACCCTGGGGCTCACTAAACTTGGAAAGCATCTGCTCATACCTGCTCATATCTGCTCATACCTGCTCATACCTGCTCATACCTGCTCATACCTGCTCATATCTGCTCATATCTGCTCATATCTGCTCATATCTGCTCATATCTGCTTAAGGAAAGTTGTATTTTCTAGATTTAGCTTATCTGTCTGTGGTAAAGGATCATTTTCACTCAAATTGCCGCTCACTGCTATACTTTTTTGTTTCCCTCTGAACCAGAATGTAATGGCTGTGCCAGTTACTGTCAAAACTTCTCACTGCTTACTCTTTATGTCCCCACATGTCTCACCAGAAAGAGATAACAGATACTTTTCTACAGTGCAACCTGGGACCATGATTCGAAGGTCATTTTCTATGTTACTCAACTCACCTGTCCATTAAGGACACAGTCCATCATGTTTTAAGTTATAACGTCCAACAAAAAGGTCTAGGAGTCCTCTCTAGTATTTTGAGAATCAACTGGAAATCGTAACATTACCCTCTGTAACAATTATTCTATTTCCACTAAAAGTGTGGACATTGCAATTTCATTCTATCACTTACTACCCATAGGTGGTGCAAGTGAGGAGCATATTCATAAGACTTCCCTCACTTCAGATGCCAGCCTTAGGTGGGGTCACCAGGCCATGTTTCTGATGGTTCAGCTATCAAGCAGAAAATTCCCACAATATCCATTAGGTTTGATACTCTGCTATAATGAATAACAAAACCAAGCAAAATGGTATATGTAATTATCTTGGTTTTATATACACAAGACCCATGAGGTGATGAATGAAGGGATATCATTTCTAGTATACAAAAACCTCAGTAGTCATAGAGCTATATCGAATCTCACTGCCAGCATTTTACTGAGGTTGTGTTATATGGGTATTATTTCATGAATTACCAGCCTCAAGAGTAAACTCAATGCACAGCTCTCCTTTCCTTGTTGGAAGGCAATACTGAGTTCTAAGCCAAAAAATTCACATTGTTAGCCTTTCAGAAGTCCCTAACTTAAGCTTTGTAGGAACTTGTAATCATGAGCATAGTTCTATGACAGGGAATCTGAATATTTGAAACAGAGTTTCAGAAAGGTTCCTATGACAAAGACTAAAGGAGTCCTTCAGTGTTCACAGGGCGAGCTACGACTGAAAGGATGGATTTGAAAGCCTGCCTTCCTGTTTCTAAATGGGGATGGTTTCGCTACTCTGAGCTTTGAGCGGGTAACAGGAGAAAGATAAGATCATTTCAGCATTAGCCTGTGAGAACCTTTTTATATCCTACAGATAAAGGTGGGGTAGGTGGGGTGTGAGAATCAGGGGTGTAATAAAATAGAAAAAAAAAAACAGCTTTGAGCTGTTGGGAAGAAGCCAGATACCACTGGCTCCAGAAGCCAGGCCTCACGTGCTACATGAATTCATGTTGCCTTATAATTTAGTGACTGCAGGAAGCTGAGGCAAAAGAAGTCTGAAGGTGAACCTGCTGAATTACACAGAATGATTCCCGAGATCAGAGCCCGGCTTCTTTACATGAAAATGCCTAGTTCCTTGAAAATGAGAAGGGAAGCCTTTTCTGTCAAGGGAAATAATGGCTGGCACAGTAGGGAGGTAAAATAATGAGAAGATGTCTGGGGACACTCGGAAAAGAAGGTCCCACTGAGTACCCAAGGCCCTGTCCCTATTTGTTCTTTCCTTCCTGATGTGCTAGACTTGAGAAAACAGAAGAATTCCCATGATCCTCAGAGCTCACAAAAGAAGTAATAATCTCAAGGCAAAGAACAAGCAGTTCTGCATCGGGTAAGATGCACAGACCTCCTGGCACACAGTAAGTAATTATGCAGCGGAGGAAGTTTGCTGCCTCCACTCATGATCAGGCTTCAACTTTTAATAATTCAAGTCTTCCGTGCAACTTTGATGGCTGCAAGCCTTCTGTTGCTAATTAAGAGACCACCCTTCAAAATGATTACGTCTCAAAGACACTGGCAGATCCTCTGCTAGCAAAACACACATAATTCCCTCTGTTTATTCCTGGTCTCCATCAGACACATTTTATAACAGATCTAGGTCAGAAAGGTGAGGGACATTAAAGTCAAAGCATGTGTCCTGCTTCATGTGGAAGGGAAGCTCTTGTTATGCAACAGAGAGCATCCTTTTCCTATGATAGCACATCTGAACTGCTATAATGACATCACTTAAACAGAATCATCTGTTGCACTCACTGCTATAAGCCATCATTAGTGGGTATGGTATAAATGGCATCGGAGGTAGAGGAGAGGTCCATAGGCAAAGCATCTGTCCCTAGATGCCAGTGGAAAGTACTCCCTAATCAGAACTTCATGTGTATATTGTCAGTGAGGGTTAAATGACTGCCACGTTCAGCTATGGCAAGATTATCTGCATACTGGACCAGTGCAACTTACTCTGCTCTCCACAGATATGCTCAATTATTACCTAGCAGCAGGAAGATTTTGATGCCCAGGGGACTCTCTCTGTTATTGGCACTACCTCTGTCCTATGGAATTTCTATTTTTATGTAGAGAATAGATCCATAACCCCTAGAAATTATTCTTATTCCTTTGCTCATCTAGAAAGTTTGGTGGGTTTCCTTATCTAAGATATGGATTTCCTCTTCCAAACAGAGAAAATAAAAAGAGTTCAGTTGTCTTCAGGAAAATCATAATTAGACAGAAGAGTGTTTAAATTCTTCAAAGTATTCTAAAAGAGATCATATTTTCCCAAAGACATGTTGTTAGATGAAATTATGAAATGTAAACAATTCTGCAAGCTGTAAAATTCGGCATGATGCTAAGGCAGCCAAGTTTCTGTTTTGTTTAAGGACAAAGAGTTGAATTATAGTTAAAGTCTTTGCTTCTGTAATGGAATCACTCCTGAGCCCTAAGATTGACAAGTTTTATCACCAGGTTTTGTTTTTGTTTGTTTGTTTGTTTGTTTTGTTTTGATTCAGGTTTGGTGTTGATTGTTGCAGTTGTTAATATACTTTTAATACGTTTGGCATAACCCTAATGACCAGGTTTTCTGCGAGTCTCAGAAACCAAAGAGTTGTCTGGACCAAATTCAAATCTAAGATTTAACTTGTGAACTACAGAGGGACATCCATATCTAAATGGTCTCCATGACCTTTGTCCTTAAAATTAGCTCTTGTTACACACGAGAAGGCATTCCAGACATAGAGAAGGAATATAAAGTGCTCCAGTTAGGATGCATCTATTGCTTCCCAACCTCACAGGCCCCTTTACAAATGGCCCCTTTCCTTACTTCACTTTTGTAAAGGTAAGGACATGTTTAGACCACTAAATAAATACAGAAGGCTAAGAGTCCCATCCCGTTCTAAAGCCATATTCAGAAAAACAGAAGGGAAAGGCCAGCCAGATCAGGGAGTATTGTGGTGATGGGACACAAGCCCCCTTTTAAGGAGTACTCCAAATCTTTGTCTTTGGAAGAACAGTCCCCCTTGATAGAGAGGCCTCTTCTCTGTGACAGGGTGGGGTTATGAGTGAGCACAGATGTGAGGAAGGGATGACACACTCAAAGGATCTCATTTGGCAAAGGTGTTAAGTTTTCATAAGGGGTGCCAGGGCAATTAATGATAAGATACTTAGACAAGCTACAGTGGAGATGACTGCAAGCCTCCTATAGGTGGCAGCAACATATTATTCAGTCTTAAACACTCAGGGAAAGTGGATGGCCTATGGAACACTCTTAAACTGTATTTTTCAAATAAATGATTGGAACTAGTAAGATATAGCAAATGCAGGAAAGCACATGTTCCTAGTTGTTTATAGGATGGCTCTGTTGGTATATGCTTCTCAACCTACAAGGAGGGTCTGGGTTGGCTCCAGGAATGCATAAAACTAGGCATTAGGCAGTTAGGCTTTTTGCATGCCTAGTGCACTAAAGCAAACCTTGAGTACTTCAGTAAAGAGAAGGCCTGGAGATGGACACTTATGATCAGGGTGGAAGAGGGGTGATTGTCTCAAGCCTTGGGACACCTAGGCTTGTTCCTGCATGAGGATGTGTGCAGAAAACACAAAGCACAAGGATGGTAAAGGTTTGGGTTGACTCAGGGTGGGATGCTCTTACAAGATGGTGGCATACATATATTTCTAGGTCAGTTATTGTCTACAGTACAGTGTTTTTGCTGAGGAGTCAGGCAGATAGGAAATGGTTTTAAAGGGAGATTTGCATATGTGAGTCTCTCAGGCAGCTTTCAGTGGGGCAGGAGCAGGGGAAGAAAAAATGATTTCAAAAGACTATCACTGATTGTACTGTATGAAAACAACACAAGCTGCCTAGTGTGGTGTTCTTTTCTCTTTCTGAAACAGCTTTCAGACTTTGGGCACAATGTCTCTTTGTTTTATATTCATTAGCATTCAAATATTTACAGTTTGCACCAATAATGTGCCAAGGCTTGTAGTTGAAGCTGTCAATTTGATTCAGCACTGATTATCTATCTATCTATCTATCTATCTATCTATCTATCTATCTATCTATCTATCTATCTATCTATCTATCTATCCATCCATCCATCCATCCATCCATCCATCCATCCATCCATCTATCTATCTATCTATCTATCTATCTATCTATCTATCTATCTATCTATTTATTTTACTTTTTCACTTTACATCCCACTCACTGTCCCCTCCCAGTCACCCCCTCTCACAATCCTTCCTCTTACTCCTCCCCTTCTCCTCTGAGGGGGTGAGACCCCCTGGGTATCCTCACACCCTGGCACATCAAGTCTTCCAGGCTAGGCACATCCACTCCCACTGAGGCCAGACAAGGCAGGCCAACTAGAAGAACATATTAATTCCATGTATAGGAAATAACTTTTGGAATAGCCCCTGCTAGAGTTGTTCAGAACCCACATTAAGACCATCCTGCACATCTAATAGATATGTGTTAGGAGGCCTAAGTCCAGCCCATGTAAGCCCTCTGGTTGGTGGTTCAGTCTCAGAAAGCCCCAAGGGTTCAGGTTAGTTGACTTTGTTGGTCTTCTGTAGGGTTCCTATCTCTGTCAGGGCCTGCAACCCTTCCTCCTATTCTTCCATATGGGTCAAACTCCAGCCAGTGTTTGACTGTGGGTGTTGGTATCTGTCTGAGTCACCTGCTTGATGGAGCCTTAGCATAACAGAGTATCATTAATAGTCAGGGATTGGCGCCACTGTTTAACTCAGAAGATATGAAGTTGCAGACTTGAAAGATTTGCATGGACTCTTAAAATAGAATTGGGCTTGAACATAACATAGATATAGCCAAAGTTGGCTCTTAGAAGAGAGTTCTGTACAAGCATAGGCTCCCTGTTTTTTCAAAAGGCAATGTTGTAAATTTAGTTGTTACAAAGTTAACTCTTAATGATGGTTCTTAAATGCTTTAGCCTCCCTTTTAGCCCACCAACCACCAGAGGTAGTAGAAAATAAAAAATAAGGGGAAAGTGGTCCTACTTAGAAAGCTTCTTTGGAGCAACTCTTGAATGTGTTGTCTGGAAATAGGCAACTCAGTTCACAGGTTAGTAGAGGCAGCTCTATCCTCTTGCAAACACTTCACAGATACAACACTAATCCAGTTTGGCAGAGTTGGGATATCAAACAGGAGTCAGCAGCAGTGGCACTACCTAGTAGAGATAGCCAGGCCTCAGCCTGGGCTCTATTCAATAGGACGGACCAGGAGGAAAGCTAGGAGAAGTTCTCCTCTGTGTCTCCCTCAGGGAATCGAATATCAATGAAGATGCAAGACCCATAATCATTACACAGCTAGCTCTATAAGCAAGCCAAGCTCAGCCTCTGTCACTGTCTGTAGAGTCCTATTTATATTCTCCAAACATCGTATGTCCTGCACAGGTCTTGCCTCTACACATGTCTTGCCTCAGCATGTGCCTCTGTCTCAGCTGTCTCTGCCAATCAGCCTGAGTCTGAGAAAGAGCCAAGAAACTACAGCACATCACCAGAAGATTTTTGGTGCATTTCTCTCTATGGAATCCTGACAAATGCAGCTCAACTATGCAGTGTAAGGCAGACAAATACATTTATGTCATTGGTGAAGAATCCTTCATCATGTGCACTTTTGTGTGCTTGCTTTAGGAGAACATCCTTTGTCTGGTGTCTGCTTCAGTGCAACATTCCTTCACGAGTCTGCCTTAGTGTGTCCAATTTAGGAAAACACTCGTTCACACGTTAGCCCCAGCAAAACACCATCCAACCGACTCTCCAAAGACCGCTTAAGTTGCAACTTCACAGTGTAGTTTGCTCCCCATCCTAACCCAAGGGGTATCTAGAGTATCACCACAGGCATCTGATGATACAACTGTAAAGTCAGAGCCAACATCCCTGACCTAGGCATTGGGTTGAACAGAACATATGACAATGGAATCTAAGCAGAGAAAAGAAAGGGACTAGGGATATGTTTCACTGGCAAACTGCTTGCTTAGTGTGTGTAAAACCTTGGATTTAGTTAGCACTAAAGAAAATCAAATGTGATGGCTCACACCTGTAATTCCAGTACTTGGCAGGAGCTACCATGAGAATGAGAAGTTCAAGGTTGTACTTTCCTGGATACTTGGTGTGTTCAAGGTCAAACTGGACTTCATTATAAGTCCCATCTCCAAACACACGCACACACACACACACACACACACACACAATCAAAAACAAGAGCAAAGGCAAACTAGGGTTGACTAGAAGTCTCTGTGTTAAGAAAAGTGTTACTTTCTAACAGGATACTAGACTCTTAGTTTCTACACCAAACCTACAGCCATGGCTATGCTTACACAGTATTTCCTTATGAAGTGAATGAATGAAGTGGCTGACACACTCAGCACAGAGTCTAACCCACACCAAGAGCCTAGATACTTTTTAAAAAAAAAAGGTAGATTTCATATTTGTACAAATGGAAAGAGTGGCATAAAAATTTTGGGTTCTACTGTTTTCCTTTGGGTTCCTTGAGTTCACTTGAGCTAGGCATCTCCTTCTCCTTACATGACCCTACATTGAGGCATCCTTGGTTAGACAAATATCAATACCTGACTATAGCTTATAAGCACTAAAAAAATATTCCCTACATAAAGACCTGTGTTTACTGCTTCAGTCATCAATGTAAAATTACCCTAGAAGAACTGATATGTATCTTCAAATGGATTTGGGGCACTAGTCAGCTTATTATAGTTCATTCTGCTATAATTCAGTAAATATTTATTAAACTGAAGGTAGAGGTGAATGCATGTTACATGGTGTTCAGTTCTTGGAGAAGTGACTTTGTAGCAAAAGCAGGAATAGGAAGGATTGTACAGAGTCAAAGCCCCAAATCTCTCTAGAACAGAAAATTAGGTTTCTTACAAGAACCAAATAAAGAGGGCTTCAGGGAACTTGCAGAAGATTTTAGAGGCTCTGTGTGAAATTTGCTTCTCTCTCTGAAAGAGGGTTTGTTTTCAAAGATGTAAACAAAAAGTAAAAATAGAAGAAAAGTTAAATGTCTTAGTGCTATCTCCATGAGCAAATATGAAATATGACCTTAGAGAGCATCAGAGGCTAGAAAAGCAAACACACAGATTGGCCATTTATGTAACCATGTAAAATGTTACAGAACTCCATAGACTAAACACCTCTGAGGGAAGCAAAGAAATTTTAATGGATAAGAGAGAAGGGGTGTATGTGCACCATGCAGAAACATTTAAGGATCCAAAGAAGAAAAATACTGCTATCATTAAATATGAGTACATAAACTCCTTTATTGGAATCCTTTTTCTTATATGTCTAGTAGTCAATAATTTTAAATAATAAAAACAATCATAAAATTCATAAAAATGAGACAGAGGTATCATTAACTGCAATTACATTAATGAATCTATTTCCAAAGCACTTTAGGTAACAATTACTGCTAAGAGAGTAACACAAAACATAAAATGTGTAGTTTACACAAGGTTTCAGGTTTAGTCAAAACTCTAGTGAGACAATATTATCAGTGAAGAAGAGACAAACTGTGTAATCTACTGATTATGATAGTGAAGGGGGATAGCAAGATGTCTCGGTGGTTAAAGGTGATTGGCACCAAGGATGCTAACCTGATTTGAACCCTGGGACCAACAGGATGATACCAAATTGTCCTCTTACATCCATACACCTCCATCCAAATAAATGTAATTTTCTGAAGTAAATGATGGTGCAGGATTACACTGGAAGAGGCTTCAGATCCATAGCCCTCACATCTACATGAACTTGGGCAAGTTTGTACATGTTAAGCTTTATCATAGTACATAAAATAATGAGAATCTCAGCCCTATAGAGTTACAGCTTTTTACTTTCATTTTCTCTTTCTCAATTTTCCCATAATAATTATAGATACTTATGGGGCATAGTTTGATATTTCAATACACTGTGCATTTATCAGAGCATGACAATTATAATTTTTATCTCTTATCATTTCTTTCCTTGAAACATTTAGCTCCCTTCTTCTAGTTTGTTCTTCTTGATAGGAAGTGGTTTTTAAAAACAATCATTCTACTATGCTAACACATCAGTGTGCACAGTACTGTTGCTGCTTAATTTCCTAAAATGATTGATGGTTAAAGAGTGGTTATTACTTATTTGACCATCACTACATTTTCACACTGGCCCTACCCTCTTAAGGGTATTTTTTAAAGACATTTTTCTACTCTCAGAGGAGTTTTGGGAATTAATTTGGTAACTTGAGAAGCTGTCTGAAATACGAAAATCTCAACTCAATCCTATAATCTGGTCTATCTTGAACATTATGAATATATACATCAAAAGAATAAGAATTCCTTAAATTAAAATAAATAAATGACCTAACCAGAGATGGGTAAGTCCCAATGTAAAAATCACAGGAAACATGATAAACTACGGCAACAATTTAATCTGAGTGAATACAATGAAACTTCAGACAAAAGACACAAAAGAATGATTATAAAACCTTCCAAGAAATCAAACAGGACAAAAATAAACACTAGAGTGGATTCTAACACAAACATGTGAATTAAATGAGCAATTCAATACTGTACAGGAAAATAGAATTCAATAAAGAGATAGAAATAATGAACAAAAAAGCAAACTGGTAATACTGGAAATGAAAACATCAATAATGTCAACTGAAAATGCACCTCCAAAGTCTGCATGGGATAGTACAGATGGGGGTCCAAATGTGAAGCCTTAAAAATAGAAACTCAGTTAGAGCATTTAGTCAGTGATAAATGAAAATTAGTAAACATATTAACAGAGCATTGAAGATCTATGAAATATGATGGAAAGAACATACCTATGCATCACGGGCAAAGAAGAAGAGGGACTTCATGCCAAAGGCAGAGAAAACTATTTAAAAAAAAATCATAGCAGAGAATTCCCCAAATATAGGGGAAGATACCCACTCAAGTAAAGATTGAAGTAATAAGCAGAAAAAAAGAACATTTTATAGTTAAAAATATTTAATATACAGAACAAAACTTTATATTTAAATCTACAAGAGCATATAAAGGCAGGCACATGCTTTTTCTAAAGAAACTTTAAAACCCAGGAGGACTTATATTCTGAAAGAATAGACTAAAAGATTTAATGACCATCACAAAAGATGCTGTAAAGATTCCCTCAGAATGACACAGTAAGGAGGAAGCCATGATGGAAAAATAGTGAAGCAAATGAGGAATGATAAAATTCTAAAGATTACAAATAACTAGTGACAGGAGATATTAGTGACTTCAACACCCCAGGCTGAGCAACTGATAGGTCATCTAAAAATAAACAGAGAAATATGCGAGTTGAGTGGTAACAGTGATCAAATGGATCTAATAGACATCCCCAGGACATTATACACAAACAGTGCAGAACACGCTTCAGAAATTCTCTGCAATTGTTCATATGACACAAAGCAAGTCTTAATACATACAAGAAAATTGTATATTATTTGACCACAATGGGATGCTAGTAATCAACAGCAAAATTAACTACAGAATATTCACAAACTCAAGGAGGTTAATTGAATTTATTGAATGAAGAACAGGTCATTGAAAAAAAAAACAAAAAAAAGCAATTTAAGACTGATAGAAGGATGAGTACAGCATAGCAGAACCTATGTACTATATAACAAAAGAAGTTCCCAAGGAGAGAGTTCACTGCTCAAGTGTGTACATTAAAATACAGAGAGGTCTAAAATAAATACATTAATTATACACATTAAGGTCTCAGAAAATTAGTCAAATTTCAAAGCAGTATGTGGAACTAAGTATGGTTTAGGGCAAAGATTAATAGAATAGGAAAAACAATGACAATATTAACAACACCAAAACACAAAGTGTCATAGGTTATTTTTTGAAGATAAACAAGATACTAAACTCTTACCTAAAAAAGAAGAAGAAGAAGAAGAAGAAGAAGAAGAAGAAGAAGAAGAAGAAGAAGAAGAAGAAGAAGAAGAAGGAGAAGAAGGAGGAGGAAGAGGAGGAGGAGGAGGAGGAGGATGAGAAAAGGAAGAGGAGGAGGAGGAGCAGAAGGAGGAGAAGGAGAAGGAGAAGGAGAAAGGAGAAAGGAGAAGGAGAAGGAGAAGGAGAAGGAGAAGGAGAAAAGAAATAGAGAGAAAACTGTTTCAAAGGAACACACTAGCACAGATACCTATTAAATCATTACAACACACTGCGTGGGGGATGTTGGAGAGATGGCTCAGCAGTTAAAAACACTGACTATTATTTATGAGCCCCAGTTCAATTCTCAGCACCCATCTTAGCTCATAGTCATCTGTAAGTCCAGAACAAGCTCAGATGAATTCACTCTTGAATTCTAACAGAATCACAAAAGAGTAACACCAATCCATCTCAAACTATTCTGTGAAGAAGGAATGCTTCCAAACTCTTTCTAGGAAGCCAGTATTATCATGATGCCCAAACTAAATAAAGATAAAATATACAACACATGACACATTGAGGAAAATTAGGGGATGAGGAAATAGGTCATTCAGCTAAGAGCTTACGGTCATGAGAATATGAATACAATCCATGGAATCTGAAGTTAAAAATCCAGGAATATCTGTGTGCATTTGCAATCCCATCTCTGGGGATGAGGAGAAAGACAACAAAGCCTAAAATAGTAAAATGTCCTATTTCCAAAAGTAAAGTGGATGGGTCCTAAGAAATATCATTCAAGGTTTTCCTGTGGTCTACATGTACACACAAATACACATGTGTACATGTGGGGCACACACACACACACACACACACACACACACACACACACACACACTAAACCTCCCTCATGAACACAGATGCATAAACACTCAATAAAACAGTCCAAAAATTTCAAGGACACAGAATAAAGCTTATTTATCATAGTCAACTGGCTTCATTCCAGAGATACAAGGATAGGTCAATACACTCTGTCATCTTAGGTAGTAACTGTCAACAAGACAGGATCTGTTGGCAGACAGGATTTCACATATATCTGTGAGGGATTATTTAGTTTCTGATAATGCCTATAGAAGATTATCTTGACTATGTTAATTGTTATGGGAAGACCCATCTTAACTGTGGGCAAGACCACCCCTTAAAGTAAAATAATGAAAGGTATAAAATAAAAAGAGTGATTTAATCACTGGAGTTCATTGTTTTGGTGTCTATCTGTAATCTAAGTACTGGGGTACAGTTAGCCAGCCTCTGTGATAGTAGATACAATGTGACCAGGTCCTTAGAGTTCAGACTGCCTTGACTTCCATGACGTGACAGACTGTAGCTCAAATTTGGAGCTAAAAGGAACCCCTCCTCTCTTACCTTGTCTTTATAAGTTATTTTATCATTGCAATGAGGATAGAAACTAAGACATATGCAAATCAATAAATGCAATACATCACACGAATGGGCTCAAGAGTAGAGATTACATGATCTCAATAAAGGCAGATTTATCATTTGACAAAATCCAGCATCTCTTCATGACAAAAAAACACAAAGACACTAGGGATAAAATGAATGTATCTCAGCAAAATAAAGATTTTATATGACACATCTACAGCCAACATTATACTAAGTGGGGATGCTTTTAAAACAGTTCCACTACAATCAGGAACAAGAGTCTCTTCCCCCATATTCAATATAATACTTGAAATCATAGCTCTAGCAATAAGACGACTAGAGGGGTATGAAATGGATACAAACGGAGCAAAAGGAAGCCCAAGTCCCAGTAATTGTGGATGATACGATTCAATACATTAGAGACCATGAGGACTCAACCAGACTCTTGTAACTAATATATACTTGAAAGTAAATGTAACTTGAAAGCAAAGTAACAGGCTGTAAAATAAGCATGCAAAATCAGCAACCTTCTTAGATATCAAAGATGAACATACTGAGAATGAAATTAGGGGAATAATCCCATTCACAACTGTGGTGGTTTTAATAGGGTTGGCCCCCATAGACTCATGTATTTGAATGCTTGTCCCACAGGGAGTGACACTAATAGAAATGTGTCCTTGTTGGAGGAAGTGAGTCCATGTGGGAGTGAGCTTTGACTTTTGTTATACTGAAGCTACTCCCAGTATGAAATCAGAGCTCCTGGCTGCATGTAGAAGACATTCCCCACCTGACTGCCTTCAATCAACATGTAGACCTCTTGGCTCCACCAGCACCATGTGGGCCTTTGAAACTGTAAGCCAGCCCTAATTGAAAGGTAGCCTTTAGAAGAGTTGCCATGGTCTTAATGTCTCTTCATAGCAATAAAATCCTAACTAAGACAACAACAGACTCTGCCTGCCCCGCCCCCAAATAGAAAAAAAAATGACTTGGGATAAGCCTGGCCAATGAAGTTAAAACCTCTACAGTGAAAACCCAAAACCCAATAAGAAAGAAATTGAGGAAGACACTAGAAAAGGGGAATGAATGCCTCCTATGTTCATGGACTGGAAGAATGAATATTGTGAAAATGATAATCTTACCAGAAGCAACCTACAAACTCAGTGTATTTCCCATCATCCCCCACCCCAATGTTGTTATTCACAGAAAGAGAAGCATCCATGGTACTAATGCAAACAAAGAAAATCTAAAACTGACACCTATGCTGTGTGGTAGCACGTGTGCTATGTACTTATCCGCATATGTGAATATCTTGATGACCTCAATGAAACCTTTCCTGCTGCAACTGTGTTTCCTTCTTCCTCCCATCAATTCTTCCTAAACTAAAGGAGTCCTCCGCCACTGAGGCAGCATTATCCTGGTGTGATATCCTGCCACACGGTCTGCAGCCCAAACTCTTGTATATATGGGTGTGCAGAAAAAAAAAAAAAAAAAAAAAAAACAAAAAACAAAAGAAAAAACAAAACAAAACCAAAAACCAAAAAACAAGGTGCATGGTATGGCTTACCAGAGAATAGGAGAGGTCTGTTTCAGAGTGCTGTTAGACAGTCAACAGAAAGAAGTGATATTGGGGAAAACACTTTAAATTAGGGTATTTTACCAAACTCGTTCGGTTTTCATTATATAATCCACTGTCAAAAATTTAGATGCAATAAGTACATTAGAACACTGAACTATGACGTTGTGAAGGCACTAACATCTTGTCCTTAATGATGTCTCATCCGTAAAAGTCAAGGGATAAGCCCGGCATGTCTACCCAGGTAGAGACAACGAGAAAGAAACATTAAATTTATATTAATGCACACATACAAAAATATTTTGAAATGAAATATAAAATCAAGTTGAGTATTTAGTATGTAAAATAGGGCTTTGAGGACACTTCACAGTTAAGTTTTAAGTTCTGAACGCTGAGGCTCTACGCTGTCCTCACACAAACACTTGAGTAGCACTTGCTGAGAGAAGCGCTGGTCATAGTCAGCCCTACTGTGGATGGAGAAGCCCCTTGCAGTGGGCCAGGTGTTTCCTGTCCAGCAGTCTGGTTCAGTTTGCACCAGCTGTTTTTTTGTGCACAAATGTACAAGGAGTCCAGATATCCATCACTTACTCACCTACTGCCTTTATCATTCATTCTTTTTCAGAAATATGAGCACCTATGGTGAGCACAATGCTGAGCAGATAAAGAACATCTGGCCTTCCGTATCCAAACATTTAGCATTTACGAAGAAAATTAACTGCAGATTGAAAATAATTTGGGAAGATAATTGTGTCTCTACTGAGCACATATAGGCCTTTTATCCCCTTGTCATTCTCTAACAAATACAGAATAGCAAGTATCCACTCATACTAAATTGGGTGTTGTAAATCACCTAGATGATTAACATATGTAAGAAGGTGTATCCTTTGTAGATGCTGCACCATTTTACATAAGGTACTTGTGCATCCACAGATATTCACAACCATGAAAGTCCTATAATACTCCTGTCCAGTGACCAAAGAAAGATTAACTTTTTCTAATGGAACAGACAGTGATATGGGAAAAAACCAGATCTTAATTACATATGTTTCATACTGTATAGTCTTCACTGATCCCTTATTGCTGGAAAGAGAGTATAGAAACTGAAACAGAAGAGTCAGATGCAGCCAAAGGTCTTGAAAGAACACACCCTATGCTTAAGTAACTCCCACACAGTAGCACTACTGTGCTGTTCTGGCTCCTTCCTCAACCCCTGTTGCCCAATCCTACTCATGCTGTCACATGGAGTTTGCACAGGTTTTTTCCTTTACCTGAGTCCTTCCTTCTCTAGACTGACCTGGCTGTCTCTAGGTTTTACTCAAATGGAAATGCTTTCCCAATTCTCTTGTGCTCTGTCTTGCCAGGCTTTGTTTTAATTTTTGACCCTGACAATGAACTTATGTTTGTTGCCCACATTTCTTCTCTAGTGAGTATAGACTCCCCTGTAGACTCATCCTCAGTGCCTAGGACAGTACTCCGGGGAAGGAAGTTGGAAATGAAAGAAGTGGCTTTACATAAGACTCGTGGACTTAATTCTATCCAGGGAAGGTCATAAGGAGACTGAAGTATGTAACTTGAGAAGAAATGGATGGTGAAAAGTTAGATTCATGAATGGATTTTAAGTTGGGGAACCTCAGCAATGAAGAGTTAAGGCAGCTAAGAGCTAGACATGGTGCACTGTAATTTCATAAATTTCTGGTTTATGTAACATCCCCTATAAAGGATTTAGTCACCTGTTACCAAACCCATGAACACATAGTGAATTGGATGCGCTGGCATCTGTAAAGCATATTATCGGCTTTTGGTAATGTCAAGCCCGTCATGACACTTGTGTTGGGGACACACTAACACAGCAGATTGCAGTGCTCCCTCTGGATCTCAGGAGAGACCCTTCCCTACAAATGATTTTTGTTAAAACTCCTTTGAAACACTGCACCTATGACTTTCAGAAGTCTAATCTGTGATATATAGGATTAGAAAATAGAGAGAATAATAATACAGGCACAACTTTGACCAGTGACACAGAATAGGCTGGGGGCAAGTGGCGGCGGGTGGGCGGGGGGGAGGGGGGCTTTAATCTGCTCTTGATACATTAGTGATAGAAGTAAAAGGACAACAGAAAGATAAGGCCATGGATATGGTTAGATAACCAAACTCTGCAGTAAACCTCTCCAGGATGATACAGGATACAGCACAGCAAAGATGAAGAAAGATATCATGGTCTCTTCAAACTACAGAATTCAAGACTTCCTATCCATCAGTGGTAAAAACAGGGCTTTTTCTGAGGCCCACCCTTTTTCTTTATTGTAAAGCTCTCTGGCCTGTGCATAGAAATTGCTCCCCTGCCCTGTGAGGATAAAGATCATTCATAAATACACGGAAATGTTAATATACTCACAGAAAATTTGATTAAGTATCTAAAATTCAAAATGTGCCAATAGTTGAAACTTTGAGGGGCAGCCCTATCGCACAAGCAGAAATGTCCATCCTTGACTTCTGTGAGTGCCTGTGGTAAAAATGAAAGGACACTAAAAATCTGCCACGAAATTGCCTTCATTCTGTCTGCAAGGTGCACACAAGACAAAACACTTCCATGTTTAGATATGGGACTCTTCCCCCGAGTCTCTTTATGCACATTTTAAAAATCCAAAATCAAAACCATCTGAAATCTGACACATATTTGGTTTCAATCACTTTAAACAAAAGTGTACACACCATACACACACAAGCACATACATACACCTTTGGAATTTGCTAAATGCACAGATAATATGCAAATGGGTGGGAATTAAATAGATGATATAAAATAGACTTATCTTCCTCAGTTATAGGATTAGTGAAGAAAATCTGTAAGAGTCTTCATGACATTTGAGCCACTTGAATGCATTCCATAAATAAGTGAAACAGCTTATGTTTATTATGTCATACTCTCAACTAAGTATATAAATGACATTCAATTAATGTATGTATCTGAATATAATATCCACGGTGAGTACACTACACAGTTTTGCAGCAGAATTTATTTATTCACTCAGTAAGTATCCTTTGCAATCCACTTATGTTCAGACATAAAATTACTAGATATCATTCTATATGTGACACAGAGACTAATGAAGTGCTTAAGCCACTGCCAAGCAACCGAAGAGCAACCCTGATTTTCATGAGTTGCCTCTAACGCCAATTTGCCTTTGCTCATTTTATTTCTGCTCTTGGAAATATTGAAATAAAAGCCTTTTTCTTTCCTCTACAAATGTTTGCAGCATCTATTTTACATCAAGTTTAACACAGCCTTATCTACACTAAAAATACACACGTGCTAGATTGGTTTTTGAAAAAGGAAAAATGTTTATGATGTCTATCAAAGAAACAGAATTCATCAGTTGAGTTTGACTTAAAGTGTCAGATGAGCTGGATAAAAATCTGTTTCTACAATTCATTTCTGAGCAATGTAAGGTTATTTCTTTCCTTCCAAAGAAAAAATACACGCACACACACACACACACACACACCCAAATGTTCTGGCTCTTTCAGAATGTAATGCTCAAGTCATGAATGGCTACTTCAAGTTTACAGCACATTACACAGTTTCTAGCTTGATTGCCTCTTTTGTTAGAATGAAATTTTAGTTTCAGTTCTTCAATAAGATAAAGTATCAGATCTAAATAGAATCAACAGGGAAGCAGGGGGAGATGAATGGAAACTGCTTTCTAACCAAGGGACACATGCAGTATGTGGGGCAAGCATCCCCAGCCAGATACAGACAGTCATGCAAACAAAAAAAAATGTGACCAAATGTTGAGCTAACCAAATTGCTGAACTATTTAAATATAAAGGATTTGACTGGCAAATTGCATTACCATTGTCCCAGATCCCAAATAAACAAATGTAAGGGTAGAACCATGGATATGTGACTTACATGCAAATATTTTGCCTTAGACCAAAGAACATGCTATCAGTGGAGTTATAGATTTTGGAGCAGACATTACAAAATTCCAACATTCTCTTCTTTAGAGAGAGAGGGGGGGAAGAGAGAGAATTATACAAGGTTACCCAGCTAGCTGGATGCAGATAAAATGAAAGCACCAATATCTGGAATTGTGTTCATTCTCTTATCCTCAGTTTTATTCTGGCACCAAGCAATGGAAAAAAAAAGACAGAAGTGCTTAAAGATTTCATAACTCTAATCTGTGTATATGAACCCATCATCCAATGATGCTGGCTAGATGAGACCATTGGTGGTGTTCCAGGGCACAGTCATATGTCACTTAATGATAAAGGTACACTCTGCGAAAAGTACCACTAGTTATGTTCAAGGCTGTGTCTAAACCTTACTATGTACTTACATTAACTGAGATGGCTATGATTGTCCCTAGGTGTTCTAACTTCAAAGGGTTCACTCTCACATAATGCAGTTTCCCTGTGGGTAGAAAGGTTACAAGGTGAATGCAGCTTATGATCTAATTCCTTTATGAATTATTATTAGCAAAGAGGAACTATTCCAAAAGAACTTATGAGTTGAAAGCACTGTGTTTGTAAGGCTGGTCCTGATGTAGACCACCATGTGGTAACATCCTTACAACACTTTGGCCATGCTGAGGCTGTGTGCACCCAAGAAAAGCACATTAGCAAAGAATCTAGAGGTCTGGGTCTAGTGTTGGCCAATGAGGAGACCTGGTGCTGCTTTATTAACCTGAGCTAGTAGAAGATGAGTTTTCCATGAGGCCTTTTCTGGAGTGTTTGACACTTCCAGTATCCACTCTATTTGAGAAAACTGAATTTTCCTCTCCCAGAAGGTATAAGTAGCACTCGGTTGTTAACCTTTACCTTAGTGGTTAGGTTTTACTCTTTGATTCATCCACTCATTCGTCTTTTAAAAGATAACAAAATAAAATATAAAATATATGAAACACTTCATGAATTTGCATGTTATCCTGGTGCAGGGCCAAAAAAAAAAAAAAAAAGTTCTCTCAGCTGTAAGCTAAGAAGAATAATTAACGGCTTGCAGCCTCTCACAGCAACTGTCACGATGATCCATTCAGACTGCGTGTAAAGTGAAGAGGAACAGGGAAGATGATTACCATCGATTGAATCCTTCCTTTTCACCTGGATAGCCGAGAAGCTGTAAAACAGCACTTACCCAGGTGTGATTCCTGATGCTGCCTTGGAATCTCTAAGCAGATGTGTTTAAAAAGCACCATCCCATGTTCTCCTCAAGACTCACTAGATAAGGATGACCATCCAGGAGCCTCCCTAGGAAATCTTTACACTTGAGCAGATGCTTGAGCGAAATCTAGAAGAAGATGAGTTCCAGGTGTTGCTTCAGTTGGTTTAGGATTCTGGAAAGTTTCCCACAGTATGTTGAACAGAAAAACATCCATATAATGACTGAAATTAACAAACTACTCACAGATGCCAGTCTGACCACAATCTGTGAACTCCCAGTACTCCTACCCAAACCAGCTTCTCCCTTCAACCCGAGAGACTGCACAGGATTCCAGGCACATATCTACTGATTTGCATGAGTTGTTTCCCTAAGACTTTTCCTGGCCTTCCTAAATTCTTCCTCTGCTCACAGTACTTCACAAGCAAATACCTCCCATGGTAAGGCTGTAAAGATAAAACACGTGCCTAGTACATGTATGGCCTTAAATGCCATCTTCTATATCATACAACAACAACAACAACAACAACACTAAATACATTCATATTCCCATTGACTAAAGCGGAGATAATGAAATTTGAGTCACGAATATCTGGATTCAAACAAACTTCTAACTTAGGACTTTCTGTGGTCATTTTCATTTATTAAGTTTATCAAAATTATTAAGCCATAGGGCAGCTTCTCCAATTGCAAGAGCAATGTAATCTCAAACAGTTTAATTCATCTAGAAGAGGATTTTAATCAGACTTCAAACAAAAGGCAATTAAAAGTTTCACCGAGGACCAATGTCCAAGGAATGACATCAACTTTTCCTTTTCATGTTCTCTAATGGCGTCTCTAATGGCCACAGTAGCTACACCTTGTAACAAATTATCCAAAAGGAATTTATATTCCAACTCTGCAGTTTACTGAGGGTTTTTTTTTTGGGGGGGGGGGGAGGTTACCAGATTCTTATGGAGACAGAGGCAGGCAAAGACACCTGACTGTTAGCATTTGCACATCTTTCTTTATTATCCTCAGATAATTTCAAACTAGCAATGTGATGTCACTAAACAGAACATAGAAGAAATCTACAAATACACATTGCTATAGATAGCATGTATAAGAAATAGCATTGTCTAAGAGTATATGAGATGTCAGCAGGGCCGAGACACTTGGTTTGTCTTTTGTATAGTCCCCTGGAACCACAGGCTTGGAAGGCTCACACTAGCTAAAGCCTTCCCGCTGCTGTCTGAAAATTTTATTCTGCAGATAATGTGAATTGGAAGAGAAAGAAACAAGGCACCTGAGCAGAGTAGATCCTAGGAATGCGTGAATTGTGCATCCACCCGATCGTTGCCCCCATTCACTTCTCAACTGACTGCCTTACGGCAAGAGGGGACCCAACTGCCAAAGAGACCATGCTTTCTGCTAGAATCAGGTGCTGCTTCCACAGCAGAACTAAACAGATATACTGCAAAGGACCCAGGGACCCTCCTGCCCTTTCTTACTTTTTTTTTCTCTCTCAGTCAACTACATGCACTAAAGAGTAAACCATAAACAGAGAGTCCTACCTTGCTTTCAGGAACTTATTTCCTAGCATCCCACATACAACCCTTGTAAATGGCAGCCTAGTGTCCCAAGTAGAGTGAATCTAAAGTTAGTCTGCATTGGCACAAGGCAATTCAGCTTCTCAACAATAGACTCCTCAGCGTCCAGAGTTGTCCACTGCTGTTCCAAGGTTAGAGATGAATCTGGACTCCTGAAGGCACACAACTCATCCCCTTCACCTGCTCTGATTTTCTGTGTATCTTTCAGCTGAGCTTTGTCACCCACTCCCTGCGTGCTAGATACACCTAACTCTGCCACACAGGGCACATCAGCCTAACCTGCAACTTCAGAAAGAAGTATGATAAAGTCACTTCTGATAACCTCAATGAAAACAAAAAGTTTTCATTTACATGGCAAGTTTCACATAACCTCAAGGCCTCTCTCTGGCTCATCTCATATTTAATGACCTCTCTGCCCAGAGGCTGTACATCCTGGCAGGTCTGATCTTTTAGAGAACTAAAAGTACAAACAGGAAAGAGGGTTTTGAAAAGTGCCCTTGGTGGCTAAGAGGCATTGAGTTTCAAATGGTTGTTTGCACCGAGGACCAGATGTGCACTGGAGGTAAGGGATTAAAACTGTGCACTGAAGTTCCAAGGGGGAAAGAAAAATTGAGGATTTCTACCACAAGCCCAATCACAAGTCCCTTCACAGAACAAGGCATTACCCAGAGTTAATGTGGAACAAAAATGCCATGTGGCTTAACGGAGCCTGCTGAAGCCATATGGACTAGATCACAGTCAACTCTGTCTCCTTTGACTATTTTGCTATGTTTCAAATGAGAGCAAGGGCACTGACCTTGAGTCCTGTGCAGGTATTATGGCTAACCCCCCAATACTGCTTGTCACAAAATTCTTATGTTACAGAGGTGGGACTTGAAGTTTAGAATGTACTTAATGGTTTATTATTTTGTTGGTTTTGTTTTCATTTACTTTAAGAGAAAAAGAAGAGGAAGAAGAGAAGGAGGGAAAGGATGAAGAGGAGCAACAACAATAACCAAATGGGGAGGAGGTGATCCACAAATCTCTTGAAGGCAGCGCCCTGGGATTTGAGCCTGTAACTGCTGAATTGAGCCTGGGCCTCTCCCATGGCTGCCCTCTACAGCTTCCAAAGCATTTTCACAGGTGGGAGAACTAAATGACAAGGTTTCTGATGAAATGTTTCATTCTGACCTCAGCTACACTGAAAATAAAACTTCATAGGTCATATTTTTAAAAACTGACAATAGTAAACAAAGTATGTGCAGGTCCCAAAGCAACAGTAATGTTGCTGGCCAACTTTCCTGGAGGTTACTGTCATGACTCAAGTACTCCTGTGGTGGACTGGAGAAAGACAGCAGAGCAGCAAGAATTTCCAGGGGAGGGAGAAGGGAGACTGAGACTTCTGTGGAGAAATTTAATATAAAGAATGCCATCCACCCATCCACAAAGAGTTGACTGAACTGACCACTTATCTTTGTTCTTAGGAAAGAAATTTCCAACCTTCAAATGTGCTTTCTTACTCCCAAATGCATTACTTATGGCTGGAAAGTAAGAATCAGTGGAAAAACAAAGTGACAGAGTGCATTACTTTCTATTGTACTTTCTACTTCCTGGTAGTAAGTTTAAAGAATGTAGGGGCTAGAGAGAGAGATGGCTCAGCAGGTAAGAACACTGGCTGCTCTTGCAGAGAACCCAGGTTTGGTTTCAAGCATCCAAATCAAGACTCAGAACTATGTATAACACCAGTCCTAAGAGATCCAGTGCCCTCTTCTGACCTTCACAGGCACCAGGTGTGGCCAAACAATAATACATGTAAAGGAATGTAGGTGTTAAGAAACTCACTGTTACTATGACATATTTTCTGTGATAAAACACCATAACCAAAGCAAATTGGGGAGGAAAGGGTTGGTTTCAGCTTGCAGTTTATAGACTGTCATGAAGGGAAGTCAGGCAAGGAACTCAAAGTAGAAAGCTAGGGGCAGGGAGAAATGCTGCTTACCGGCTTGTTCATCCTGGATTGCTCAGTTTGCTTTCTTACACACCACAGGATCACCTGCCCAAGGGTAGCACATCTCCTAAAAGGTCAGGCTTTTCCATATCAATCATTAATCAAGAAAACTACCTCACAGACTTGCCTCCAGAACAAATTTGATGAAAACATATCATCAGTTGAGGTCCCCCCCCCCCACTACCCAGATTAGCCCAGCCTGTGTTTAGTTTGGGAAACAAACAAACAAACAAACTGCTGATCAGCACATCCCTCATATCTGTGAGGGGGCACTGAATAGGTACTAATAAGAAAGCTAGTTAAACAAATTCTCATGATTGAAGGACTTTGAAAGGAGATATGTTGCAGGGAAAAAGAAGGTGGATCCAGGAGTTATGAGCAAGGAGGACAGGAAGCAGCTGAAGAGCCCTAGAATTTCCACCAGGAAGGGAGGCAGCTGGACTGGGCAGCTTCCATGTGCAGAGCTCAACATTGAGATACTCTGAGAAAACCAACTTGATGCCAATGTGAGAACTTTTTCACTATAGGCAGAAACTACACCTTGTCTCACCATTTCCCCCCAGGAGCTCTCAAACTATCACCCTCTCAAGTCCTTAGATAGTGCTTAAGCTTCCTTTCCTAGGAAGTTCCAAACTGAGGGGGAAGAAGAGGAGCACCATAATTTCCTGTTCATTCGTCTGATACTAAGAGAAAGACCCACTGATGATTTAAAAAGTTTCTAAACTCCCCTCCCATTTTCTAGCCTCTGGGCAGTAAGGGGTCCTCAAAGCTACCAGTTAAGTCTTTCCTGGACATCACAGAGCCTAGAGAAGACAGAGCAGTTGCTTGCTTTTAAAGCCTTCTCATTAACTCCACAGCTAAGCTCTGTACTTGATACAGCAGGACCCAATTTGTCAGCAGATATGGGGCTGATGATGCCCTCCATCATAGGTTGGAAGGAGCATAGAACAGAACACCCTGCCCTAGAGGTTCATAACCTCAGGCCTGGTACAGACAAGCTTCTATTTGTGAAGAATGTTAGGAGGCAAACCTCAATAGAAGCACCTTTGCACTACACCTGAGGTGGCCGAAGGACATAACTAACAGTTGTGGCTTCTAGGAGCTCCTCTCCAGAACAATAGCAAAATGTTGCAGGCCAGCTCGACACAGCTGTCACCTAGAAGTCCCTGGACTTTGCCCTGGATTCTTCTATACAGACATTCCTCTGGGTAAAATTGGAAAGGAGACGATGGCAGGAGGATCACACACAAACACAAATACAGAGAACGAGAGGGAGAGGGGGGAGAGAGAGGGAAGAGAGGAGAGAGAGAGAGAAGAAGAAGAAGAAAAAGAAGAAGAAGAAGAAGAAGAAGAAGAAGAAGAAGAAGAAGAAGAAGAAGAAGAAGAAGAAGAGGAGGAGGAGGAGGAGGAGGAGGAGGAGGAGGAGGAGGAGGAGGAGGAGGAGAGAAGAGAAGAGAAGAGAAGAGAAGAGAAGAGAAGAGAAGAGAAGAGAAGAGAAGAGAAGAGAAGAGAAGAGAAGAGAAGATACAGACCCCACAATACACATCATTTTAAGCTTTCAGAGAAATGGCTTCTATTTTCGCCAAACAAAGGCCACTATTGTAGTATGTCAAATTACTGGTTAATAGTGAATTTACTAACAGAGACCAAAATACTGTAATTTCCAATTACCACAGATGATCATGAGCATAAACAATGGCAAGACATCCCACTAATCTACTTAGTTTGCCAATTTCCCAGGAAACCCCCACATTAAATTCATGTTCATTGCCCCAGGACTGTAATGCGGTTGAAAAACAAACAAAAAAGAAAGAAAGAAAGAAAGAAAGAAAGAAAGAAAGAAAGAAAGAAAGAAAGAAAGAAAGAAAGAGAAGAAGGAAGGAAGGGAGGAAGAAAAAGGAAAATCCAGCAAATAGATGGGCAAAGCACCCAGGAACCTGTCAGTCAGGAGATGTGAAAGCAAGCTATCCTCTTTCCCCTGTGCCTGGCATCATTTTGAAGATTCTGTCAGTGGCATCATTTTGAAGGTTCTGTCAGTGTCTATGTTCATTGCTTTCCTATACTCATCTCTGATTGATGAGTTGGCTTTAGTGTAGGATGAGGCTGTCTTAGCTGGCACCAATATTCCAGAACAAAAGCATAAGACTTTTCTTACCACATCCTCTTATCAAATCCTTGTTAATGACCACAACATAATTAAAAGGACACAGAAACCAGCTGGCCATGCAAGCTCTATTAAGCTGGCATAGCATGACTCAGAAGGAAAATGAAAAGGGCCTGGGATACACAGAGATCTAATATTATTACAAAACATGAAGTAAATTTTCTAGAGTTTCATATCTCACACATTATTGTGACTAACAGCAACACAAAGATGCTCTGAGGCCCACCAAAGCTCCTCATAGTAGAACTGTTTTTTCTTAACTTAAAAGCATCATTTTTTCGGTGTCAATTCAAGGCCAGTTGAGACTTTTATGCTGTGAAGATAGGTCACATCTCAGGTGCTGGTAGGGCCATCAGACAACAGCACTGCCAGGCTGTGACATTCTGCAGGATAACAGCTAATAGCTAGCCCACACAAAGCCATTAGCACTTGGTGTGATTATGAATGCCAGTAAAATGATTTCCGTGTGACCAGTCCACCTTAATTCGCCTCTTCACTCCTAGCCTGCCTATCTAGTCCATCATAAATAGACAGTGAAAGACTTTATACAAAGGCTCTATACACTTTTCTTTGTTTCAGATCCCATCTGTGCAATTTAGTAAATGCATAATTTTCCACTCACAGTCATCCAGTGTCTCCAACTTCCAGCACCGGTAGTGTCTGCTGTAGACTGAGAGTGACTGACATAGCCCTTTTAATGAACTCACAAGTCTCAGGCAGTCTCTCAGTTGCAGCTCGACCTTTTGAGAGACAGCAAAATTTCAAAAGCCAAAATAAAACTACACAGATACTAAGGAGGGAAATGCAGAATGTTTGGGACTGGAAGGTGTAGGAGTCCAGGAAGATACTTGGACAGAGAGCTGCTGACAAGCTCTGACAAGCCATGCTGGTGTATACCCCTGCTAATGCACACTGACTCTTGATTTAGTCCCTCATCAATGTATCTGGCTCCTGTGAGAAGCACTGGCAGAGTAAGGTCAGAGCCGTGCATCTAATATGGTGTGTAGGGGATGTGGGGCAGGGAACATTAGAATATATTCTCAGGTTGAAAACTAAAGGTGTCTTATATTCCTGACCTGCAGTTGGGCTTAGACTGAACTAAGAGTCAAGGCACTCCATATGTAGAATTCTTCGGGAGCTTTAAGGTAATTTTCCCATATTCTAATAGCTATTTGGGGAGGAAGAATTAAATACACAACCTAATAACAAAGCATTAGTGAGCTCATTTATATTAATGCTGCCTTGTTATCTTGGTCAGGTATGGGTACTGTGTGCAGTCCTAATTGTTAGGCTTTAATACAATATTTATGAACTTGAGATGATGTGTCCACCACAGACAGAACCTACCTAATTTATGTTCTAATTATTTACCAGTTTCTCATGTCCTTCTATTCTGAATGGGTTGCTGAAGGAAGAAACAAAGTCATTCAATCTTATCTGTAACAATTATAGAAACTAATGTGCATTTCAGGTTCCTCTCTGAAGTTCACATTGTCTCAAAATTTTTAAGGTTGAGTGGTTTAATGCTGATTTCACAACACTGCTAATAAAGGTGTTTCTTCAAAATGATTAATAGAAACTCTCAAGCACAAGTTAACGTACATTCAAAAGGATTTACCTTGCCTTGGGCATTGTCTTTTCTCTGGCTCTAAGTGGGAAGCTGTCTCCATGGAGACTTGACTTGAAATAAGGGGTGGTGGTGGTGGTGTATATCTTGCCCATTCCCTTTCATTTTTAAAACTCACATTTAAGGAATGGACATCACTCATCTAAGTATACTAAAATTCTTAGAGCTACTCACTCAACAAACATTCATGAAGCACCTACTGACTTGAGTATCATGCACACCATGATCTATGTAGCTAGAACACAGATTCTTATAGCCAAGACAGGGAGAAAGGGGTAAAAGTGGTGGTTAATAAATCAACAGAAAGACCATTAGCTAACTCCCCCCTCCCCTGTGTCTCTTTGTCTTTGTCTCTCTGCTTCTGTCTCTGTCTGTGTCTATTTCTCTGTGTCTGTCTCTGTTTCTCTGTGTGTGTGTGTGTCTTTCTCTGTGTGTGTATTAACATCTGTTGGAAAAATTAACAAGAACTGGTGGTTGGTGTTAGGGAGAGGAAGCATGGAATGGCCAGTGTTATTTGGAATTACAAAGGAGACAAAATAGCCTGAAAGCAGAATGGGCTAGAATAGCAAAAAAAAAGTGGAGACCATGACCTGGGCCAATACTGAAACACATCTCACTGATGCTCTAGATCAGAGGCGTAGCCTTGTATACTGTGGAGAATGGCTGGGACCTGATAAGAGGACTCTGTCAGACAGACCATAGACAGATGAAAAAGGGAAGGGGAAAGAATACAAAACACACAAGAGGCAAATGTTTAAATGTATGCATGTATCAGCATTCCCCACTGTGCCCCATTAGCACGCAGAAATAAAAATAGATGGACAAAAAGTCTTAAAAGATTGGAGAGAGATAACATGGATTCATCCTTTGTAAACAAGAAACCATTTCTCCTTGCTATTTTTCTTTAAGGATATGAGGACCTGAAAGTGAAGTCCAAGAAACAGTATCCCTCCAGAAACCATAAATGTCACTGCCTAGAAGAGGAAAGGGGATTGACAAGCACAGGGGGCATAATGACATGTTTCCAAACCCTTAAATAGCTCTTGCCCCGGAGCATGCTGTGGAGGAGCTAGCTTTGCTGAAAGCAGGTAGCAAACACAGCTTCCTCTACAGGAGGCAGCCATAAAGCCTTCCTGCATGTAGGCTTTTCTGCCTCCCGCACAGCTCTACAATGAACATCTGCAGCTAGTGTGAAATACAAGCCAGCTTTGGCTTTAGGGGAAACCCCAAATTCATACAACATAATCTGACTACAGCTAACCTTCATTAAGCAATTCACCCATTATCCTTATTGCCTAAATTCCATTTCCTTTTTATTTTTTCATGATTTTTCTATTTTTCTGTGTGTCCATGTGTATATGTGTTCGAGAATATACATGTGTACTACTTAGTGCCTGTGCTAAAGGGGTCAGAAGACTTCATGAGATCCTCTGGGGCTGGAGTTGCAGGTAGTTTGGAGCCTTACAATGTGGGTAATCCTAACCAAACTCAGGTCACCTGCAAGAACTCTTAACTACTTATTGATCTCTCCAGCCCCACAGCTCTTGTCTTGCTTTCTCCACCTCTATTAAATTTTAAGATATCTTTCTACCTTTGGGGGAAAATGCCTTCCCGCTTTCACTTTCAGTAAAGAAGGCAGGTGTCTCAAAGTTGCTCCTCACTCTAGCACAAGATAGTAAGCTAATGTCATGGAACAGTCTGAATTAGGTTTTCAGAAACGCCACTAATTTCCACAGTATAAGAGAAAACTTCTCTAAGAAGATAAGTGCTGTACTGGCTGGTTTTATGTGTCAACTTGATACAGGCTGGGGTTATCACAGAGGAAGGAGCTTCAGTTGAGGAAATGCCTCCATGAGATCTAACTGTAAGGCATTTTTCAATTAGTGATCAAGGGGGAAAGGCCCCTTGTGGGTGGGACCATCTCTGGGCTGGCAATCTTGGGTTCTATAAGAGAGAAGGCTGAGCAAGCCAGGAGAAGCAAGCCAGTAATGAACATCCCTCCATGGCCTTTGCATCAGCTCCTGCTTTCTGACCTGCTTGAGTTTCAGTCCTGACTTCCTTGGTGATGAACAGCAGTATGTAAGTGTAAGCTGAATAAACCCTTTCCTCCCCAACTTGCTTCTTGGTCATGATGTTTGTGAAGGAATAGAAATCCTGACTAAAAGAAGTACCAAGGAATCAGTCTGACTAACTACCCCACACCACACTACCTTCGCTACCTTCTCTACTACATCTCCTAGGATACTCTAACCAGATTGTGCAAAACCCCTTCTACAACTCTTTGTCTACTAATGTCCTTTTAGCAATATCAAATTATCTCAAATTTACAATTCATATGACATAAATTCAGTTGGAAATACAAATTTCACTGATTATTTTTGTTCTGCCCTCTGTCTTCATAGTTTGAAGTATAACATGGCAGTTTTAGAACACTTTAAAATTTACTTCTGGCTGTAGTCAACAAAAAGAAAAAGCCTATGGTGTTTACTCATTGACAAAATTAAGTTATTATGATAAAAACAGCAATTCTAGAGTTGGTAACATTAATGAACTACTACAGAAGTGTTCAACTTTATAATGTATAACCAATAATTCTATTCCTATTTAACTTTGTCTTAATTCTACAAGAAAGTATGACAAATTGTTGATCATTTTGATTAAACCCAGTGTAAGTTGGAAGAAAACATGCATCTATCCTATTAGAAACCAAACAGGGACTTTGGAGACACTAAAGTCTATTCCCCCATGCTTTCTACAAGCATATACCATTCATGAACAGTCACTAAATAACAGCTCTGAGAAAAACTAGATAGTCCAATAGGCCCTCTACAGTCACGGGTTCTAGATGCAGTCAACAATGGATAAAAATATCCATCCTTCTCCCACACAAAATGTTGCATGTATATCAAAAAAATGATTGTTATTCTTAACATTATTTCCTAAAATATGCATTATAACTTTCTTCTAGGTACTTGTCATCTAGAGATGATTTGAAGGACACCTGGTTAATATATGTAGATTTTTTCAAATATTATGCTGTTATAGAAAGAATGTGAGCACTATATACCTAATAAGGTTTTAGATCCTACAACAAGAGGTGGGTTTTAATACCACGTTGAAATTGCCAATCTTTGTGTACTTGTAATACTAGGAAAGTTAAAGCAAACAGCACAGCATGTGCATGGATTTTCTTAAGGAATGATGCACATCAACACAGTAGGTGCTGGCTCTGTGTTGCTACAATGGAAAGCCAGGACTTGTGCTCACAGTGTGAGTCGCATATTCACTTTATGTTTCAATATCATACACTCATCTGCCATATTCAATAACTGTCCTTTTAAATGCAATGTAGATTCAGTCCAGATGACTAAGTCTACACAGAGAAATTTAGGATAAAGTAAGTTATTGTTGCCAATACAACAGGCATAGCACACACCTTATTAAGCTTAGGCAGTTCTGCAAGCACACCCTAGAAACACCTTAGGAACAACACAGATAGCTTGGTGCAGGATTCCTTTAATGGTTCCATAAGAAAAATAATATGTAATATGTGCTAAATCTTCTCTTCTACCAGAAGGTATATTGTTAGGGTAAGATTATAATAATGTATGATATACTTTAACTTTATGATTCAAAGAGTAGAATGAAGTATATAAGAGAACATTGGGGTATACCTTCTGGAAAATCATATTATGTAAAGGGTATGTACAGATATCTATTTTCTACATGGTTAAGTCAGTTTTTGAAAATCCCTTACCTCAAATGATTAATAAAACACATTATTTAATGGCATGAAAACTGTTATTCTGGTATATGAACTACAGGATTTGCTCTAAGGCAGTGTTTCTTAGCCTATGCATCATGCATTCATATGATCCTTTCACAGAGGATGCCTTAAACTCTTAGGAAACAGAGATATTTACATTACAATCCATAACAGTAGCAAAACTATAGTTACTAAGTAGAAACAAAAATAGTTTTATGGCTGAGATCACCACAACATGGGAACTGTATTAAAGTGTCACAGCAGTGGGAAGGTTGAGAGCCACTACTCCTAGACCACCTGGCTACTTGAGTCCCTCATGTCAACTGACAGCATATTCACAAACAATGCACACATCCTCTCACTTCAGTCTTCCCTAGATTATACATGTGTTAGGCTGAGTTGTTTATGAATGGTGCCAGGAAAAAGTCCACATATGTTCAGAATAAACACAATTTTGTGAAACTATTTCCAAACAGACTGCTGTTAGTTAAATTGTTTGTGTAGAATTCACAGATGCAGAGGTCTAACCTTATTAAACTGGGCAAATTACTTAATGAATTCAAGTTTTCTCTCTACTAATTTTCTACATCCAGAACAAAATAACTCTTAATTATACTGTGAGTCAAGTTGGAGATTCTCTTTCAAAAGTGGAAATTATATAACCACATACATATTACAGATAGTCAGTTGAAAAAAAACTTTCACACTTAACCACTTCCATTTACTCATACATTTGTATACTCAAAAAATTCTTTGAGAATTGGGAAGTGTAGTATTTAAAAACAAAAGTCTTAGGGTTATTGTTTAAGTTCCTTGATCTGCTACTATCAACAGTGAGCTAGAACACACTATGACTCAGGACAACTTCAAACAATGTTTTGTTCCTGGGAGAGGCTTAATCACCTACATTATTTGACCAAGTTCATGTTGATCTGAAGTAAGTGGCTCAACCTATAACCTGAAAAATTGCTTATATGGAACAGTGAGTGGTCCAGTCCTCAGTCTATCAGGTCACTCCACTGGATGCCTGCTCAGGACCTCAATAGAACCAGGCTCCTCAGTCCAAAAGCTGTATGCAGACAACCAAAGGCACAGTGAAAGTGCTGCTTGCTATTAAGAATACTCACAGGCATGCACCCCATAAATATACACACACGTAAATTAACATACATTTCCACATATGTCCTATTGGTAAGAAACTAAAGGTTCTCTAAACCCTACCCATTTGGGTAATTTTCTGTACACCATATGTAAATTAGAGAATATCATTCTGTCAGAGATAATTTATATATGAAAAGGAATGCTCTCTCAGTGATAAGGGACAAACTTAAATAGTGATTTTTGTTACTTAGCTCAGATTGCTTGGGATTTCAAGAATTTACCACCATGTCCAGTTTCACAAGGTGATATTAATTGGATTTAAAAAATATATATATACAACATAGTTTACATAGTTCACTCCCTCAATAGCAAAAATGAGTTCATTCACTTAATTATACACTATAGATCCATCTTACATTTGAGTGAGCCACCCTAAACAAATTCCATGTTATCTTATCAAAGTTTTCATCCACAGTCATATAGAACGATTCGTAAAAATCATTACCACTGTGCTTTCCAGGAAGCTACTTCTCAGATATATTTCTAAATAATAAACTACTTGGATTATCTAAGAGGTTCACCTTACCACAATTTAATTTAAAGCCAAGTCCTTTTAGAAACAAGAACCTCTACTTGAAAAATCTGTACAATTCAAACAGGCAAAATGAATTGTTGGAAACTTAATAAAGTGTTCTCCTATCGGGCTCAAGCTACAAGCAGCACTGAGAAGAACTCAATGTGTGAAGTGTAAAGTTATGAAAAGAGACTGATATCAACACTGCAGGGCCTGCCACAATGAACTTGCTGATGCTTTACCCAAAATACCTCTAAATGTCTCAAAAGACTACTCTTCAAACACACTCTCGTCACTACCTGACAATGCAAAGCAAATGCCTAATTCTCTCAAATTTCAACACAATCTCTGCCTGAGAATTTCACTCAGTATGCCTTGCTTAATATCAGGTAGAGTTTCATTTTAATGCTGCTTGTCTGAATTCTCCAGATGCCATAGCCCATTTACAAAGTTTTAGCTCAAAAATTTCTTTCTGCTTACAGGGCCTCTGAGGGCTCCCGCCTTCTTCTTTCCCCAGTGCACCTGCCTCACCCCACAGCTCAAGCCTGATGGAGGAGGTGGTAATTCACAGTTGCAGCAATCTCTGGCTGGATACAATTTTGACAATGGTTATTTGGGTTCTGGAGAGTGGAGCTCACCCCAGGAACATTAGCTTTGGGCCAGCTCTGTCAAGACATTTCACTTTTCTGAGGCCCAGTCTTCTCATTGTTAAAATAGGGTAATGATACTTCCTCAGCTTGTGGCTAAAGAGCACTCATTCCATGCAAGGCAAATAGCAAGGTGTGGTACATAGTACCTGCAAATCAGTTGCTATTATTATTCCTTGGATTGCTACCTTCTCCTAGGGCTGCCAGGAAAATCGATTTTAAGTACACCAGAACATTAAATTATTGATCTTAAGAATCCAGCACCAGAAGTCAATTTGAAGTAGATTTGGTCTCTGTTGTTTTCCCTTTACAGCTCTGGAGACTGAACTCCTGGTGCAGGGAGACTTCCTCCAGGATAAGTCACTGCACGGCCACTGGCTGTCAGCTTTCTTGATCACTTTGTTCTTCAAGAAAGAGAACTGCAAAATTGCAAACTCAGTCTTCACATGATTCCATCTCTCCGGGCCCAAATTGCACCTTGAATTTGGAATTCTGTACTCAAGAGGAACACAGGCTGCAGCTTGTGTGGCAGTAGGAGACAGAACAGGCTTACAGAAATCATGCAGAGACAACATGCTTGAGGGTGGGAGCAAGCCTCCAGGTGTCATTTCCTATCAAAGACCCACTCTTCTCCACTGCCCCTGTATCAGAACACACAGGTGGCTGACACTGTGGAGACCTGCTTTTACCACATGTCCAAGTTAAGATGAACAGCAGTGCTGGACCAGATCACCAGCCCCGGCAAAGCCTGAAGATGGCCTTATCTCTATCTTAATGCATTCCACATGCAGACTGGGTATATATTTTACACTGCAGCTATTCACTATCCATTAAATGGGGGTGCAGAGAATTTGGAATCATAATATACTTTAGATTTGATAAGAGACCTAATAAATCCATCTCTGCCCAGTGTTGTAGTCTCTGTGCTGAAGGTATGCTAACCTTTACAAACACGGCTCAAAAGTGGTACAGTGGAGGGTTTTCAAGAGGGGGGTGGTTTATTAAACTGAAGTCATGTTAATTTACTAACAGTAGCTGGTCATTATCCATAACCCATTTAGTCTTTGGCACTCTCATCAATAGTTGGTGCTAAAAACACTGAAAACTTGCATTAATGTGCACTTGTTCCCACCAGATTCCAAAATTAGTGTCTGGCCTCATGAAATTGTTTCTCTTATAGTTATATGTGATTGTCATCTTTGGTGAAGAATGAGTTTCCAGTTTTAAGGCTTAAAAGATTTGAAACTTAACATGTAGTGACCAAAACTCATATTTTGCTTAGACATTAGACCAAGTTGAGTTAGACATTAATTTAAACAATTAAATGTTAAGCTCACACTCCAGAATATTCCAAAGAAGGAAAAGCACAATGTAGTGGGAATAGCATATTACAGTACTCTAAGAGAAATCTATATCCTATTATCATGCATGAGATATTTTTATTCAGATTATCAGAAACGAGGCAACAGACCTGAAGATTAATTAAAAATTTCCCATGGGATACATGCCTCCAAGCTTTTCTGAGGTTTATTTATCTAAGCAGGAGCTGTACCAGCCCAAGAATATGTATATCAACACTTATGAAAAATGAGTTGATACATTCAACACTAGAGGATAAGAGTTAAGTTAGAATATTATCAAGGTATCTGCACATAATGAGAACAAATCTCAGAAGAAGATGAAGAAAAAAACAGCCCTAGAAACAGGACGTATGGACAATATTTCTCTGCAACAAACATACAAGCTGTCTTGTTCAGTCTTGATCAGATCTGGCTTGGGTGCACTCAGAAACTCAAATCCATTCCTTCTTGGTTTTCATTGTCAGGACTAAGCACAAATGACTGTCCCTTCTTCGTACTACATCCATTTACACATTTCCAGATATTAACATAGCTCAACCTGATTCTTGCAGGTGTGTGTTGTCATCCTTACCTTTACTTTCTAAATTATGCATACCACCCGCACCATAAAGGTGGAGCTCGTAGCTCTATCAGAAGAGAAGTACTTCAAAATTCACCAAAGGATTCAGTTCACAACTCAGGAAGCGTCATTTTAACCAAGCAAAAAGGGATAAAGCATGCTCTAATTTCTATCAGTCATAGTGAGAAGAAGCAGATAAGGACCCCTTCTTTGCATGTCTGAGCATCCTCCGGACTTATAAAATTAAGAACGTATTCGTCTATTAATGCTGTCTTTCTTCAGTTACTATATTCAACCACCGTTGCTGACAGTCATTTTAACACATTAGAACAAAGTGGGGAAAAAAAATGGTTGTCAGTTTCAGAAAAAATAGTGATGGAAAAAGCGGCTAAGGGGCCACACGTTGCTTTCCCTTCGAAAAGAAGAGTCACCCCAAATTTGCCACCCAAACACTCATGAAAAATAAAGACTGAAGAGGTAATTCCTGTTCGGTCTTGTTTTGTTTTGTTTTAATATGCACAAAGTGTGGTTTTTAAGTCGGCCAAGGCGTCTCCTGACCCAAAAACGCAGTCCTCAGAAGGGCTACAGTATACTCCTACATACCAGACTGTTCAGTAGTCCAAGAGACAATGATTTCCACCAAACACGACCTATTTCTCTTCAAATTTTCAGCAGGACTGTTCCCCAAAGTTTACCAAAATCCAGGTACACATACCTCCCCATCCCACAAAGCTTTAGGAATCCAACTCTACTTTATAAGTTATGCCCCAGGAAACACATAAGGAGAAGCTGGAAGGCAATCACAAAAGTCTCATTTAAATTCCTGGAAAGCACAGCTTCTCCAAACACACTATTCATCTCTCTTTGGAAGGCCTAATTTGCATAGAGCCATGAGTTTAACTCCACTGGCCCCACTGCACCAGTACCATCAAGTCCAAAAAAGATAGATGCCATCTTCTGAATTAAAAAGAATTCATCACATAACCACTCTAAACGGTGGGAAGTAAAACAACCCAAACGCCGAGTTTTTGCCAGTCAAGTGCATAAGAATTAACACTGACTTTAGGAGGCTCCCGAAAATCCCTCTGCACATGAACATTATAGCCACAAAAGGAAGAAGAAAGAAAGAAAGAAAGAAAAAGTAGGATGCTCTCTAAGCTGTAAGCGCGCTAATTTGCATGAAGATGGGTGTGGGAATTTGATTTAAAAAAAATCTCCACCTTTCACAAGCAAATCACATCAAATCAAACCAATGCACAGTATTTCATCCCCACAGTTAACTATGTCCACCTGTCCAAGTGCAAGCCCTCCTTTCGCTCACCCTGTTGTTTCTCCACATACAGCGCTGGCTTCTGTTCGCAGAGCTTATCTAACTCTAGCTCAGTGCAACCGGCCAAGGAGATTCCAGCAGGATACGGCAGGTCTCAGACCTTACAGACCTGCGTGCTTGTACTCACTCAGTTTGTCCCTACACCTATGCTGCTTCGCCTGTGCTTGGTGCCTCAGTAGGATTCGTGAGGGTCACATTTTATCCCCACCCCCTCCCCACCCCCGCAGCCTAGAGGGCAGGAGGGCTTGCCGGGTGGCGAGCGGGCGGGAGGGCGAGCGAGCGGATGAGCGAGCGCGCACACCACGAGCTCCTACTCTCTCTCGGATGCCCTGGGAAGCTCCGCCGCCACGCTAGGGGCTCAGGCAACCCTGTGTAGGAGCGGTCTCCTTTCCGACAAGGCATGACCGCGTCGCCGCCGGCTGCAGCTTGGCCTCGCAGCAGTGCGTGGCTGCGCTCAGCTCCGCGCCGCGCGCCTCATTGTTCCAATCCGCGTGGCAGTGGCACCTCTGCCGGTGGCCCCGAGGGCAGGCGATCCGAGGCAGCGGGCCTGGTGCTCCGCACACACCCCCGCCTTCCCTGTTCCGATCTACTGCCGGAGCTTACCTGCTGGCTAGGCTCTGGGGAGTTGATCGGCCTCCCGCGAGCGCTCCGGCCCGCAGCTTGCCCCGCGGCCAGCGCAGGCGGGGACGCTCTGGCGACGCAGAGCCTGTCTGTCGTACAGCGATTGCAGACTCCGCTGCGTGGGGCGGCGCGGCTGCCTAAAAAGGCGTGCTAATCCCAGCCGCCACCTTCACCAGCTGAGCGGCTCCAAGGGCTCCCCGAATGGCCTCTGCTCCAAGTACCTGGCACCCGGGCACACGAGTGTCCCGGTGGTGGCCTCTGGAATGCCACCGGCCGCCGGTGGTGGGCAGGGCGGTCTGGGAAGCTGGCCGGGAGGAAGTGAGTCTTTGTGTGCTGGCTTCGAACACACAGCCCTCTGCAGGCAGAGCAAAAGCCGGGCTACCTGCGCGCCAGGCAGCTGGATGGAGCGTGAGAAGCACAGCATCCTCTGGGCCGCTGGCTCCTTTTGTTCAGACCCAGGCCAACTCAAGCCGCCGGCATTCTCACTCTGGCTGCTTCTGAGAAGCGCCCGACAGTGCAGGGACACACTTGGGGACGTGCTGCTTTCAGAGCTTCCCACTTGTCAACTCCATACATCCATCCAACCCTGGAAAAGGTGGTCACATTCTCTCTCGGGCGTAGGGGTGACCAAGAGCGGTGCTGCGGGAGCCGCAGATAGAATGCATGTGAGTGTGTTCAAGTGCTAATGCCCATTTGTCACTGCAACCCTCCTATTTTTCAAAGGCATCCACAGCGGTCCCTGGTTGTGGGTAAACATGCTTCTCTGAACTTTGCCCCCTTGGATGTGAGTGTTACCTACAAGTTTTCATGCGTAGTTAGAAAAGGACAAGAGCAAGGGGTCCTTGCAGGAATGAACATTTTGAAGATAAAATTCTTCACTGAATGTATTGAATTTGAAGTTCATCTATCTAGTCAAGGTGTTTTGTTTTAGATATTTTAGCTAGTTGTCCAACTTATTCAGAATTCATGGAGTGCCTACTATGTGTTTGGGGCTAGGCATCATGATAGATGAGCAAAACTCAATCTAGAAGTTTACAGACATTTAACAACCGGGAATTAAACTAAAACCCACAGAGTAAAATTCATTGTGTGTGGTCAAGTGTACCTGGGAGATGCTTTCTCGGATTTCCTCAGTTCTGTTAACTGTTTCTGACACTTGGAATTTCTAAGAACTGCCTGAGGGGATGGTCTGTCACTCATTAATTACTGCATCTTATATATGAGAAATACATACGCTATGGCTAATTCTGTGCTCTGCACTTTCCCACAATTCACCACGATGGACTCTGCCAGTCACTGAAGTGATGTAAACTGTGACTCTAGGCTTTGTCTTCTGTCTAATGGGTACGTTTGCAAGTACCAGCAAGGTATGCTGCACAATGTGCTAAAAGTGGATTATACATGCTCTAGTCCTTAAATGTAACAACAAATCAATTCATGTAATAAAAAGCATAGTAGCATCCTTACAATAATTCACTGCAAAGTAAAAATCCTCAATTTATAACATTTATTTTGGGGGGGTTAGGGGGGGGTTCGAGACAGGGTTTCTCTGTATAGCCCTGGCTGTCCTGGAACTCACTTTGTAGACCAGGCTGGCCTCGAACTCAGAAATCCGCCTGCTTCTGTCTCCCAAGTGCTGGGATTAAAGGTGTGCACCACCACATCCGGCAATTTATAACATTTCTTACAGACTGTGAATGTTTTTTACCTCATATTGCTATTTTTCAAAAGTACTTCAAAGATGATGCCTTCATGCCTACCTTAAAAACAAAACAAAAAAACCAAAACAAAACCAAAACACTATGTGTTCCAAGACAACAATGGACTTTGTGCCTGTAGAAAATTTACCCAGCTTAAAACAAATATGCAAATTGCTGTCATAGAAATGTAAGTTAACTTAGTTTACCATTTATGATCTAAGTAGAAAATAAATGGGGTCGACCTGGAAATCTGTTGCTTCCCAGGTGAATCATGAAGGCAGTTTAAATGCAGAAAACTGTATGTCATGCTGGTTTTTGTTGGAATGTAATAATAAATGAAATACTTTTACATGCTTTAGTTGGTCTGCTCGGGGGAATCCTAAATAAGGGTAGACAGGGTTCTTTCCATTGGTCTACTGAAGAGCAATGTTGGCTCTAGAATATTCCTTTCAATTCCAAGTGAATGTTTTTTTAAAAAGCCAGGAAGCATTTTGAAATCCATTTTTCTGTATGTGCTCCTATTAACTTGTATTCTGTGTTAAACTCAGGCTTTCTCCATCATCCTTGCCATAACCCATAGCCATACTGCTAATAGACTCTGAAAGCAGCACTCAGTATCAGCTTGGTTTGTACACATTCTGTGTCTTATGTGTGTGCTGTCTTTGTCAACAGGGTCTTACCATCAAGGTCTGGAGTAGAACCAGCAGTTGAGGGAAAGAAAACTGTAATATTAAGGGTCTACTGGACCCCCCGTCTAAGAATTCATAAAGAGGAAGCCCCTCCCTGGCACAAAACTTTTTACTTATCACTCATTACTCGGTGGTGTCTGGTAGGAGCACTGTGGCCCCATTATAGAGTAACTCCTTTAAAACTCTTTTTAGATATGTGTATGTTTAAATTGCAAGAAGACATTGCCAATGTGTTTTTTTTTTTTAAACGAGGACCATGGTGTTAATTATCCTGTCCCATGCTTCTTCCTCTAAACTATCCTCCTATCCCCACCCCACTTAACCTTTCCTGTTTTTCTTTTTTTTTTTTAAGTTCTGATTCGTATCAACATGTTCCTTCTTCTTGCTGTTGACTACCCACCCCCAAGTTTCAGAACCCTTTACTAATTTTCTGACTTCTGTGGATAATTCAAATGGAGCACACATATCTAAAGAGTTAAAGGTGCATCATGTTCCTTTGCCCCAAAGACAATATTTAGAATATCTCAAAAGTTTCCCCATCAATAGAAAGAGCTATATAATTGTCAATATCTATGAATCTCAGTGTGATAATCCAACACTTGATGAGCAATGTTCAGACAATAACATCATTAGAATTTCCATTTCTCATATATCTATCACTATCTATCACTGGGGACATTCTCATAGCTAGGTTTTCTGTTCTCTTTCTTCTCTCTCATGTCATTTCCTCAGTGTGCCTGTTACATATCTTAGAATATTTTTAAAAATTCAAACCATTTTCTAAGTGACTCCCAGGTTGAGCTTGTTCCCTGTCTTAGTCAGGGTTTCTATTCCTGTGCAAACATCATGACCAAGAAGCAAGTTGGGGAGGAAAGGGTTTATTCAGCTTACACTTCCATACTGCTGTTCATCATCAAAGGATGTCAGGACTGGAACTCAAGCAGGTCAGGAAGCAGGAGCTGATGCAGAGGCCATGGAGGAATGTTCTTTACTGGCTTGCTTCCCCTGGCTTGCTCAGCCTGCTCTCTTATAGAACCCAAGACTACCAGCCCAGAGATGGTCTCACCCACAAGGGGCTCTTCCCCCTTGATCACTAATTGAGAAAATGCCCCACAGCTGGATCTCATGGAGGCACTTCCCCAACTGAAGCTCCTTTCTCTGTGATAATTCCAGCTTGTGTCAAGTTGACACAAAACCAGCCAGTACAATTGACCTTTTGTCAACTTGACACATAAACACATCACTATTAAGCCTCAACCCTTACTTTCTTATTCATTCCCAAGATCTAAATAACTTTAAAAGTCCCACAGTCTTTACGTATTAAAAGTTCAATCCTTTTAAAATATCCAATATCTTTTAAAATCTTTTATAATTAAAAGTCGCTTAACTGTGGGATCCACTAAAATATTTTCTTCCTTCAAGAGGGAAAAATATCAGGGCACAGTCACAATCAAATGCAAAAATTAAACTCCAACTGTCCAATGTCTGGGATCCAACTCACGATCTTCTGGGCTCCTCCAAGGACTTGGATCACTTCCCCAGCCATGCCCTTTGTAGCACACACCTTGTCTTCTAGGCTCCAGCTGCCTATACTCCACTGCTGCTGCTGTTCTTGGCGATCATCTCATGGTACTGGCATCTCCAAAACGCTGCTGTCTTTCACCATAACTAGGCTTCACAAATAGCCTCTCATAGGCTCTCTTCATGTTGCCAAGCCTCAAATCCTTTGCATAACCCCTTCAGTCCTGGGCCATCAATTGCAACCAAGGCTGAACCTTCACCAATGGCCTTCCATGGCCTCTCACAGTGCCAAGCCTCAGCTGCTCTGCGTGACCCCTTCATGCCCTCAAAACCAGCACCACGTGGGTAACTCTTACACATTACCAAGTCCAGCCACAGCACAAGGTACAACCTTGGCTATCTCTGGAACACAGCCTCTGTGCTCTCAGAAAACACTTCCGAGAAGATGTCACTTCAATGATGTTGGTCTCTTCTTAATCACTGCTAATTTCTTAGCTCCAGCTAACCAGCATCAATACTCCAAGTAATGCAAATTTTTTGCTTTAGTAGTTCTGGTATCTTGTTAATCACAGCTGATTCTTCAGCCCCAGCTACCCAGAACCACAGAATCTTCACAATCAAACTAGCAATGGCCCTGAAAAGAGTCTTTAATCTTCCCTCTGAAATTTCACAAGCCAGGCTTCCATCTTCTGCACTGTTCTCAACATTATCTTCCAAGCTCATACACAACATTCAACAGAGCTTTTAACACCGAATGGATCTTCTGGCTCAAAGTTCCAAAGTCCTTCCATAGTCCTCTCCAAAACATGGTCAGACTGTTACAGGAATACCCCACTATGCTGGTACCAATTTGTCTTAGGGTTTCTATTCCTGCACAAACATCATGACCAAGAAGCAAGTTGGGGAGGAAAGGGTTTATTTAGCTTACACTTCCATACTGCTGTTCATCACCAAAGAAAGTCAGATCTGGGACTCAAGCAGATCAGGAAGCAGGAGCTGGCTTGCTCAGCCTGCTCTCTTATAGAACCCAGCCCAGAGATGGTCTCACCCACAAGGGGCTCTTCCCCCTTGATCACTAATTGAGAAAATGCCCCACAGCTGGATCTCAATGGAGGCACTTCCCCAACTGAAGCTCCTTTCTCTGTGATAACTCCAGCTTGTGTCAAGTTGACACACAAAACCAGCCAGTACATTCCCCATGGTTTAGATGCAGATGTACTCACAGTTTTGTTCTCTTTTATTTTGGGGCCATAAACTCAGAGAGTCATTTCCTCTCAGCACAACATACGATGCTACTGTGCTTATTTTCCCCAACACTGGATAATGTTAACTTGCCTATTTGATAAATTAGATGATTATCTACTCTTGCCACTGTGAAGTGCTGTTCACCCCTTTCTAGTTAAATGATACTTTATTTGGGTTGAATTTGAGGTTGCTTCTCCTTAAATCCACTCTCTAATTTTAGTTTACTTTCTAGTCCAACTCTACATGGGTTCTTCTCTACGTTGTTTCTTCTTTCACATAGTCTAACTGGCAATTTCCCTAGGACAAAAAGAAAAAGGTTTCTTTTTCTCTGTTCATAGCATGCCTGGGAAAAACATTTATTGTCTTTGTCAACCAGTTTCAGCATAGAAAGTAAGTAAGTTTTCTTGGTTAATGCAAGAAACTCAGACATGACAGCTAACTCTGAAGCAATTTCCCCATTTGTAAATTGATAATAACATCATACCTTCGGGCTGTTCGGAGGATTTAATAAGATGATACTGAAGTGCCTATTTCAGTGCATAATATTGTAACCTTCAACAAACTGAAGGATTGTTAGAAGGTTGGGAGGAATCCCAGTCTGCAAATACAAATATACAGTGAGAAGGTGAGAGGGATGCTTGCTGGGTTGTTCTATTACTAACCGACTCCAGCAGCTGCTTGTCAGGTGTCTGTGCTGTAGCAGGCTCACAGTAACATCTGGAAATGAAGAAGAGTGGGCCAATCCATTATTTGGTCTCACTTTCCTTCATGCAGGTAAGAAACAGGTAAATCTATGCACCACAGCACTTACATGGGGCACTCACTTCTGCCATCACCCTGCAGGTCCCAGGCCAGCAGACTGTCACCAGCTCCCACCCAACGCCTCCCATGCCTTCCACTTTGAAGCTCTCCCACCTGTCTGTTAGTTTTAAGACTATGCAACACACAGATGTGGATCTAGACTCTCGTTGTTCTTTGCTTGATGGTTTTTGGTGACTTCCACACAACAGAAGGGGTATTCATTAGAAAATCAACTGACAACACTGGAGATAGAAACCCTAGGAAAGAAATCTGGAACCATAGATGCAAGCATCAGCAACAGAATACAAGAGATGGAAGAGAGAATCTCAGGTGCAGAAGATACCATAGAGAACATCGGCACAACAATCAAGGAAAATGGAAAATGCAAAAAGATCCTAACTCAAAACATCCAGGAAATACAGGACACAATGAGAAGACCAAACCTACGGATAATAGGAGTGGATGAGAATGAAGATTTTCAACTCAAAGGACCAGCAAACATCTTCAACAAAATTATAGAAGAAAACTTCCCAAATCTAAAGAAAGAGATGCCCATGAACATACAAGAAGCCTACAGAACTCCAAAATAGGCTGGACCAGAAAAGAAATACCTCCCGACACATAATAATCAGAACAATAAATGCACTAAAAAAGATAGAATACTAAAAGCAGTAAGAGAAAAAGGCCAAGTAACATATAAAGGCAAGCCTATCAGAATTACACCAGATTTTTCACCAGAGACTATGAAAGCCAGAAGATCCTGGATAGATGTTATACAGACACTAAAAGATCACAAATTCCAGCCCAGGCTACTATACCCAGCCAAACTCTCAATTAACATAGATGGAGAAACCAAAGTATTCCACGACAAAACCAAATTCACACATTATCTCTCCACGAATCCAGCCCTTCAAAGGATAATAACAGAAAAAAACCAATACAAGGACGGGAACCACGCCTTAGAAACAACAAGAAGGTAATCCCTCAACAAACCTAAAAGAAGACAGCCACAAGAACAGAATGCCAACTTTAACAACAAAAATAACAGGAAACAACAATTACTTTTCCTTAATATCTCTTAATATCAATGGACTCAACTCCCCGATAAAAAGACATAGACTAACAAACTGGCTACACAAACAAGACCCAACATTTTGCTGCTTGCAGGAAACTCATCTCAGAGAAAAAGATAGACACTACCTCAGAATGAAAGGCTGGAAAACAATTTTCCAAGCAAATGGTATGAAGAAACAAGCTGGAGTAGCCATTCTAATATCTGATAAGATTGACTTCCAACCCAAAGTCATCAAAAAAGACAGGGAGGGGCACTTCATACTCATCAAAGGTAAAATCCTCCAAGAGGAACTATCAATCCTGAATATCTATGCTCCAAATACAAAGGCAGCTTCATTCATTAAAGAAACTTTAGTAAATCTCAAAGCACACATTGCACCTCATACAATAATAGTGGGATACATCAACACGCCACTTTCACCAATGGACAGATCATGGAAACAGAAACTAAACAGGGACACAGTGAAACTAACAGAAGTTATGGATCAAATGGATCTGGCAGATATCTACAGAACATTTTATCCTAAAACAAAAGGATACACCTTCTTCTCAGCACCTCATGGTACCTTCTACAAAATTGACCACGTAATTGGGCACAAAACAGGATTCAACAGATACAAAAATATTGAAATTGTCCCATGCATCCTATCAGATCACCATGGACTAAGGCTGATCTTCAATAACAAAATAAATAATAGAAAGCCAACATTCACGTGGAAACTGAACAACACTCTTCTCAATGATACCTTGGTCAAGGAAGGAATAAAGAAAGAAATCAAGGACTTTTTAGAGTTCAATGAAAATGAAGCCACAACATACCCAAACTTATGGGACGCAATGAAAGCATTTCTAAGAGGAAAACTCATAGCTCTGAGTGCCTCCAAAAAGAAACTAGAAAGAGCACACATTAGCAGCTTGACAACACACCTAAAAGGACTAGAACAAAAGGAAGCAAATTCACCCAAGAGGAGTAGACGGCAGGAAATAATCAAACTCAGGGGCAAAATCAATCAAGTGGAAACAAAAAGAACTATTCAAAGAATCAACCAATCAAGGAGCTGGTTCTTTGAGAAAATCAACAAGATAGATAAACCCTTAGCCAGACTCACTAGAGGGCACAGGGAAAGAATTCTAATTAACAAAATCAGAAATGAAAAAGGAGACATAACAACAGATCCTGAAGACATCCAAAACACCATCAGATCCTTCTACCAAAGGCTATACTCAACAAAACTGGAGAACCTAGATGAAATGGAGAAGTTCCTAGACAGATACCAGGTACCAAAGTTGAACCAAGATCAGGTTAATGATCTAAACAGCCCTATATCCCCCAAAGAAATAGAAGCAGTCATTAATAGTCTCCCAACCAAAAAAAGCCCAGGACCAGATGGGTTTAGTGCAGAGTTCTATCAGACCTTCAAAGAAGATCTAATCCCAGTTCTTCACAAACTATTCTACAAAATAGAAACAGAAGGTACTCTACCCAACTCATTCTATGAAGCCACAATTACTCTGATACCTAAATCACAAAAAGACCCAACAAAGATAGAAAACTTCAGACCAATATCCCTTATGAATATTGATGCAAAAATCCTCAATAAAGTTCTTGCTAACCGAATCCAAGAACACATCAAAACAATCATCCATCCTGACCAAGTAGGTTTCATCCCAGGGATGCAGGGATGGTTCAATATACGGAAATCCATCAGCGTAATCCAGTATATAAACAAACTCAAAGACAAAAACCACATGGTCATCTCGTTAGATGCAGAAAAAGCATTTGACAAAATCCAACACCCATTCATGATAAAAGTCTTGGAAAGATCAGGAATTCAAGGCCCATACCTAAACATGATAAAAGCAATATACAGCAAACCAGTAGCCAACATCAAAGTAAATGGTGAGAAGCTTGAAGCAATCCCTCTAAAATCAGGGACTAGACAAGGCTGTCCACTTTCTCCATATCTATTCAACATAGTACTTGAAGTCCTAGCCAGAGCAATTCGACAACAAAAGGAGATCAAAGGGATACAAATTGGAAAAGATGAAGTCAAAATATCACTTTTTGCAGATGATATGATAGTATATATAAGTGACCCTAAAAATTCCACCAGAGAACTCCTAAACCTGATAAACAGCTTCGGTGAAGTAGCTGGATATAAAATTAACTCAAACAAATCAATGGCCTTTCTCTACACAAAGAATAAACAGGCTGAGAAAGAAATTAGGGAAACAACACCCTTCTCAATAGTCACAAATAATATAAAATATCTTGGCATGACTCTAACTAAGGAAGTGAAAGATCTGTATAATAAGAACTTCAAGTCTCTGAAGAAAGAAATTCTAGAAGATCTCAGAAGATGGAAAGATCTTCCATGCTCATGGATTGGCAGGATCAACATTTTAAAAATGGCTATCTTGCCAAAAGCAATCTACAGATTCAATGCAATCCCCATCAAAATTCCAACTCAATTCTTCAACGAATTAGAAATTGCAATCTGCAAATTCATCTGGAATAACAAAAAACCTAGGATAGCAAAAACTCTTCTCAAGGATAAAAGAACCTCTGGTGGAATCACCATGCCAGACCTAAAGCTTTACTACAGAGCAATTGTGATAAAAACTGCATGGTACTGGTATAGTGACAGACAAATAGACCAATGGAATAGAATTGAAGACCCAGAAATGAACCCACACACCTACGGTCACTTGATCTTCGACAAGGGAGCTAAAACCATCCAGTGGAAGAAAGACAGCATTTTCAACAAATGGTGCTGGCACAACTGGTTGTTAACATGTAGAAGAATGCGAATCGATCCATTCCTATCTCCTTGTACTAAGGTCAAGTCTAAGTGGATCAAGAAACTTCACATAAAACCAGAGACACTGAAACTTATAGAGGAGAAAGTGGGGAAAAGCCTTGAAGATATGGGCACAGGGGAAAAATTCTTGAATAGAATAGCAATGGCTTGTGCTGTAAGATTGAGAATTGACAAGTGGGACCTCATGAAACTGCAAAGCTTCTGCAAGGCAAAAGACACCATCAATAAGACAAAAAAACCACCAACAGATTGGGAAAGGATCTTTACCTATCCTAAATCAGATAAGGGTCTAATATCCAATATATATAAGGAACTCAAGAAGGTGGACTCCAGAAAGTCAAATAACCCCATTAAAAAATGGGGCTCAGAATTGAACAAAGAATTCTCACCTGAAGAATACCAAATGGCAGAGAAGCACCTGAAAAAATGTTCAACATCCTTAATCATCAGGGAAATGCAAATCAAAACAACCCTGAGATTCCACCTCACACCAGTCAGAATGGCTAAGATCAAAAATTCAGGTGACAGCGGATGCTGGCGGGGATGTGGAGAAAGAGGAACACTCCTCCATTGTTGGTGGGATTGCAAGCTTGTACAACCACTTTGGAAATCAGTCTGGCGGTTCCTCAGAAAATTGGACATAGTACTACCGGAGGATCCAGCAATACCTCTTCTGGGCATATATCCAGAAGATGTCCCAACCGGTAAGAAGGACACATGCTCCACTATGTTCATAGCAGCCCTATTTATAATAGCCAGAAGCTGGAAAGAACCCAGATGTCCCTCAACAGAGGAATGGATACAGAAATTATGGTACATTTACACAATGGAGTACTACTCAGCTATTAAAAAGAATGAATTTATGAAATTCCTAGCCAAATGGATGGACCTGGAGGGCATCATCTTGAGTGAGGTAACACAATCACAAAAGAACTCACACAATATGTATTCACTGATAAGTGGATATTAGCCCAAAACTTAGGATACCCAAGATATAAGATACAATTTGATAAACGCATGAAACTCAAGAAGAATGAAGACCAAAATTTGGACACTGTGCCCCTTCTTAGAATTGGGAACAAAACACCCATGGAAGGAGTTACAGAGACAAAGTTTGGAGCTGTGATGAAAGGATGGACCATGTAGAGACTGCTGTATCCAGGGATCCATCCCATAATCAGCTTCTAAACGCGGACACCATTGCATACACTAGCAAGATTTTGCTGAAAGGACCCAAAGATAGCTGTCTCTTGTGAGACTATGCAGGGGCCTAGCAAACACAGGAGTGGATGCTCACAGTCAGCTATTGGATGTATCACAGGGCTCCCAATGGAGAAGCTAGAGAAAGTACCCAAGGAGCTAAAGGGATCTGCAACCCTATAGTTGGAACAACATGATGAACTAACCAGTACCCCAGAGCTCTTGTCTCTAGCTGCATATGTATAGAAAGATGGCCTAGTCGGCCATCACTGGAAAGAGAGGCCCATTGGACTTGCAAACTTTATATGCCCCAATATAGGGGAATGCCAGGGCCAAAAGAATGGGAATGGGAGGGTAGGGAAATGGGGGGCGCTATGGGGGACTGTTGGGATAGCATTGGAAATGTAATTGAGGAAAATATGTAATAAAAAAAAAAACCTAATCCATCAGTGAAAATTATCTTAGAAGTTTTTGTAAATGATGACCATAAAGTCAGATGAATTACATGAGCGAAGTCCAGGATCTGAAGCCCTGAAATTACTGATGGCATATATTTGAAACTCTATGCTTTAGATTTTTTAATTTTGTTGTATGCTGTAAAAAAAAAAAGGGTTTCCTTATATTAATTTTACTCATTTACTCTAATCCTGCTTTATAATGTTTTACATATTATTTGTTAATAAAATAATTAAATTGAAAAAAAAAGAAAGAAAATCAACTGAAAAATATCCCAAGACTGTTTTGATATCTGTAGACCAACGTAGATATTTCCATTAGAAAAATTATCTTAAGAGAAGAAACACTCTATGTGTGCGTCCCCTTTGATTACTTTCTCAAAGGCCTTTCTTTAGTGAGCAAGCATATTGTAATTAATTAAAACCCACCTCGAGTGCTGGTTAATTTTTCCTTGATTAGCCCAGCAATTTCTCATCCATCCCTTACAAAACACCAATCATTCTGAGTTGAAGTGACCTCTTCTGACACTTGATTACTGAAAACATGATGGAGCTGAAAACATGATGCCATTTCAGAAGTCTAAATCCTGCAGCAATTTAAATTTTGTTCAGTCACTAGTAGAAATGATACAAAATAGGTTTCATTATAGAAACTAATGGATAATAATGGCACTAATTTAGGACTTCAGAGGCATGAACAAAAAGCTTTGGACCAATTTTTACACAACCTACATACTTTTAAAAAAGAAATACTAAGTTGCCTGATATGCCTCTTTTAACTCAAGTTATTCTTCTCTGCACCATTCCAGGTCTTAGCTAAGGGTTTAAGAATTAATTCAGCTTCCTGAGGGCATTTCTCCATGATTGATATTTATGGTAAGTTATATATCGAACAGCATAGCCCTTGGCCAGTGGTGGCACATGCCTTTAATCACAATACTCTGGAGGCAGAGGCAGGTGGATTTCTGGGTTTGAGGCCAGCCTGGTCTACAGAGTGAGTTCTAGGACAGCCAGGGCTACACAGAGAAATCCTGTCTCAAAACAAAACAAATAAGGAAAAAAAAACCCAAAACATAATTAAAAAAAAAAGCCAAAAAACCCAAAACCAAAAAACAGCATAGCCCAGACTACTATGTCTTTCTTAATTCAAGCACCACAAACTTTATAAAGAATCACCAGTGTGTCTTTCCCCTGTAGTCCCACTAGTAGAACAGCTAAAGTATATAAGTTTTCACAAATACAGATAGCTGAGTCCATAGAGTGATGACATGTCCCAAAAAAGTAAAACCAACCAAACAAAAAAATCAACAAAACTCACCACTTTAAGTGGTACTTACATAACATGTGGAATATAGTGTTTAAATTTTTGAATGACTTGCATAAAGGGACCAAATTATCCTGTGGCAGGTAAGATCAGAATAGCAGGAACAGAATCAGTCTCTTACTTTTAACTCAACTCTAGCTTCTGGTGGCAACATTTCCAAGACACATGATATAATTGTACTGAAAAAGTTAGCATTTTGAGTCTCTATTTCTAGTTTATGTAGATTGTGAAGGCTGCTCTTACCTACTACATCACTGAAAAGCAGTGTAAGGATGACACATCCATGGTTTTCTTTGTAAAAGTTCCCGTGTAGGATCATGTTTACGTGCAAGCACAGTGCTGCCACCACAGATTTCCCTAGGCATCTTCTCAAATGCAGAAGAAGACCCTAAAGCAGTGGTTCTCAACCTTTCTAACAGTTCCTCCTGTTGTAGTGACCCGCCCCCATTACCAAAAAATTATTTTCATTTGCTACTTCACAACTATAATTTTGCTATGATTGTAACGTGAATATCTGTGAGTCTTTTATGGTCTTACACAACCCCTGTAAAATGGGTTACAACCCACAGGTTAAGAACCACTGCCCTAAGCATCTGTAAGGCAAATGATACTGTCAATTGGAAAAAATGACAACCAACAGATTGGGAAAATATCTTTACCAACCCTTCATTTGAGAGAGAGCTAATATCCAATATACACAAAGAACTCAAAAAATTAGACTCCAGAGAAACAAATAACCCTATTAAAAATGGGGTACAGAGCTAAACAAAAAATTCTCAACTGAGGAATACCGAATGGGTGAGAAGCACCTAAAGAAATGTTTAACATCCTTAGTTATCAGGGAAATGCAAATCAAAGCAACCCTGAGATTCCACCTCAAAACAGTCAGAATGGCTAAAATCAAAACCTCAGGTGACAGCAGATGCTGGTGAGGATGAGGAGAAAGAGGAACACTCCTCCATTGTTGATGGAATTACAAACTGGCACAACCACTCTGAAAATCAGTCTGGCAGTTTCTTAGAAAATTGAACATAGCATTACCTGAGGACCCAGCTATACACCCCTGGGCATATACCCAAAAGATGCTCCAACATATAACAAGGATACACACTCCACTATGTTCACAGAAGCCTTATTTATAATAGCCAGAAGCTGGAAAGAACCCAGATGTCCTTCAATAGAGGAATGGATACAGAAAATGTGGTTTGTTTACACAATGGAGTACTACTCAACTATTCCATACAATGATTGCATGAAATTCTTAGGCCAATGGATGGAACTAGAAAATATCATCCTGAGTGAGGTAACCCAATCACAAAAGAACACACATGGTATGCACTCATTGATAGGTGGATATTAGTCCAACAGCTCAGAATACCCAAAATACAATTCACAGACCACATGAAGGAAAACAAAATTGTGTATGCTTCAGTTCTTAGAAGGGGGAACAAAATACTCATGGTGGAAATACAGAGACAAAGTGTGGAGTAGAGACAGAAAGAAAGTCTATCCAGAGACTGCCCCACCTGATAAGTACAGAGGCAGATGGCAGCCAACCATCAGGCTGAGGATGGGGTCAACAATGAAGGAATTAGAGAAAGTACCTAAGGAGCTGAAGGGGTTTGCAATCCCATAGGAAGAACAACAATATCAACCAATCAGACCCCCCAGAGCTCCCAGGGACTAAACCATCAACCAAAGAGTACACATGGAGTGACCCATGGCTCCAGTCGCATATGTAGCAGAGGATGGCTTTGTTGGATATCAGTGAGAAGAGAGGCCCTTGGTCCTGTGAAGACTCGATGCCCCAGTATAGGACATGCCAGGGAGGGGAGGTGGGAGTGGGTAAGTGGATGGGGGAACACCCTCATAGAAGCAGGTGGAGAGGGTATGGGATAGGGGGTTTCTGGGAAAGGGGAAGCCAGGAAAGGGGATAACATTTGAAATGTAAATAAAGAAAATATCCAATAAAAAAGAGGAAAACACACTGAAGGTAAAATGAAAAATTTCCTAATAAAATAAATGTGTGACCAAAAAAATAATCTTTAGTTAAGAAGGAAGTAAAACGTTCAATAAAGTAACTAGAAAAGAAGAGGAGGGGGAGGAGGAACAGGAGGAGGAGGAGGAAGAAGAGGAACCACTCCCCTAAACTGTGGCTCAGCACCCACTGGTCCTCAGGTTCCTCTTAGAATGGGTCTCAGAAGACACTAGTATTATTGTAGCATAACAGACTCTCTCATCTGTGGCATCAGATTCTGAGGTTTCAGTTACCTGCAACCATTCTTAAGCCAGAAAACACTAACTAAATAATTGCAGTAATAAGTAATTTTTAACTTTTACTGCAGGGTATTACTATAATTGTCCTAATTTACTTATTGTTAGTTTATGACTGTGACAAGTTTATAATGAAAACTTATAATGAGTATGTATTGCTTTGAAAAACAATATATAGGGTTTGTTACTATGTGTGGCTTTAGGGATCTATTCAATACCTTGGAGATGAGTCTATTAAGGTAAAGGATACAATGATAATACTGCATGGTATTTAATGTCTTCTTTCTTTCTTTCCATGAGTGCACAGTGGAACTTTCAGGATATTGTTTGACACATGATATTTTAGTACATTGGTTGCAAAAGAAGCCATTAAGGTCTACCCATGTTTTAAAACCCAATTATGAAGATGACTATCGAAAATATAAAATGAGAGTCTCCTAGCTGGTCTGCTCCTGTGAAGACACCATATCCTGAGCTATCCTAGAGGATCCCACACACTCAGAGCAGTTAACACCACAGCTTGAAGGGATGCAGGAAAATTGACCTGACAGACTGAAAGCCTCCCTGGAGTTCTGTTGCATAAAGGGAAACAGAAACCTCATCCATAGCCCCACCCCCCACCCCCCTGGAGAACAACTGCACGCAAAACAATAACTTGACTGCTCCTCTGAAGACCGGACAGTATGAAAACCTACTGCACCAGGACAACAGAGCAGCAGCTTCTCTAACCCTGCAAAGAGCCCACAGTTGGAAAGCCCCACAGGTGGTCTGATACAGCCAGGGCCAAAGACCTACTGGGAGACCTGAAGCAACCCAGGGAGGGACAAAAGAGACAGACTCCAGACAGAGGCATCCAGAACAACAAACATCAGGGATATGCAGATGGCGAGAGGCAAGCACAAGACCATAAGCAACAGAAGCCAATATACTTTGTTTGGCACCATCAGAACTCAGTTCTCCCACCAGAGTAAGCCCTGAATATACCAGCACACCTGAAAATCAGGAATCTGTCCTAAAGTCCTATCTCATGAAGATAGTAGAGTCCTTTAAGGAGGATATCAATAACTCACTGAAAGAGATATAAGAAAACACAGGTAAACAGATGAAGGAATTGAATAAAGTGATCCAAGACCTAAAAGTGGAAGTAGAAACAATAAAGTAAACACAAATGGAAGCAAACCTGGAAACAGAAAACTTAGGAAAAAGGTCAGGAATTACAGATGTAAGCATCACCAACAGAATACAGGAGATAGAAGAGAGAATCACAGGAGTAGAAGATACCTTAGAAGAGATTGACACAACTGCCAAAAAAAATTCAAAACTTAAAAATCTCCTAACCCAAAGCATCCAGGAAATTCAGGGCTCAATGAAAAGACCAAATCTAAGAATGATCAGAATAGAGAATGAAGATCCCAACTCAAAGGATCTTAAAAAGTCTTCATCAAAATCATAGAAGAAAACTTCCCCAACCTAAAGAAAGAGATGACCATAAAGGTACAAGAAGCCTATAGAACACCAAATAAATGGGACCAGAAAAGAAAATCCTCTCATTACATAATAATCAAAACACTAAATGCACAGAACAAAGAAATGATATTAAAAGCTGTAAGGGAAAAGGGCCAAGTAACATGCAAGGGCAGACCTATCAAAATTACACCAGACTTCTCAACAGAGACTAGGAAGTCAGAAGAGCCTGATCAGAGGTCATACAGACTCTAAGAGAACATAAGCCAGCCCAGGCTACTCTAACCAGCAAAACTTTCAATCAACATAGATGGAGAAACCAAAATATTCCAGGACAAATATAAATTCAAACAGTATCTTTCTACCAATCTAGTCCAACAGAGGATCCTAGAAGGAGAACTCCAAGACAAGGAAAGTACCTGCACCAAAGAAAGGACAAGATATTAAGCATTTCAGAACAAAGCCAAAAGGAGAGAACCACAAACACATAAAGCCACCTGCAAAAACAAACATATCAGAAACCAATAGTCATCTCTCTTTAATATCTCTCAATATTAATGGACTCAACTCACCTATAAAATGGCATAAGCTAACAGACTGGAAACACAAACAAGATCCAGCATTTTGCTGCATACAAGATACACATATCAATAACAAAGATAGACACTATTTTAGAGTAAAAGGAGAAAAAAATGTCTTGTAAGCAAATGGTCCCAGGAAACAAGATAGAGTTGTCATCCTAATATGCAATTAAATAGACTTTCATCAAAAAGTTATCAAAAAGGATAAAGAAGGACACTTCCTACTCATCAAGGGGAAAATCCACCAGGAGAAAGACTCAATTCTGAACATCTATGCCCCAAATGCAAGAGCACCCACATTCATAAAAGAAACTTTACTAAAGCTCAAAAGACACATTGAATCCCCCACAATAATAATGAGAGAGTTGCACACCCCACCCTTACCAATGGACAGGTCATTGAAACAGAAACTAAAAAGAGATACAATGAAACTAAGAAAGGTTATGAACCAAATGGATTTAACAGATATCTACAGGACTTTTCACTGTAAAACAAAAGAATACACCTTCTTCTCAGCATTTCATGGTACTTTCTCCAAAATCGACCATATGATTGCTTACAAAACAACCCTCAACTGATACAATAAGATTGAAATAATCCCATGCATCCTACCAGATCACCTTGGCCTAAGGCTGGTCTTCATTCACAACAAAAACAACAGAAAACGCACATACAGATAGATGGAAACTGAATAACTCTCTACTCAGTGATAATTTGATCAGAGAAGAAATAAAGAAATTAAAGACTTCAAGGAATTTAATGAAAATGATGACACAGTGTACCCAAACTTATGGGACACAATGAAAGCAGTACTATAGCACTAAGTGCCTTGGTAAAGAACTGGAGAGATCTTACACTAACAACTTAACAGCACACCTGAGAGCTCTAGAACAAAAAGAAGCAAACTCACCAAGGAGGGATAGACAGCAGAAAATAGTCAAACTCAGGGCAAAATCAACCAAATAGAAAGAAAAAGAACAATACAAAGAATCAACAAAATCAAAAGCTGATTCTTTGAGAGAATCAACAAGATAGATAAACCCCTAGGCAAACTAACTAAAGGGCCCAGAGGCAGTATAATTCAAAAACATCATCAGATCCTACTATAAAAGCCTATACTCAAAAGAACTGGAAAATCTAGATGAAATGGATGGTTTTCTAGACAGATACCACATACCAAAGTTAAATCAAGAGCAGGTAAACTACCTAAACAGGCCCATATCACACAAGGAAATAGAAGTCATTAAAAACTTCCCAACTAAAAAAAGCCCAGGACTAGATGGATTTAGTGCAGAATTCTACCAGACCTTCAAAGAAGACCTGATACCAATTTTCCTCAAACTATTCCATAAAATAGAAACAGAAGGAATACGACATAACTCATTCTATGAAGCCACAATTTTTCTGATACCTAAACCACACAAGGACCCAAAAGAGAGACCTTCAGACCAATCTCACTTATGAATATTGATGCAGAAATTCTCAATAAAAATTCTTGCAAAATGAATCCAAGAACACATCAAAACCATCATCTACCACGACCGAGTAGGCTTCATCCCAGGGATGCAAGGTTGGTTCAATATATAAAAATTCATTAATATAATCCACTATAGAAACAAACTCAAAGAAAAAAAATCACATGATCATCTCCTTAGATGCAAAAAAAGCATTTGACAAAATACAACACCCCTTTATGTGAAAAGTATAGGAGAGACCAGGAGTTCAAGTCCCATACCTAGAAGTAACAAAAGCAATTTACTGCAAACCAACATCCAATATCAAATAAAATGAAGACGTAATTGAAGCACTCCCACTGTAACCAGGGACAAGACAGGGATGCCCACTCTCCCCATATTTATTCAGTATAGCACTGGAAGTGCTAGCTAGAACAATAAGACAACAAAAAGAGATCAAGGAGATAAAAATTGGCAAAGAAGAAATAAAGGTATCTTTATTTGCAGATAATAAGAATACATTAGCAACCCCCAAAATTCTACCTGAGAACTTCTCCAGCTGATAAAAAACTTCAGCAAAGTGGCGGGATATAAAATTAACTCAAATAAATCAGTAGCCTTCCTTTATAAATGATAAACAGGTTGATTATAGAAACAATTGCCTTTACAATGTCCACAAATGATATAAAATATTTTGGGGTAACTCTATCAGTAAGTCTTTCAAGAAAGAAATCAAAGATCTCAGAAAATGGAGAGATCTCCCATACTCATGGATTGGCAGAATTAACATTGTAAAAACTGGCCATCCTACCAAAGTCAATCTACATACTCAATGCAAAGACATGGAAAGAGCAAGTCTCATATACATCTGGAAAGGCAAAAACCCAGAATGGGGAAAAATTCTTAACAATAAAAGAACAGCTGGAGGACTCACCATCCCTGACCTCAAGCTTTACTACAGAGCAATACTGATAAAAACTGCATGGTACTGTCACAGAGACAGATACGTTGATCAATGGAATAGAATTGAAAACCCAGAAATAAAACCACACACTTAGGGACACTCGATCTTTGACAAAAATGCCAAAAATATACAATGGAAAAAGAAAGCATCTTTAATAAATGGTGCTGGTGTAACTGGCTGTCTGTATGTAGAAAAATGAAAATAGAGCCATATTTTCACCTTGCACAAAGCTCAAGTCCAAGTGGATCAAGGACCCTAACATAAAACCAGATACACTGAATCTAATAGAAGAAAAAATGGGAAAGAGCCTTGAACTTATTGGCACAAGGGGAAATTTCCTAAACAGAACTCCAATGGCTTATGCTCTAAGATCAAGAATTGGTAAATGGGACCTCATGAAACTGGGAAGCTTCTGTAAGGCAAAGGACATAGCCAATAAGACAAATCGGCAACCTACAGATTGGAAAAAATCTTCACTATCCCCATATCTGATACAGGGTTTGTATCCAAAAAATATGAAGAACTCAAGAAGCTAACCACCAACAAAGAAAACAACCCAATCAAAAAATGGGGTATAGAACTAAACAGAGAATTTACAACAGAGGAATCTCAAATGGCCGAGAAGCACCTAAAGAAATGTTCAAGTCCTTATTGTTCTGAGAAATGCAAATCAAAATGACTTTGAGATTTCACCTTATACCAGTCAGAATGGCTAAGATCAAAACCTCAGGTGACAACACATGTTAGAGAGGATGCAGAGAAAGAAGAACATTCCTCCATTGCTGGTGGGATTGCAAACTGGTACAACCACTCTGGAAATCAATCTGGAGGTTCCTCAGAAAAGTTGAAATAGATCTACCTGAACACCTAGCAATACCACTCTTGAGAATATACTCAAAAGATACCCCACTATTTTCCACTATGTTAATAGTGGCCTTTTTGTGATTGCCAGAAGCTGGAAACAACCAGATGTTCCACAACAGAAGAATGGATATAGAAAATTTGGTTCATTTACACAGTGGAATACTTATCAGTTATTAAGAATGAGGACATCCATGTATCAAAAGATGGCCTAGTCGGCCATTACTGGAAAGAGAGGCCCATTGGACACGCAAACTTTATATGCCCCAGTACAGGGGAACTCCAGGGCCAAAAAAATTGGAATGGGTGGGTAGGGAAGTGGGGGGGGAGGGTATGGGGGACTTTTGGGATAGCGTTGGAAATGTAATTGAGGAAAATATGTAATACACACACACACACACACACACACACACACACACACACACATATATATATATATATATATATAAATATATAAAAAGAATGAGGACATCCTGAGTTTTGCAGGCAAATCGATGGAACTAGAAGATACCATTCTGAGTGAGGTAACTCAGACCGAAAAGGACATGCATGGTACATATTCACTAATAAGTCGATTTAAAAAAAAAGTCAATAAGCTAAAGGGCTCAAGTGAGGATGCCTTATTCCTACTTGGGAGGGAAAAGAAATCAATCACAAGATGGGTGGGAAGGAGGGACCTGAGAGGGAAAGTAGATGGAGGGAGAGATGGGGACAGGGAACCTGATTGGGTATTGGATGAGAGAAAATGACTGAAGCCCTGTGGGCCAGCAGAAAAAATGGAAACAGACAACCTGGGGAGGTAGGAGGTTGGAGGTACCCTTCAGAATGCACCAGAGACCTGGGAGGTGAGAGACTCAGGACTCAAAGGGAGGGACCTTAGATGAAATACCAGATAGTAGGGAGAGGGAACTTATAGAGCCCACCTCCAGCAGGAAGACAGGGCATCAAGGGAGGGATGGGGTTGCCATCCCACAGTCAAAAACTCTGACCCATAATTGTTCCTGTGTGAAAGAATTACAGGGATGAAAATGGAGAGGAGCCTGAGGAAAAGAAGGTCCATTGACAGGCTCAAGGTAAGATCCAGCTCAAGGGGAGGTCCCAAGGCCTGACACTATTACTGAGGCTATGGAGCACTCACAAAAAGGGACCTATCATGACTGCACTCCAGAAGACCCAACAAGCAGCTGAAAGAGTCAGATGCTGATATTTATACCCAACCAATGGACAGAAGCTGCTGAACTCTGTGGTTGAATTAGAGAAAAGCTGGAAGAAGTTGAGGAGCTGGGTGACCCTGTAGGAGGACCAGTAGTCTCAATTAATCTGGACCCCCATAATCTCTCAAATACTGGACCACCAAACACCAGGCAGCATATACCAGCTGATAGGAGGCCCCAATACATACACAACAGAGGTCTGCTGGGTCTGTGTTCATTCACCTAAGTCTCAAGAGATTGGAGGCTCCAGGGAGTTTAGAGGCCAGGTGGGGTAGGGGTTGGGAATGGGGACATCCTTGTGGAGACAGGGGTGTGGAGAGGAGGTACGGGATATGGAATAGTTGGAGAGTGGACTGGGGAGCGCGGAGGGATAAAATCTGAAGTGTAAAAATATAAATTAATAATTGTAATAATAATAAGTGTGAAGAAGAAGAAGAAGAAGAGGAAGAAGAAGGGGAAGAAGAAGAGGAATAAGGAGAAGGGGAATAAGAAGAGGAATAAGGAGAAGAAGAAAATATAAAATGATAGGATTCATGTGGCTAAAGTTCTGAAACATTTAATTTTCATTTAAAAATATTTGGAGCTAATATGGAATGCTTATAGTACTTTTATTATGTTTTATTGTACTGAAAATTAAACTCAGGGTTTTACACATACTAGGTAAGTACAACTGAGCTATACTCTTAGTGTTGCTTATTAATTTATTTTATGTAGTCAGTTATTTAAGACATGACCTTTCTAAATTATACAGTAAGGCTTTCATCTTTTAGCCTCTTGCCTCAGCTTCCCAGGTAACTAAGGATAAAAGCATGTACCATAAAACTCAGCCAGCCTACACATTTTGAAAGATATATCTATGTTTCAAATCCCCCAGTTATAATTTCAAATGATGCAAAATGTAGATAGATATTCTATAAAGGGAATTCTCAGTATTTGGGTTCTCAGTATTTTTGAGAATGACAAAGATGGGTGAGATGATCAAGTTGGGGAACCAATGTACTTGACGGTTCACTCTTCCTTGATGTGTTCTAGTATCTTGTGAATCCCTGGCTGTCCAACTGTATCATTTCTGATAAAGCAATTTTTTAGTGTTTCATTAAAGCTCTTGCCACTGCTATTCATGTGGTCCTTTTCTCTCCCTTCTTTCTAACATCACATCCCCCCCAGATCCTGTGTTCATTCCCTTATCACCCAACCTGAGCTCTACTCTCCTCTTCCTCCATACCCTCTTCTACTTCTTTGAGTGTAGAATCTCACTATCCTTTGCTTATATGTCTGAGAAAAAAACAAAAACAAATAAACAAAACAACAACAACAAAAACGTAACTGATACCTCAAACAAAAGTAAGCCCTTTTTAAGCATACCACTGTGGTCCACAGTACCTGTTTGTGGTTGCATTTAACAGCATTGTGGTCACACTAAATACATAATTGAATGTTTTCTCTATGCTAGGACTTGCTCTAGGTAAAAGTATATAATCATATAAAATGATGAAAATGTAATTAGAAATCTGAAGACCCTGTGGGCCTAATGGTCATGTATGTGTGTTGCTGTCCAGTGGCCATGGATAAACTGGGTTACCTGAAAGGGGGGCTGGAAATGAAAAGGACAGGGTGCAAGAGAAGGATGAAGCCAAGACAGAGGTTCTGATCAAGGCTCAAAGTTTAATATTCAGCTCTGTGTTTATATAGGGAAAGCCCACATGTGGGGCATTGGGCTATGCAAAGACAGTCTGGTCTCCAGTAGATCTGAGATCCTGAACCCTGGGACCTGGTGGTGATAATTCACCTACATGGGATGGAAGGAGCTCTCTCATGTCTCCTGGAACCCTGGCTCCTGTCAAAGTTATCACCCCCTTAGCCCCCAGAAGAGGAGCATGGCTAGCAGTCATGTAGACAATGTCCCAAGCTCCTGACCTTCGGGTTAAACTCCCCAGTTACCTAGCAACAGTAAAGTTAGCAGCACGCAGTAAGAGGGGCTGCTTAGCCCCACCTCACTCTCTCACTCCTCTTGCTCTCTTGCTCTTACTCCTCTTACTCTCCTCTCCCCTCTCCTCTCTCCTCTCTTCTCCTCTCACTCTCTAGCCTTTCTTCTCTCTCTCCTTTTCCCCTTTCTCTCCTCTTGGCCATGGCTGGCCTCTCTGTTTCTGTCTCTGTCTCTGTCTCTCTCTCTTACCTTCTCTCTTTCTTCCTGCCTTTCTATAATAAAGCTCTAAAACAATAGACTGTCTCTGTTCATCTGCGCTTACTCTCCCCTGCATGGGAACCTCTCTCCCTCAGCCCTCTCCCCCATAACCCCAGGGCTATAGGATGTTGCTTCGGGGCCCCTGGTGGAGGGCTGCCCCTTGTCCACCCCCCAGTCCAGTGGGGTCAGAAGCTTAGATGCCCACCCAGGGCTGATTGCAAAGCCTCTAGCAGCCCTCCCACATCTGCCTGCCCAGAGCTTAGGAGGAACTCTGGCCTGACTTGGGCTATCCTCCCTCCCCTTTCTTCCCCAGCCCCCTTTTAGTTCCCACACCCACAGACCTAGCCTTTGTTTCAGCTGGCCTACATTGCAAAGCCAGCTCAGCAGGCAGTCTATTCTTCTAAGTTCCCTTAAGAACATCAAGGCTAGATGACTTCACCTGTGTCCTTAAACCTATTTTGGCAAGCACTCAGGTCTGTTTAGCCTCTGGAAGGAAGGTCACCTGTGTGTGTGTGTGTGTGTGTGTGTGTGTGTGTGTGTGTGTGTGTGTGTGTAGTGTTGAGAGTGTGTGTTACACAGATTTAGTAAATAAATATAGATTCTATGGCATGTCAGTTGGTAATAACAACCATAGGAAGAACAAGCATATGAGGAGGAGCTTATAGTATTCATAGTGGACCTGTGGTTACACTGTAACCAGTCACAGGCCATCAGAAGGGAGGAAGCTTGAGAATAGACTCTCATTGGTATTAAGATAAAGTATCTGTCTTAGTCAGGGTTTCTATTCCTGCACAAACATCATGACCAAGAAGCAAGTTGGGGAGGAAAGGGTTTATTCGGCTTACACTTCCATGCTGCTGTTCATCACCAAAGGAAGTCAGGACTGGAACTCAAACAGGTCAGGGAGCAGGAGCTGATGCAGAGGCCATGGAGGGATGTTCTTTACTGGCTTGCTTCCCCTGGCTTGCTCAGCCTACTCTCTTATAGAACTCAAGACTCCCAGCCCAGGGATGGTCCCACCCACAAGGGGCCTATCCCCCTTGATCACTAATTGAGAAAATGCCTTACAGTTGGATCTCATGGAGGCATTTCCTCAAATGAAGCTCCTTTCTCTGTGATAACTCCAGCTGTGTCAAGTTGACACAAAAATAGCCAGTACAGTATCCAAGGAGCTGAAGGGGTTTGAAGCTCCATAGGAGGAGCATCAACATGAACTAACCAGCACCCCCCAGAGATCCTAGGAGCTAAACTACCAATCAAAGAAAACACATGGTGGAGCTTGTGGCTCTAGCTGTATATGTAACTGAGGATGGCCTAGTCGGTCATCAATGGGAGAGGCCCTAGGCCCTGTGAAGGTTCTATGCCCTAGTATAGGGGAATGCCAAGACCAGGAACGGGAGTGGGTGGGTTGGGAAGTGGGGGGAGGGGGAAAGGGGATAGGAAATTTTCAGAGGGGAAACTAGGAATGGGGATAACATTTGAAATGTAAATAAAGAAAATATCTAATAAAAAAAGAATTGCAAGGAAAGGAACACTTATTTTTAAAGATTTATTTTTAATTATGTTTAAATATGTGTATCTCTGTGGATTTGTGCAAAAATACATTGCTCTTGGATCCCCTGCAGCTGGAGTATTAGGTTGTGAGCCAGTCAGTGTGAGTTCTGGGAAGCAAAATCAGGTCCTGTTCAAGAGCAGCAGCATTCTTTTTTTTTTTTTTAACAGAAAAAATTAAAAACTGTTTTTTTGTTTGTTTGTTTGTTTTTCTAAGTTTCTTTTTTTAATATTTTTTATTAGGTATTTTCCTCATTTACATTTCCAATGCTATCCCAAAAGTCCCCCATACCCTCCCCCCCACTTCCCTACCCACCCACTCCCACTTTTTGGCCCTGGCATTCCCCTGTACTGGGGCATATAAAGTTTGCAAGTCCAATGGGCCTCTCTTTGCAGAGATGGCCGACTAGGCCATCTTTTGATACATATGCAGCTAGAGACAAGAGCTCCGGGGTACTGGTTAGTTCATAATGTTGTTCCACCTATAGGGTTGCAGTTCCCTTTAGCTCCTTGGGTAATTTCTCTAGCTCCTCCATTGGGGGCCCTCTGATCCATCCAATAGCTGACTATGAGCATCCACTTCTTTGTTTGCTAGGCCCCTGCATAGTCTCATAAGAGACAGCTATATCGGGGTCCTTTCAGCAAAACCTTGCTAGTGTATGCAATGGTGTCAGCGTTTGGAAGCTGATTATGGGATGGATCCCTGAATATGGCAGTCTCTAGGTGGTCCATCCTTTCATCACAGCTCCAAACTTTGTCTCTGTAACTCCTTCCATGGGTGTTTTCCCAATTCTATGAAGGAGCAAAGTGTCCACACTTTGGTCTTCGTTCTTCTTGAGTTTCATGCGTTTAGCAAATTGTATCTTATATCTTGGGTATCCTAAGTTTCTGGGCTAATATCCACTTATCAGTGAGTACATATTGTGTGAGTTCCTTTGTGATTGTGTTGCCTCTCACTCAGGATGATGCCCTCCAGGTCCATCCATTTGGCTAGGAATTTCATAAATTCATTCTTTTTAATAGCTGAGTAGTACTCCATTGTGTAAATGTACCACAGTTTCTGTATCCATTCCTCTGTTGAGGGGCATCTGGGTTCTTTCCAGCTTCTGGATATTATAAATAAGGCTGCTATGAACATAGTGGAACATGTGTTCTTCTTAATGGTTGGGACATCTTCTGGATATATGCCCAGGAGAGGTATTGCAGGATCCTCTGTTAGTACTATGTCCAATTTTCTGAGGAACCATCAGACTGATTTCCAGAGTGGTTGTACAAGCTTGCAATCCCACCAAGAGTGGAGGAGTGTTCCTCTTTCTCCACATCCTCGCCAGCATCTGCTGTCACTTGAATTTTTGATCTTAGCCATTCTGACTGGTGTGAGGTGGAATCTCAGGGTTGTTTTGATTTGCATTTCCCTGATGATTAAGGATGTTGAACATTTTTTCAGGTGCTTCTCGGTATTCCTCAGGTGAGAATTCTTTGTTCAGCTCTGAGCCCCATTTTTAATGGGGTTATTTGATTTTCTGGAGTCCACCTTCTTGAGTTCTTTATATATATTGGATATTAGTCCCCTATCTGATTTAGGATAGGTAAAGATCCTTTCCCAATTTGTTGGTGGTCTTTTTGTCTTATTGACAGTGTCTTTTGCCTTGCAGAAGCTTTGCAACTTTATGAGGTCCCATTTATCGATTCTCGATCTTACAGCACAAGCCATTGCTGTTCTATTCAGGAAATTTTTCCCTGTACCCATATCTTCGAGACTTTCCCCTACTTTCTCCTCTCTAAGTTTCAGTGTCTCTGGTTTTATGTGGAGTTCCTTAATCCACTTAGATTTGACCTTAGTACAAGGAGATAGGAATGGATCAATTTGCATTCTTCTACATGACAACCACAAGTTGTGCCAGCACCATTTGTTGAAAATGCTGTCTGTTTTCCACTGGATGGTTTTAGCTCCCTTGTCAAAGATCAAGTGGCCATAGGTGTGTGGGTTCATCTCAGGGTCTTCAATTCTATTCCATTGGTCTATTTGTCTGTCGCTATACCAGTACCTTGCAGTTTTTATCACAATTGCTCTGTAGTACAGCTTTAGGTCAGGCATGGTGATTCCACCAGAGGTTCTTTTATCCTTGAGAAGAGTTTTTGCTATCCTAGGTTTTTTGTTATTCCAGATGAATTCCTGATTGCCCTTTCTAATTCGTTGAAGAATTGAGTTGGAATTTTGATGGGGATTGCATTGAATCTGCAGATTGCTTTTGGCAAGATAGACATTTTTACTATATCGATCCTGCCAATCCATGAGCATGGGAGATCTTTCCATCTTCTGAGATCTTTAATTTTTTTCTTCAGAGACTTGAAGCTCTTATCATACAGATCTTTCACTTCCTTAGAGTCACACCAAGGTATTTTATATTATTTTTGACTATTGAGAAGGGTGTTGTTTCCCTAGTTTCTTTCTCAGCCTGTTTATTCTTTGTGTAGAGAAAGGCCATTGACTTTTTTTTTTTTTTTTTGGTTTTTCGAGACAGGGTTTTTCTGTATAGCCCTGGCTGTCCTGGAACTCACTTCGTAGACCAGGCTGGCCTCGAACTCAGAAATCCGCCTGGCTCTGCCTCCCGAGTGCCGGGATTAAAGGCGTGCTCCACCACGCCCGGCTTTTTTTTTTTTTTTTTTTGGGACTTCTTTGAGTTAATTTTATATCCAGCTACTTCACTGAAGATGTTTATCAGGCGTAGGAGTTCTCTGATGGAATTTTTATGGTCACTTATATATACTATCATATCATCTGCAAAAAGTGATATCTTGACATCTTCTTTTCCAATTTGTATCCCCTGGATCTCCTTTTGTTGTCTAATTGCTCTGGCTAGGACTTCAAGTACAATGTTGAATAGGTAGGGAGAGAGTGGACAGCCTTGTCTAGTCCCTGATTTTAGTGGGATTTCTTCCAGCTTCTCACCATTTACTTTGTTGTTGGCTACTGGTTTGCTGTAGATTGCTTTTATCATGTTTAGGTATGGGCCCTGAATTCCTGATCTTTCTAAGACTTTTATCATGAATGGGTGTTGGATTTTGTCAAATGCTTTCTCTGCATCTAAGTAGATGATCATGTGGTTTTTGTCTTTGAGTTTGTTTATATACTGGATTACATCGATGGATTTCTGTATATTGGACCATCCTTGCATCCCTGGGATGAAAGCTACTTGGTCAGGATGGATGATTGTTTTGATGTGTTCTTGGATTCGGTTAACGAGAACTTTATTGAGGATTTTTGCCTAGATATTCATAAGGGAAATTGGTCTGAAGTTCTCTATCTTTGTTGGGTCTTTTTGTGGTTTAGGTATCAGAGTAATTGTGGCTTCATAGAATGAGTTGGGTAGAGTACCTTCTGTTTCTATTTTGTGGAATAGTTTGTGAGAACTGGGATTAGATCTTCTTTGAAGGTGTTATAGAACTCGAGCAGCAGCTCTAGATTCCCAGGCCCAGAAATCTATACATCTAAAGTATGACTTTGGCCTCTTTTTCCTACTAGCATCAGTATAGGTGAAGAAGCCTACCTGTTATTGATGGAATTATCTCTATTAACTCTGCTTCTCATGGACCATGTACTTTCTACCCAGGCACACAATGGCTTGCTTAAACTGGCCCTGCTGGTAATAGCTATCTTTCTTCATCTGCTTTCTTTATAGCAATGTTTTCTGTAATTCATCACATAAAGGGAAGGTCCACTCAATGTGAATTTGTCATCTCTAAGATCCATCAGCAAAACACCAACCAAGATTGTGCTTGCTTGGGAACTTTAAAGTTCCTTGAGTTTTAACTGGGATCAAAGTCTTTGCCCAACTTGATGCTTCCACAAGAACTCCTATGTGTGTTTTGAACGGGCAGTTGTTCTAATGCTGTGGGAGGACATACTGTAACTCTTACTCTGTGTACTCACCTTAGAAATATTACCAGACATGCTTAGCATGAGGCAATGTGTTTAATTTCAAGAGTCTTGAATGGAAAAGAAGATCTGACAAAAAGTCTAGAACTGACAAACTTGGGTCCTTCGACCTCTTAAGAGGAGCAGGGCAAGAAGCCCTATGGGTTAGCATTGAACAGAATAGGGAGTCAAGTACAGACAACAGCAGTGTTTAATAGAAGTATGGCTTTAGAGTCATTTGTTCAGAGTAGAAACCAGAGTTTAAGCTTTCCTTCTTAGCTAAAAGGCATAAAAAAAAATCCTATACTTGACTCATGGGAGTTTGGCTGACTTTATGGCTTCCACCAAGGTGTATGAACTGGGAAATGAAGATCTAAAGAAAAAGCACAACCCTTCCTCCCTAGCGCCGTTACATCCTTCAAGCCTTAAATTCACACAACTAAAAACAAACAAACCTTTCCCCCTTCTACATTTTGTCTGAGATTCTTATGCTATATATCCTTACCTCCTTATCACTTATTTTCCTTCCATTCTCCTTGATGATCAGATGGGTCTCCTAAAAATAATACTGTGTAAACATGATCTAGTTATGTGTTTCTACTCATAGTTATCCTTACATCTTGTATAAACATACCAAATTCTCAATCTTTCTCTTTGAAACTCCAAATTATGTACTTTGTTATTGTTGTTCTGGGCAGATGGGGAAGTTACAAGGCCAGGTGAAAGGAAAGCTGATGGACCAGCCAGCAGCTCCTGCTTCCTGCATCATTCAGATGTACAGGCAGGTAGGCCCTACTACGATGACCAAATGTGTACTAGAGAGGTGGGACAAATGGAAAGGTAAAACAGTACTTGCTCTGTGGAGAGGTAATGGCAGTAACATATTTGAGAGCAGGTTGAAGACAACAATAGAAAGGGTCTGGCCTGGTATGTTTGATGAGATGGAGTCCTACAGACTCTGCTCTTGAATATGCCTCACAGCCACAGGGCAATAATGGAGGCTGAGAAGAATGGTTGACTTTCTGGGTTGATCCTTCTTCAAGGACTGCTGTGATCTGTTATGCTGCTGAGGGCCATATGTGGGTCAGCGGTCCTGATGTAGTTGAAGTCTGACCCATGTTAACAACTGAAGACTACATGGATGTTCATGGTTCATACTACAGCCTGAAGCCACAATGATGTCTTCAGCTGCGCTGCCACAAGGAGCCATGTTGAGGTGAGTGGCCTGTGCTGCCACCTGAGGCCATGTTGATATGCATACTACAGGCTGCCTCTGAGGGCCTTGTCTCGGTTCATAGTCCTACTTCAGCTTGTGGTCATATTCGAGGTCTGTGATGTGACCAAAAACCATAAGGAAGCCCGTGATCTCAGCTCCAGTAGACTGTAAAGAGCGAAGAAGCTACTTTAGCAGTGGTATGGATGACTGCAGATGCACAATTGAAAAGTAGAAATGTCGGTGGCTTCTGTGATGATAGCCTAAAAAGGAAGCCATCAAGAGAACGCTTAAAAAATGGTGATGAGGATGCTGAAGAGTTGCTCTCCACAGTAGAAAGCTTTGGCAATAGGTAGAAGGGGGAGGGGTCCTGCAGGTAGAGAAAGACTTTTGGGAGTAGGCCACAGGGATTTTAACAATGCTCTAGTAAGTACAGAGACAACACAAACTGTACTTTGTTATTGTTGTTCTGGGCAGATGGGGAAGTTACAAGGCCAGGTGAAAGGAAAGTGATTGTGATCAGAGTGTATGAGGTGAAATCCTCAAAGAATCCATAAAAATATTCTTTTGAGAGAAAAAAAAACCCTCTCATTTACCTTTAAAATAAATTTAAGTACTACACGCTTTAACTTTGGGGAAGTTGTGATTTTTGGTGTAAAAATAAAGTAATATAAAGTAAAAAAAAAAGAGTGCCTTTGTTGTCTAGTTTTTGGCAACTTGACACAAACTAGAGTAATTGCTAAGAGAGACTCTCAATTGAGACACTGCCTCCACACTGGCCTGTGGACACATATGTGGGGCATTTTCTTAGTTGGTCAACAGTGCAGGAGGGCTTAGCTCACTGTGGGAGGTGTCACTCCTAGGCAGATGATATCTGTTTGTATCAGAAATGTCCCTACGCAAACCATAAGAATAAAGCCAGCAAGCAGCATTCCTCCATAGTCTTTGTCTCAGTTACTGCCTCTAGGTTACTTCTTGAGTGCCTGCGTTGGCTCTGCTCCATTATAGACTATAAGCCAAATATGTCTTTTCTTCCTCAAGTTGCTTTTGGTCATGCCATTTTTATCATCGCAACAGGAAGGCAACTAGAAGTGTTCACCAAAAGCCTAGGTAGAGTAAGCATGATTGGCCAAAATCACCCAGAGCAGTGATTTTTCAACCTTACTAATGCTGGGGCTCTTTATTACAATTCTTCATGTTGTGGTAACACTTCCCCCCTAACCATAACATTTTTTCTTGCTTCTTTTTAACGATAATTTTACTATTCTTATGAACTATAATGTAAATATCTGAGATGTAGGATATCTGATATGCAACTCCTGTGGTGGTCATGAACCACAGGCCCAGAATCATTGGCCTATAGCATAATTAGGACAACGAAACCTTTAGGAGGTTGGACCTAGTTGGAAGAAGTTGGTGGCTTGCTCTTGAAGAGTGTTTGTGACACCACAATCCTTTCTTTTTCTATGTTTAGTTGACTAGCAGATAAGCATGTTTCTTGTGCTACATTCTTCTGTCAGGAAGTACTGCCTGGACACTGTCCCAAAAGTCACGGGACCAAACAACTAAGGATATAGCCTCTGAAAGAATAGACACCGTGAGACCATGAATATAGGTTGATTTTTCTTAGAGGTGTGTTATAGTCACAAAATGCTAACTACCACAAAGCTGTTCCCAAAATTTCATCTGCTACCTCAAAAAGTTATTTTTCCATATTCTTGCCATTTCTCAAAAATATACTATTTTTTTCTATACTGGGATAAAGGATTTCATTAATGATCTCTTAAGCATTCAGCCTCACTCTCTTCTCTTCAGCCCTATGGTTCATTGTAGGGTTCAGACTGTCAGGTCCAACTTAGTGAACTACTGTTAGGTACTTCACAGTTCCGAGGGAGACAGGGACTACGTGGTCTATCACTGGACTTACGTAGCTTCACAGTCTCAACACTATGTGGTTACAGTGTTTTTATTGGTGATGTCACATCTGCATGAGATTATGTTTCCAGGATATATTGTATTAAAATATAAAATGAAGAATCCAAGTAAACTAGAAATAAAATTGCTGATGTTCAACATGACTGATGTCTGAAAAATTAAAGGATGCCAACTACCTTTTAGTAGTACATACACATTGGCTAGCAACTGGCCACTTAAGGAGGAAATAAAACTACTGCTCCTTTTAATTTATTTGCACTATTTGTGAAATGGCTAGAGTTGATTACTATTATTTGAGGTGGTTGTAGTCTGAAAAGCCCATGGGAATCCTGAGTTCCCTAATCCTGATCTGCTATTTTTAGAGGAAGTAGACACATATTTCCCATGAGTCAGCAGATATCCTTGTTTGACTCGAGTTTCAGTCAGAGCTATCTTATTTAACTTGTGGCTGCTTCGTTTAAATTGAGAAGATCTCATCCACCAGCACTAAAGCTCATGCTTGAATGAAACTCCTATAACAAAAGTTCTTTCCTTAGAAAGCACACCACAGCCTTTCTGTGCTTAGCAGTTCGGAGGAGGATGTGCATTTGTGACAGGCCAGTGGAAAATCACCCAGTCACTAGGCTTACCCTGAGCTTCTAGACTCAGCTTTAAGACCAAACATAGTTTCAGAGATTCAGGTCAAGCAGTATTTCCCATCAGCCCTGTTCTTTCCCACAAGCTCACTGCTCATGCTCTGAAGAGCCTTTAAAAGCCTTCCACTCACCTCAGCCCTCTGCTGTTTCTCTTCCCATTTAGAGGCAGCTGCCATGCTGTTCTCTCAAGTAAATCTCTTATGTGAGGTTTGTTGTATGGTGTGACTTTGTGCTTTTCCTTATCTAGTGACTGCCAACATATCATTGCTCCAGAAAAATCCTTACAGGGTCCTTATAGGTCATTTCACATGGCAACTTCAATCGTAAGGAACAGTGAGAGAAATCTCAACATAAAATAAGGCACTGAGAACACTCGTTCACAGTTTGAGAGCTTCAGAAGGATATCAGAGCACCTCCTTTTCAAACACGTCTGTCTGTGCTGCAGTCCCTCTAAGCACTGTCTGTTTGAACAACAGTGAAGGACCTGCAGTGAGCACTCACTGCTGTTTCAGTATCCTTTTTGCTATTTCCTCAGCACCTCAAAGCTGATCTATAGCCAATCCACAACTTTCAATATAGATTTCTTCCTTCTTCCTAAACTATAAGATAGTTATGGAAACAAGATAGGCCATTGGTCTCTCCTTTTAGCTGTGGTTTGAATGTGTGATGGCTCCCACACACTCATGTATGTAAACAGGTAATCAGCATCAGATTGTGAGGTTTGGGGAACGTTTAGGAGCTGGGATGTATCTGCCAGAAGTAGGTATTTTGATGTGAGAAGCTTTGGATGGTAGCACTCAGCTCTGCTTTCCACCACAGTTTCTCTGAGATTCTTGATACATTAGCATGAAATAGAGCATGATCACTCCTCGAGCTATAATCATCACTGCTACCTTCCATTTCGATCACCGTGACTTCTCTGCTATGGACTGTATCCCCTTTCAACCAAAAGTCAAAGTAAACACTTCTTAGAGTAGTGTTTCCCTAGATACTTGGTCACAGCAACGAGAAAAGTAAAAATCTTTGATGGGAATTTTTATGCATGCACAAATATCCACAGTCAATTTTAAGAGTAAAAGCAATTCATAGAATGAGAAAAGAGACTGGCAATATTTACCGACCAACAATTAACAGAGATCATCCCTACAGAAAACAAAAACAAACAAACAAACAAACAAAACTGAATGAAGTCCTCACAGAAAAAGAAAAACAACTATTCTTGGCTTACTCTATATTTTAAAAACATATTTTCTTTTTTGTGATCACTGCTGCTGTATTGTTGGCTTGAATCAGGTTTAAATTCATTTCTATACCTTGTATGATTTGTTTGACATTGTCACTGGTGGAGAAGTTTGTGTTTTCTGCTCTAGAGGGTCTTGGGGCTTAGTTTTCAGAAGGGGAGGCTCAATAAGATGATCACATAAGTTAGAGGGAGATTTCACAGTCAACAGACATATGAACTATAAATAAGGAACAAAAGAAAGCTGCAAAAGCAGGCAGCACAATACCTGTAAAAGATCCTAAGCTATCAGCTTTAATATCTGTACAGCTAAATATCTGAGGAAGAGTTTATGTTTACAAGTTACCAATGGCCCCACAAAAAAGAACAAGAATGAAACAAGGGGACTAATGCAGAGGCTGGAGATGAAAATCACAAATACAGGGAAGAGACTTACCAAAAATGGATGAGGATATCAGCAATGTGCATGTGACATAGACCAAAATGTGCACGTGACAGAGCCAGTGACAGAGCCAGTGACATGGAAAGACAACAGATTTGGGACTTAAAAAATATTTAGAAATGGCAAATATAATTGCTCAGTTAATCAAATAATAGACACAACCATACACGGGCCAGGCTGAACTCTGTCAAGGACTAAGGATGAGACTGAGGAAAACTCTACTCAAACATCAATAAAGAAAATGCAAAGTTGCCTAGAATGTCTAAGAACAATGAGATGGTCCATAAGCACTTCTGAGAGACAGTCTGGGACAAGCTGACCTGCCTGAAAAAGTGTTAGACAGGCTGGTCAGTCAGTCTTCCTGTAACAAGCAGAGACCAGCCACTGTGCCTGGAGAATGCTCAGATGGTGAACTGAAGCACATGGCCAGAGCACTCTCCAACCTGTTAAGCTGCAGGAAGGTTGTAGAATGTGCTTTGTGTTTCTCACATTTATGAACTATTATATGTGTTCAGGTGGGACTTGGTAATCCATCTCCCTTTGAGGCATTTTGATTCCTGCAGGTAACCACTCACTCACGGTCCTGTAAACCTTATTGATTTGCCAAGTTGAACTGTGGTAATATTTGCACTTTGATCTGTTTTCAGTTACTTATATGTGATGTTTAGTCATTTGGTTATGCCTGCCCCAAAACAGTGTCAAATAACACAACACAAAAAGCAATAAAATTATAGGAATTATTAAATATCTTCTAATAAACTTAAATATAAATGACTTCAACTCATCAACAAAAATGTGCACTAATTGACTAAGTTACACTGGGACATATGAGACTTGGTCTCAATAACAGCAACAAATCCAAGGTCTCACATCTAAGGATACACTTCAGGGTCTTAGAAACATAACAGAGTAAACTTCAAAGCCATAGATGGAAAGAGTAATATAGATTGAGGTAGAAATTGATAAAAAAATAGAAACATAAAAAGCAATACATATAATCAGAGATTTATTTGGGGAAAAGGGGGCTTACAAACACTGCCCAATTTAACCAAAAGAAAGAAAGGGCTGAATTTAAAACAATTAGAGATAAAATAATGACTTTTACAACAGATTCTAAAGAACTTCAGAGGATCTACATGAATACCCAACACATTTTTGAAAGGTATTCAACATTTGCAGCCATTAGGGATTTGCAAAGTAAAATTTCCTGAAGATTCATCATCACCTGAGTTAGAATATCCATCTTGAAGAGAACAAGAAACAAATGCAGGCTGGGTTGTGGTAAAAGCTAAATTCTCATACAGCTGGTGGGAGTGTAAACAGATTAGGTTCATGAAATTTAAAAGTGGAACTTCAGTCTGATCTAGCTATCCCGCTCCTTGGTATATTCCCAAGGACAGTAAGTTAGCACAGCATAAATAACTATGCATTGGCATTGTTTGTTACTTATAACAGCCAATTTATGGAAGCAGTACAGATGTCAATCAACAGAAAGCCAAAGTATGAGATCATAGTATGTATTCATGATGGAATTTTATTCAAGTGTAAAAAAATGAAGTCATGATGTTTAAAGGAAAATTAATAGAATTGGGGATCGATCATTATGTTACATGAAATAAGTCAGACTCAGCCCACAAATATCACTTTTCTTTTAGCAAAATCTAGATTGAAGATTGCACACACACACACACAGGATGGGGAAAAGGCACCTAAAGAGCAATTACAATGGTTTAAAGAGGAGAGGGGGTAGTGGAATATATATGACATTAAATCAAAAGAGGTGAATACTTGTAAGAAAGAGTAAAAGTTTACTAGTGTGCATGGGACTAGCAATGGCAGAATACGAATATGAGGAAAGTATAATGATATATACATGCACATGGCAATGCTACAGTAAAACTATTTTTTGGTTTTCAATTGAAAATTAAAACATCAAACAACATGAAAGTATTCAACTATCTTTCTAATTAGAAATACACAAATAAAATCTGTAGTTAGTCTGTTTGATGGAGTAACTAAAATTTCTTTCCGGACTAATAACACCAATAACTAAAAAGGAAAATGGTAATAATACCATTATGCTATTTTAAATTAAATACACTATGAAGAACTTCAAACATAAAGCATAAATAACAAGACAGTGATACATTCACTATGGTTTAAACATTTAGTTTATCTTAATTACATATGTATGCATGTGTCTATGTGGGCATGCCAATGTGAATGAGGGAGCCTGCAGAAGCCAGAAAAGTGTGTCAGATCTCTGTAGTTTCAGGAGGCTGTGCATTGCCTGATGAAGATGTCCTTGGTCCTCTGCAGGAGCAAGTGCTCTTAGTGACTGGACCAGCTCTTCAGCACCTAGCTTAATCACTACTTTATAGTTTACATTAAATTTATTTTGAGTTAGATATGAAGTTAAAGTTGAAGATCTTTTTAAAAAGTATTTTATGTGTATGAATTTTCCCAGAACCTGCATGTCTGTACACCACTATCCTCTGAAACTAGAGTTATAACCAGTTGTCAGGCATCACATGGGTGCTGAGAATCAATTCCAGGACTCTGGAAGAAACCTCATCATGTTGTATTTTTTTGCAACCCCACTATCATTTAGTATTTACCACTGATACTATGTCTTATGATAAGCTGATCCTTCTCACATGGTTCAGAAATGATAACTCCTATTCTGTTCTTCAATTTCATAAGAAAGTCAGTTTTTTTCATGAAGTTTCTTTGTCTTTCCACATAACATTTAAAATATTATATAAATCTGCAAAGATTATTCCTGGGAATTCATAGGACTGTTTTATTCATATCAAGTTAAACAGAATTAACATTTTTACTACATTATTTCAGTCTGCAAAAGTGGATGGTTTCATTAGATATTTACTTCTTAAACTTAATGATATAGCTTAAACTCTTTTCCTTGGCATTTTGTAATTTTCAACATGCATCTCCTATACTGGAGATGCTGGATTTATTCCTAGAAATTTCCTTTTTAAAATATGGGTTTCAATGTGTTTCTTGTTATAATCTAGAAATAAAATGGATTTCTGCATACATACCTTGCATCTTACAGCCTTACTGAATTTACTTATTTTAGGAGTTTTGATAGATACTTTTGGGTTTTCAGTGCTGATCATCATGACACTGGTAAATGTTGGCAGTATTCTCTATGTCCTCATATTCTGATCATCTCTTTGCAAGCCTGAAAGAGTTGCAAATGATACCAAGAGCAGCAGCAGTGTCGCTAGCCAAGTTGCTAGCTATGCAACTTGACAATGAACCGACAATGCTTCATGGCCACATTTTGGTACCTAATGTGCCACCTTTAGCTGGATCCTGTTCCCTCCTATGGCTCTTGTTTTTTAAAAGTTTTGCAAGAACACATTTTCAGAGAAATGAGAGAATTGCTTCTCTTTCTTGTGTCTTGCTTTAGCATCCCAGTCAACCTTTCTTGTACCTTTCATTGTCATCAGAGCATCATCTAGTGCTCTCCAAAAAACTCATGTCCCATCACTTTAAAATGCCATTGGCAAATCCATCCTGGGATATTAAGAAATGCTATGTTACCACCCCAGGCTGAGCTTAATCCTAAGAGGGAAACAAAAGGCTGACTAACTATTACATGGTGGGATGGAAATGTCATCTCGTTTTCCTCCACTCCTGCAAACATTTTTACCCATAGCTATTCTGGTAGCAGTTCACTTCTGTTCTCAATTTAGGAGCAGCAGAATCTGAAGGTTTCAATAGCAGCAGGTGAGAGCATCATGAATTAATTAATGCTTAGAACTTGGACTCATAATGCCCTTGTCCATGAGGCAGAATTCTCCCTACCAGATGTTTTGGGTGGTTTGGAGGGAAACCATTTGACACTAGATCTCCAGCTACCACGAGTTCACAAATAATGCTGAACTGTACTAGAGCATTGTATAAATAAATTGAAAGTAGAATTGTTTAATTTTACCTGCAGCCACAAAGGACGCTTTTCTTGCATGGAACTTTACAATGAATATAACAGTGGGTGTCACTTCTATTCCTTAATACAACCTTTAGAAATGTGTAAAAATATTTAAGAAGCCAATTTAAATGCATGGAGAAGACTGCATCTCCTATTCCATGAAGGATAATAGAAATTCCACCTTTCTTCTATGCTTTGTCTTGTCTTAAAATGTAAGAATATAGAATCATACAATGAAAATTCCTTTAAATGTCTCAGGTGTCAAATGTCAAACTCTTCCCATGGTTAGAAACATTCAATCTACAAAAAAGTCTCAAACTTATCTGAAGAGAAAGCCTCCCTTTTATTCATCCTTAGTAACCCCTAGTCTCAGTCAAAAATGGCATTGCTTTCAACCTAAGAATGAAACAAGGCCAAGACGTCCCCAATTTCTGGATTAGCTTAAAGAAAATTAATTTTGGATAAACATCAGGAATTTTGTTGAATATTCTTTTAGTGTTAGATCAAAATATAATACATTCAAGAAACTTGTTACGAGTACCTACCTTCTCTAACCAATGTTTCTAATTCATGAGAAGTAGTAATGTTTAACATAGTATTTGTGCTGCTTTTTTACAGCTCTTATTTCAGCTTTGATGGTTTTAACCACTAGAAGTTTATTTTCTCCAAGTTTTAAAGAAGATGAACCCAAGTCATTTTTCGTAAGACTGTCATCCTTAAATATCTAAGGGAGTACATTTGCTTGCCTTTTAGAAGCTGGTGGCTCCGGATGTCCCTTAGATTGTATTGGGTCTCTCCATGCTTGGCTTTCATATTTTCACACTGCTCCTCTGTGCTGGTGTTTTACAGCCATGTGCATCCAAGCTCCTTCTTATATGTTTACCTTGTGAGGATGGTTTTATGCTAAAGTTCCTACTTATATCTGCACAGGTTCTTTTTCCAAAATCTGTCAATTTCTTATGTTTTAAAGATAAGGATATAGACATATCTCTTAGAGACCACCATTAAATCTGTCTCAACATAATTTATTCTTAAAGATATAATTCCAAGTATTCAAACTATAGTATAACTAAGACTCTATCAAAGGAGGAAATGACTTGTCATGATTTAATTCTACTTCTTGTTTCCAGCACTTTTATTTTTAGAGAAAGTAAGTTTCCCAGTTCATCTAAATGTTACAATAGTTATTTCTCAGCTCTGACTCTAGAGATTAAAGGATTTGGAAACATCCAACCTTTGACCAGTTCCAGAAAGACCTATCAAAGAGATTTTGTTACTAAGGAGCCCTGTAAAAGCATCCCTCTCATCTGAATACACCCATTTTCAGGGTATCTTGACACAGAGAAAGAACACTTGCACTTGCACTATGCAATTTCTAAAGTACCTCTTTGTCAGGGTTCTGGATGCAGGGGCTGGGTCCATAGCAACAGCAAGAGTGTAGGATAAAATTTCTTTAGTTTATCTCAATACACACTCATGAAATCAATGTGACCTGCTGGTAGAGGCTGTGTTTCATGACTTGTCAGTACAGATAGAGAAGGAAATTTTGTATTCATACTTCCCCAGCCTTCCTAGGCTATTCTCCTCCAAGAAAGTGACTGTCTATTATAATCAGGCTTCCAGGCAGTTAACTCCCCGCACAGGTAGCTAGACTATACCATTAGAGTTGATGCAATGTTCTCATCTTCTTAGAAGACTAGGAACTGGAATTTTGGTTGTAAATGTCTGTGTTTTGTGAACTTGCCAAGCAAAGACCAAACCTGCTAGGTCTTCTGATTCAGGACCAGTCAGGAGGGAGGCTGCAATCAAGATTCATACTTCTCATTTGTGTTTCACTTCTTGAAGATTAATTTTATATCTTTATGAACGTACAGGATTCAGCATAGGTTCACAATAAACAGGCAGCATCTATGGGCTTCATGTCTAACTTTTGGTGTCCTGTGTTTTTTATACTTTTAAACATTTTATCTTTGAAAGAATATGAAAGTATTGTTTGAATATCTCAGGAGTAAATGGATCTCAAATGCTTTAAGGAGCAAGGAAGTAAAATAAAAAATAAGAAACAGGGAAGGTAGCTCAGTGGCAGCTAGCTGACCTCTGACCACCACCTGATTATCATGGAATATACATTTCTCCATATATTAAGAATAAAAGAAAAGAAATCAAAGTTTAAGAAGCACAGCTTAAGAAGAGGGTGTGACTTAAATCAGCAGTGACTAGAGAATGATCAGTAGAAAATGAAAGCTGTTTAGCTGAAAAGACAAAGAGGGAAGAAACACCCACCAGAGCATGAAATGATGTTTGTGTGAATTTATTTAGTTTTATGATGAGATTTTGTTTTCCTCTGAAAGATGTCACTTACAAAGTCACTGTGACATCCTTAGACAGATGGTTCTCCAAACAAAACATTATCATCTGATTCTCAGAAAGGTTGCCTAATCTTTGAAATTTGAAACATGACCTACCTGCTTGCCATTAAAGTAGCAGGTGATGTCCTATCTGAGGTACTTTCCGAATAGTCTATCATATTTGATAAAAATGACTACTTTAGGCATTCTTAAGTATTTATATGTGTCTTTTCCATGGAACTCTCAAAGACTCTATGGTCCAGAGCCTGTTGTTTCATCTGGGCACTCTTGTCACCTCCCCTAGATGATGTCTGTTGTAGTACTTAACATAGACCTACAGTCTTATAGCATTGAGTCAGTGCTCTTCACTGAGCAGTGTTAGACTACATAAAAATTAATGAGCTCCTTGGATTTCATTACAAAAATACATAGAAAAATAATACAGTGCAGAACTGTGATGAAGGAAAAAAAAACACTTGACAGTATGTCTTTATACAGAAAGCATTCCATGAAGAATTGTGCTGGGAGCACTTGTGAGAAGGCGCCTCAGGAACACTCTCTACCCAAAGTCTGCCTTCCTCCAGTTCACTGGCTAATCCCCTCCTGCTAAATGGAACTGTGCTAGTTATCTTGTGTCTTTATGACAAAAGGGCTGACTGAGTTGATGTATGAGGCATTGTCCTGGCTCTATCCATGCTTGGGAAGCTCCAATCACTAGGGTAGGATTTATGATATCAGAAGTCTGAGGGAAAGGAGAGTTCTCTTTAGCACAGACAGGAAGCAGAGAGAAAGAGAGGAGGTGTAACCTTCAGAAAGACACATACTGACCTACTTCCTGTACCTAGACTCTTAGAGTTTCCAGAACTTCTCAAACTAGCACCAACATGTAGATATCTATGAAGGGCATTTAATATTCAAATTGTAACAAGGATTAATAAACAGGTAGTTATCAAGACTAAGTGATTAAATGAGTAGTGGTTGTATTGATATATAGGCATTGTTCTAAATGTCATAGCTACTATATTAGTGACAGTATTAGTACAGTGTATTACTGTAGTGTTAACAGTGCCAACATAAGCCACATCCTAGTACTGACCTGAGTATTCAAGAAAGCCATGCATGTGAAGTGACTGGTCACATGCTGGTGTTACGTGACCCTTTACAGACCGTTACCCTCTCGTTGGCAGTATACCACGCTCCACTCTTAGAAATGGTACTTTACAGAACTCTTCACTTGCCATATTCATTGCTCAATGGCATATCAACTCAAGAGCACCTATACTTTGCAGCTTTTCTCTCTTTATCTTTGTGTCATTGTGAACATAAGAGGCTGCGATTTTTTTCTGTGCACATGATAGTTTTCCCAGAATTGAAGCTTCTAAGAACATCATAGAGTTGTGTCTGATGCTTGCAAAGATTTCGGCCTTTTGCTTCATGAATATTCAATGGTAGATGAGCTGACAGGTTGTTTTTCTGGGTTTTACCAGGTGTTTGATACTATTTGACAGGATGAGTACCTGGCGCTACTCTTGTACCCACTAAGAGTGCACAGGGAATATGCTGAGAGTTTAAAAACTAAGATATATTTTCTATCTTTTCATTATACAATCAAATCCTATTTTTGATCTGTGAAACAAACCACAGATTCATCCCGGTGGTAATATACGTCCTGCAACTTACAAGTCCAGGGCGTCTCCTCTACTCTGCAGAATTTCATACACAATGTGCCTTAGTATTACTACAGACTTACTTGGTTTTTATTGGGGTATAACATGTAGTTATTAAAGAAGACCAAAACAAAAAGACAAGTAAAAGGCAAAACAAAATAATTAAAAATTGTGTAATATAATTGAGATTTTGAACATGTATTCACAAACGATAAAAGGAGAAATTGTAAAAGATCCAAGAAAACATAAATGGACAATTCTTTTTTTCCTCTTATGACAGAGTGAGTCAAAGTTACAGTTAAACAGTTAACTCAAGTATCATGATCTCTGATAGCGTGTAGCCTTTCTGCATCTATTAAAGCTTTATTTAACATCTTGCCTACCCACAATACGACATATGGACCATGTGGGTAAGTGTTACATGAATGCCACTTATGAAGTCTGTCTGTGGAGGCTTCAGAATAATCCAAATGTTAAATTGCCATTAAAAAAGAGAGATGAGACTTAAAAAAAAATAAAACAACAACAGAAAGAGAAGGAATACCACCATGCACAGTAGATGTTGCCTGAGGTTTCCAGGGAAGGTTTCAGAGCCAGATGACCTCTGAGGCAGCAGGAAGAAGATAAGATGTCCCCAGTACAGGATGTGCTTTGGAGGTAGAAGGCAGAGAAGAATCTTCATGTAGGTGATGGCTGTGTGTGTGTGTGTGTGTGTGTGTGTGTGTGTGTGACTTAAAAAAAAGATGCTTAAGTTTTTAGTCTAACAGATTTTTTTTTTTTGTATTAGGATAAAACTTGACAATAAGTGGCCATCTCAACGAAGAATTTCAAAAGTCGGATGAATGTTATAGACCAATGTCACATTTTAAAATACAATCTGTTGTTAGTGAGAACTTGAAAAAAACAGAGCTTTAAACACCTTTCGAATGTGTTTAAATAAAAATAACTGATTATTTGTGGAAAGCTGTATTTTTCTATTTTTGATGTAGAGCAGTTTTAATCTAATCTTCTTAAGAAATGCAAAACCTATTACATTTTGCTTAGGCAATGAATAAAATTTCAAAGCAGCTGTTCAAGTCTAACCTATCAGTTTAATTATAACATACAATCTTCCAGTGCCAAATTTCAAGGCCTAAAAGAAATACAACACTCTATTTTGACTAATACTAAGTTGATTTGATTGACATGAGTCATTGTTGTGTAATATATGAACATCTTGTGACACTGGGCCCAGCCAAGGGCACAAAGCCTACCGAATAGGTAACTTCATGGGTTCTCACACACACAAGTATCCTCAGCAACGCAGTTTACTCACTTACCCTTTGCATCAGGAAACCTACTTTTCAATATTCCCTCAATTCTGCATGGTCTTCATTTGTCACTCTTGGCAGGCAGTGTCCCTTGTTGTCATGAGACTGGAAAAAACTTTTTTTTTTTTTGTCTATACCTGGGTACTCTCACTCAGATTTACCTGTGCATTCATTATTTTTTGGCTCACATCAGCAATTTCTTTCCATTATGAAGCGAGGAATCATATCAGGTATGAGAATGGTTCAGAGGCCAGACCTTGACTACCATGAGGTATTCCTTATATTTGGAGCCTTTAAATATTTCTAATTTCTCTGTCTCAGAAATGCTGATATATAGGTATGTGTATCATGAGTGTAACCACAGTTGAACATTTACTATTTTTCTGGAGCGGTTTTATCTGAAAAGGGTAGAGGAAATAACAGCTAGCCAGATATCTTGTTTGCAGCCTAACATTGTTCCTCATGCCCTATAGGAAACTGTTCCTGTTGTAACTGAGGCCAGACCACTGTACACTCACATACAGTTCTTTATTAGGTAGAAATTGATAACAAGATTAAACAAACTCAACCCCAGTCAAGTAAAAAAAAAAAAGCAAAACAAAAACAAACAAACAGACAAGCAAGCCAACCTCTCTACTATGAGCCAGCAACTTTACCTAAGTATGGTGGAATCAAAACTAAAAAGATAGTTCCTTTCCCACCTGAAAACCCATCATTATTCCATGGTTTCCCTGTTGATGGTGGACATAGATAAGAAAGTGAGCAAACATCATCTATTATGTGGGGAGAGATTTGATGTAAAATAGCATGGGCATAACTACAACATGTGACAATGGTTCTCTCTGAAGTCAGTGTTAAGTTGAAATTGTGTTGGTGCCACCACAGCAAGTAAGAAAAGCATTGAGAAGAGGCACATTGTTCCCAGAAAGTTAGTATATTCTGTTAACTTTGGGAGTGGACATTAATGCCCATGGACACAAGCCATGGGGCAAGTTTTACCAATTACCCCCTTGTAAGCATGTAGTTCAAGGTCATGGAGATCATAGCTGAAGGTCAGTACGAAGGAAAAAGAGATGTGCTTCCAGGGTCAGCAATAAGTCCATGGCAGAGGCAGAGTGTAGAATAGAATTGACTCTCATTTACTCTGGTTTCTGGTTTCTGGTTTCTGAGGATTTACAACTTAATGTTATCTTGATCAAATGTTTTGAAAGCTAGACCGTGAAGACAGTAGTTGCTATAGTAATATGAACATTCTGAATATGTTAAGAATTGATCCCTTTGTCGCTTTTTAATATGTTTGTTTTCATAGAGGATATTTTTTAACCTTGTGTTTCATGTTTAAAAAGACACTGAGTAAACTGAGTGTTAGTCTTTAAATTTATTTTCTAATCTAATTTTGTCTACCTTAATACATTTTCATCTTTATTTTGAATTCCATATGTACATATTCCATTCCTTAAAGTTCTAAGTAGCCCTGAGTACTTTTCTTCATTGTGTAATTCTGAATGGCCAGAAACCCAGAAAATATGTCTACCAAGACATATCCTTAGCCCTGTAACTAATTGGAGGAAGTAGCCTAACTCCTGACTCATCTAAGTTGGGCTGCATATATAATTTTGTCAGGTTTTGCTGGAAAGAATCAAGGTTAATTTCAGAAGAAACAGGTAATGATATAAGGTGGAACTGAGTTCTGAAGTTGGGTATTTTCAGGAAGTAGAATAGAAGCATAGAAGAAGGAGTCATCTTATGAAAAGAAAAAAATATGACTATAGAAGCCATGATGTTGAGTAGATATTTAGGCAGCAGAGAAAGAAACTTACCTGTTAGATGGAAGGATATATATATGGTCTGAAAAGAAGCAAGAGCAACTGAACACTGAAGCACAGAAGGTAAGGAATAAAAATTCAGACTTGGAGTACTGAGTGTCCTAGAGTGTTAAACCTTCCACATCCCATGGTTTCTACTGTACAATCTTACTATCGAACTCCTGTCTAAGAAGGCACACTGATGAAATCAAGAATTTAGGTTTGCCATAGCATCTTTTGTGCATGGCAGAGAACAAATGTGAAGTAAACTAATTTTACAAATATAAATGTTGAATTGATGAAAAATGTTACAAGATTGTCCCTGTCCAATAACAATAGGGCAGTGGGAGGCTTGTGATTGGACAGAGAAGGGAGGCAGAGAGAGGAATCGAGAAGACAGAGAGAGAGGTCTGAGGAGGAGAGGGAGAAGCAGAACGGAGGCTGACATGGTGTTATCAAAACGTTAGAATATTGGGTTAAAGCTTTATCATTATCATTTGGCTCTTAAATTATTGTATTGGCATCTTGTAAATTTTGTTATTATTGATACATAAATCTGATTGGCTAATTAAGCACTTAAGAGTCATGATTCTACCAGGTGTTCAGATGGCTAACCAAGCGTGCAAGGGGTGTTGTGTGAAAGTGAGAGAAACTCCGAGGCCCTGTCTGAGAAGCGGCCGGGTGGGAGCCATGTGGCCGGTCTAGCAGGGCTGGCGAGCTGGTGGGCCGAGAGACCGAGCGAGTGAGATCACCAGGCACAGACTCTAGAGAGTTGTTGGCCTTGGCAGGAGTGAGGGAGCATGGCCTGGTTCCACTGAGAGTTGGCGGGTTCATTTTTTATTATCTCCCACAACAGAAGAAGGCTTTTAATTTTCTGATTCTTTTCAAGTTATTTTCATCAGTGTTGAGATTTATTAACTACGTGGGAGATGCTGAGACAGGCTGGGATTATCCTTCATAATTTACAGATCATCTATAAAAATACAGAAGAAAATGGATTACAATTTCTGTTCTTTAATGAATTCAGTATTTATACTTTTCATCAACAAAATACCTTAGCGTTTGTGTGGTAGAACATGTAAAATTATGAAAGAATAATTTAAATATTAAGTAGTATTTATTATAACCTCACTCTTGATGTATTTGTTTGTTTGTTTGTTTTAGGATTTGACAACTTTAGATTTAATATTGAAACGGGGATTGTAATTATAAAACAGGAGTACAAAGATAAGGGCAAGCAAAAATGCACAATTCTGTACATTAAGATGATGATTTCTGAAGTCATTTTAACAAATTTAAGGGTAAAAGTCTGAACTAGAATATGAATGTTAGTAAAACTGTAACACAACAGAAGGCTCAGCAGTCACTCAAAGATTCTGTTGACAGACTGGCTTTTCACACTTTGGTGACCACAGAGGTTGAGTGGACAGAACACTAGAGTTAAAAGTTTTGTTCAGGCCTTTGCTTCTTCCAGAGGTGACTCTTACCATTTCTCAGTTTTGTTTTACAACTGAAGTGGACAAAATGTTTACCACTCATTCTAAACATTCCCAGAAGTTCAAGAACCAGAATGTCTACAGCACTAATGACCCCCACAATGTTAAGTTTTACATTGGTCAAGAACAGAGATCTACTAACAAGGCACATGCCTAGGCATGGACATTATTTGTGACTCTCCATACCCTTTCACTTAATGCACATTCTCTCATGACAAATGATGCCCTGCGTCCATGCACTGTGATATCCCAGATCATTCTTTATGCCCTTCAGTATTATTTTGAATTGATTCATTGACTAAATATGAATTAAGGTGGTTTCTTTAAAGTAGGAAAACTGGCAGAGTAACAAAACATAGGTGTGGATAACAGAAAGTAAGTAAAATATTTAGCTTAGCGCCAAAATCATCATTGATTTCAATGTAAATGATATTAATACATGGATTGGATTAAGATACAGAAAGACTTTAATGATAGGAAACAAGAGGCAATTTTGAAATGATTTTTAAAAGACAGCTTGTGGTAAAGTACCTGATACATGCATATTAGGAAGACATACTTTAGACTTTGATTGTTGGGTTTCAGTTTTGGCCAGGCTAGGTCTGCTCAAGTCCTGGCAGGCAGGACGCAATACCTTGAGGGCTGGCCTGCATACTATAGTTCACCTTTTAAAAGTTCTTATGGCAGCTTGATGGATTTGAGAAACAAGTACTCTGTATACAGGGAAATCCCTTCCCAATCAGGGAAATTTCAGATCCAAACTGTAGTCATGGAGAGGACTGGAGATCAGTAAAAAGGGAAACATTGAAGTCCAGTGAATTAACCTCATTCTCTGAAACAGACCCTGCTTGTCTTGACAGGGCACTTGTCCTGAGTGACTTAAACTGTGCTCTGTTTTCAGAATCAGTGTTGACTGAAGATCACACTTTCTTCTTTGCAGCCACTCTCAACTTCTCAGACTCTTGTTGCTGTGTCAGAAGATATTGTGAGAAACAAAACAATGTGTAGTTAGATGGGTGCATCTGAATAGACTCCCCTTTTCCCGGAATCGGGACACTGAAATCCCTTCTGCCTTAATCACTCTCTAATTCCTTTAAATCCACTCTTTCAAATAACATTTTATTTAGAATGGTCAAATATTCTCGGAAGGAACATTAGTCTGCTTCAAGCCCATCAAAGCCAGAAGAAATGTCTCTAAAGAATAATTGATAGCCTGATCATTCTTGTGGAACTGGCTATAACTGGAAGCACCTTGCATTCCTTAATATATCAACTGGGTTACTTACTAACATAAGCATTTGAAACCTTATTTGGGTTTCCAATTTGTTGTCTAAAATACAAAAATATATATATATAGTTTACAACTATAGACATTTTTATGTAGCCCCTGGGTATACTAGTGAGGTGTAGGGGTGAGAAGGAGCCATACTCTAGGAATTATGATCAAAGTTAGTAGAAGTTGCCAAAGGCTTGTAGTGGTACTTTGGAGTGGCTGGTATAATTAATTTATATTTCTGTCACTCAGAGAGCAACTATCTGTCAAAATGACTCATTTTCCAGACAGACTGTATAACTCTCAGCAAAATATGATTCAAGCAAGACAGTGAAGAAATACATTTATTCACAGGGAATTTAAAGGAAATCCTAATATTTTCTGAAAGCTTTCCAAATGCTGTTGGTGGTCCTAAATTTCTAAATATGTAGAACATAGAGAAACTGGATTATGAAAGAGACCCAAGGTCAGTTCACAATCTCTTTAGAGTAATCTTCAGTCTCTAAAACCAAGAAAGCTTTCTTAACAAAAAGAAAGGACTAATAAAGGTGTGTATGCCATGACTAGTCAGTTAAACAACAAAATTCACCACAAAGAGAACATATGTACTTTTTTCTGGATTGACTGAAGTTATACTTTTAGTTTAAATTATTATGATTAGGAGATCTATGACACAAACGTGCTTGTAACCTGTAAGCCTTACATGCCCAAGGTCAGATAAGTTCTTGGAATGTTGGGCAGGGCTTTCTGTTTTCTAAAAACACTTGGTTGTTCCAATTGCACAGGTTGTGTGCTTGACCACATATAAGCAGGAAGTATGCTGGGATGTATGCTTGCCTGTTGTTGGATGAAGACAGGAAGTATGTAGCCATGTGGGGTTTGCTATTATAAGCTCCTGACTGATGTAATTCCATGTCCTACTCTGGGAATCTTTGGTAGGGATCTGGTTTGCATTTAATGTAGCTTGCTTCAAATTTGCCTCCAAAATTGTGGTCATGTTCTTATTCTTGACCAGTGGAATGAACATCTCCAAAATAGCTCCAAAATGCAAGATGAAGAAGCAGATTTCACAGGGCAAGGAGCAGACTTCCAGAACCAGTGAAAACCTACATTAGGAGAAACAAGCACAAATTTTCCACATGCGTTTCCACCATGTATCTCAATCACTTACTCTTGGTCTAGTTTCTAACTTTCTGAATTTATCACTAGTCCATGCATTCCAGTGCTGTTGTTTTTCTGCCTTGGAAAGTGATACATCAAAACAGCTCCTTAGCTATGTTTCTCTGGGTTTGTTTAGTGCTAGTGTTGTAACCATATCTTTCAGAAGTTCATTTTTCTTTCTTTGAAATGCAGATTGTAGTCTGTGGTACATAAAACCATTACCCCTTGCTTTGTGATATGCATATTTGACTGGCTCCTGATCTACATTTTGTATGGGTCACTACATCTGGAATTGTATTGAGCTCTTCTCTTCTCTTCTCTCTCTTCTCTTCTCTTCTCTTCTCTTCTCTTCTCTTCTCTTCTCTTCTCTTCTCTTCTCTTCTCTTCTCTTCTCTTCTCTTCTCTTTTCTTTTCTTTTTTCTTCCCCCCCCCCTCTCTCTTTTTGAGACAGGATTTCTCTGTGTAGCCCTGGCTGTCCTGGAACTCAAGTGCTGGGATTAAAGGTGTGTGCCATCACTGCCCGGCTTATTGGGCTTTCAATACAGCTAATTATCTTCTACCTTTGAAACTAAAATTACAATGACCAGAACAGAAATTTGAATACTATTTTGGACTTTTAAAAAAATATTTCAAGATTATATAGGGAGCTAAAGTTTGCAATGAAGGCATGGATGAATTAAACACCATATAACAATTTCCAAATAGCATTACTTTTTTGTTTGTTTGTTTTTATTCATGAAATAGGTTGGAGTGAACAGTATTTCTGCTAATCTTCTGTCAGTTAGTTAAAGTGATAATTTATATCAACAACAACAAAAACGAATATCAAAAGCAATACTAGAAAGGTTGAAATTATTATCAGTATGGGTTGAAGTCACAGATTGAGGCTGTTGTATAAGGTCACACTGGTGAAGCTTTGCGTAGACATCTCACTGCCTCTTGAGATTTGAGATGAAAATTCCATATTCTTCCTTATCCCCATCTATTTTTATTAAAAGTATTTGCAGATATTCATAGACAGGTGGTAGAAATAATGAGGTATTCAGAATATCGAGATTAATATTTTCAAACAAAGGAAACGCTGTTCTCTCCATAGGTAGGTGTATAACTAACTAGAGAATGTTCCTTAAGGTGGAAAATATCCAGAAAAATCAGTACTTGTTTTTTTAACCATCTTAATCTGAGCTCCACCTGCCTCAAGGAAATTGCCTAGTTGTTCTTGTCTCATTCCTTACTAATTATAGGAAATCAGACCATCTGCCATATGATTAGAAGGCTTATAGAGAAAACTTGGATATTTTGTTTTTTACTTATATATTATTTATAATTGGCTCATATAATCAATTTCGTTTAATGCATGCACATAATAGATTTTGATCACAAACATTCCCTATTACCCTGCTTGTCTCTTGTCCCCTCACACTCTTATTGATCTCTTTCCAGAATGAACTTTTTTATTTCCTGCTCATTCTTTAATGATAGATGTTGGAACACTGAGGACCATAATGTATGACTAAGCCAATCTTGAACTGTTCTCTGGCTTCTTGTGGTTACAGTGGCCAATATTTCTGAAAAGTTCCCTTTAACACAACAGTTCTCAGCCTATGGTTCATGATACCTTCGAGTGAGGTTGAACTACCATTTCAATGAGGTCACATATAAAAATATCCTGTGTAACACCCACAAAACTTTTGACCCAAAATATGTCCTACCTACAAGAAGTGCAGATATCAAAATGGAGCAGAGACTGAGGAAATAGTCCACCAATCAGTGGACCAACTTGAGACCCATCCTAGGGGAGAGACCCAACCCCTAACACTATCAAGGAGATTCTGCTATGCTTGCAGACAGGAGCTTAACATAACTGTCTTCTGAGAGGCTTCATCCAGCAGCTGGAGGAAACAGGTGCAGAGATCCATGGGCAATCAGTAGGCAGAGCTTGGGAATAATGTGGAAGTTGTAGAATTGTTAACATTACAAATCATAACAGTAGCAAAATTAGTTATGAAGTACCAACAAAAATAACTTTATGGTTGGGGTGGTCACCACAACATAGCAAACTATATTAAAAGGTCAAAACATTACAGAGGTCAAGAACCACTGCTCTATACCAATCCAACCATGAAAAAAAGGCCTTACCTTTCAATGCTACTGCTTTAGACATGAAGTTTCACTATAGCTTTCAGGGGGACATAAATATCCATACCATGGAATTACACAGTCATGGACAATTGGAAAGAGTGAGGAAGTCAACACCATGTGGAGCAAACTTTTTATCAATGGATATGGGAATCAGTGAATATTCGTTTTCTTTCTTTGTATGAACATAACTCAATAAATCCGATTTCTGAGGAACTTCTTAAAGGACTCAACAGAAAAATAGATAGTCAGGCATGCTTTATGTTATAGTGATAACATCAACCACATAGTCTTTCCTGCCTTATATCTGTTTTGTAGTTTCTTGCCTCTCTTTTTCTCATGGAACATTCTTGAGATTCTTATTTCTTATTAAGCCACCCTACTCCACATAAGCTATGTCTCAGGCTCTGACTCTGAACAAACAAGGGGAAGAACATATGGAACCCTTATATGCATAAAAAAAGAGACCTGGGTTGATTTTAAAGAATCTACTGAATACATTTTAGTCAGGGTCTTGGAAACTACCTTTATTACTACAAAATCACTTGTAGATAGCTGCCTCAACATGTCCTATCTTATGAACAATGTACATTAAGCAAGCTGGAATGTTTTTAGATGAGATGTACATAAACAAACTCTCAAACAAAGGAAACAAAAAACCAGCAGTGATCACCTAAAGTGTTATTGATGGGGAAAGACTAACATTTTTCATTAATTAATTAAAAAATAGTGTCAGGGTTCTGTTGCTGTGTACTTAAATCACCTTATGATAAAGAAAGGTTTATTTTGGTGCACAGATTTGGAAGTTTTAGTAAATGATCAGTTAGCATTGTTGCTTGAGGCCTGTGGCAAACTACACCTTAAGATCAGAAAGCAAAGAGACATAAAAGAACATTATGGCCAATGTCCATATTTTATTTTTAAGGGACATCCCCAAATGACTCAGCTGCCTCAACCTAGAGCCCGTATCCCAAAGATGCTTCCAACTCTAATAGTGTCCCAGACTAGTAAACAAGCCATTAATATATGCCCTTTGGGGGATATTTATAGTCTAACTATAGAAAATGCCATTTAAAATGAATGTCTCTGTGGTGGAAACAGAAGTACTCAGATGGCAGCAATAAGAAGTACCATGTCCTGACACTGGATATCGGAAATATCTCTTGGAGATCTGAGTGTTGTATTGGCAAAACCAGGATCATTGATGTTGTCTACAATTCATCCAATAATACGTTTGTCTGCCCCAAGACCCTGGTGAAGAACTGCACTGTGTTTATTGACAACACATTGTACCTGTAGTGGTACAAGTCCCACTATGCTCTGCCCTGGGCTGCAAGAAGAGGGGCAAGCTGACTCCTGAGGTGGAAAAGATTTTAAACAAAAAAATGATCAAAGAAAATTAAAAAGAAATACAATGAAAGAAAAAAGAATGCCAAAATCAGCAGTCTTCTGGAGGAGCAGTTCCAGCAGGGCAAGCTTCTCGCCTGTATTGCCTCAAGACCAGGCCAGTGTGGGAGAGCAGATGGCTATGTGCTAGAAGGTAAGGAGCTGGAGTTCTATCTGCGGAAGTTCAAACCCCAGAAAGCCAGATAAACCATCACTTATAGATTGTGTGAAAAAATAAAAGTACTCAGACAAAAGTACAGGGCTAAGTGAGTCTCTAACGGAGTACAGAGAGAGCATCAAATTAAACTGAGTAAGTCCTCCAATCAAAGCCAAAAGAAAGCATATGATAAAGATAGGGGCCATAAGAAAAATAAAGAAAATGGAAAATAGTGTCAAAATGAGAAACAGACCAGTTCAAACAATTTGGGTCATTTCATTTTGAATACATATTTTACACAACATAAAAATTCCATGTATTAATTGCATTCTGTTAAGTTGTCAAATGAGTTCATAATTGTGAAACAAATCTTGGATATTTAAAAGTAGTGTATTAGTCAGGGTTTTCTAGAATAACAAAACTTATAGAGTATTTTTCTCCCTGTCTCCGTCTTTGTCTCTGTCTCTCTTTTTCTCTCTCTCTTCTCTCTCTCTCTCTGTATATATATATATATATATAAACATTATATGTAATTTCTCTACATATATACATAATCTATGTACAGATATGTATATACCTATATATACATATCTATATATACATACACCTATATATACACATATATGTACATATGTATGAATACACACACATACACATTTATGGGAGATTTATTAGAATGATATAGACTGTAGTCCAGGCAATCCAACAATGACTGGGTATGAATGGAAAGTCCAAGCTTCTAGTAGTTTTCCAGAACATGAGAATGGATATACTAGCTGCTTCTCAGTATACTGAAATGCTGATGAAGTTGGCTCTAATGCCAGTGAAGAAATGCAGTTGCTAAAAGCAAAGGCAAACAGGCAAAGGTATGTTAAGCTGCTAGTGTATGTATGCTCTCTCTACTTTCTTTTTGGAAGCACTGAGAGTTATGAGTTTTCCTCTTAGCACTGCTTTCATTGTGTCCCATAAGTTTGGGTATGTTGTGCCTTCATTTTCTATGAATTCTAAAAGGACTTTAATGTCTTCATTTCTTCCTTGACCAAGCTATCATTGAGTAGGGCATTGTTTAGCTTCCATGTTTATTTGGGCTTGCTGTTGTTTTGTTGCTATTGAAGACCAGCCTTAGGCCGTGGTGATCTGATAGGATGCCTGGGATTATTTCAGTCTTATTTGTTGAGGCCTGCTTTGTGACCGTATTTATGGCTAATTTTGGAGAAGGTACAGTGAAGTTATGAGAAGTTATATTCTTTTGTTTTAGGATGAAATGTTCTCTGTCTCTCTGTCTGAATCTGTATCTATGTATCATCTATCTATCTATCTATCTATCTGTCTGTCTGTCTGTCTGTCTGTCTGTCTGTCTGTCTGTCTGTCTCTCTATCTATCTATCTATCTATCTATCTATCTATCTATCTATCTATCTATCTATCTATCTATCTATCTATCTATTTATCTATCTGTTAAATCCATTGGTTCATAACGTCTGTTAGTTTCTCTGTGTCTCTGTTTAGTTTCTGTTTCCATGATCTCTCCATTGATGAGAGAGATATGTTCAAGTCTCCCACTTTTATTGTGTGAGGTGGAATGTGTGCTTTGAGCTTTAGTAAAGTTTCTTTTATGAAGAGGATGCCCTTGCATTTGAAGCATAGGTGTTCAGATTTTAGAGTTCTTGGTAGATTTTTCCTTTGAATAGTATGAAGTGTCCTTCCTTATCTTTTTTGATAATTTTGGTTGAAAGTTGTTTTTATTAGATATTAGAATCAGTACTCCAGTTTGTTTCTTGGGACTACTTGCTTAGAAAATTGTTTTCCAATCTTTTACTCTGAGGTAGTGTCTGCCTTTGTCACCAAGGTGTGTTTCCTGTATGCAGCAAAATACTGGGTCATGCTTACATATCCAGTCTCTTAGACTTTGTCTTTTTATTGCAAAATTGAGTTCATTGATTTTCAGAGATATTAAGAAATAGTAATGCCTCCTGTTATTTTTGTTGTTAGAGATGGAATTATGTTTGTATGACTATCTTCTTTTGCATTTGTTGACAAAAAAGATTACTTTTTTGCTTTTTCTAGGGTGTAGATTCCCTCATGGTTCTTGAGTTTTCTATCTATTATCCTTTGTTGGGCTGAATTTGTGAAAAGATATTGTGTAAATATTTTTGTCATGAAATATCTTGGTTTCTCCATCTATGTTAATTGAGCCTTTTGCTGGAAATAGTAGCCTGGACTGGTATTTGTGTTCTTTTAGGGCCTGTATGTCATCTGGCCAGGATTTTCTGACTTTCTTTTTCTTTTTTTTTTTAGTTTTTCGAGACAGGGTTTCTCTGTATAGCCATGGCTGTCCTGGAACTCACTCTGTAGACCAGGCTGGCCTCGAACTCAGAAATCTGCCTGCCTTTGCCTCCCTAGTGCTGGGATTAAAGGCATGCGCCACCACACCCAGCTGATTTTCTGACTTTCATAGTCTCTGGTAAGAAGTCTGGTGTAATTCTGATAGGTCTGCCTTTATATGTTACTTGAAATTTTCCCCTCACTGCTTTTAATATTCTTTATTTGGTGCAATTGGTGTTTTGATTATAATGTGACAGGAGGGATTTCTTTTCTGGTCCAGTCTATTTGGAGTTCTTAGGCTTCTTGTATGTTCATGGGCATTTCTTTCTTTAGACTTGGGAAGTTTTATTCTATAATTTTGTTGAAGATATTTACTGACCCTTTAAGTTGGGAATCTTCACTGTCTTCTATACTTATTATCCTTAGGTTTGGTCTTTTCTTTGTGTCTGGATTTCCTGGATGTTTTGGGGTAGGAACTTTCTGCATTTTGCATTTTCTTTGACTATTTTATCAATGTTTTCTATGGTATCTTCTGCACCTGAGATTCTCTCTTCTGTCTTTTTTATTCCTTTGGATATGCTTGCATCTATGACTCCTAATCTCTTTCCTAGATTTTCTATCTCCAGGGTTGTCTCCCTTTGTGATTTCTTTATTGTTTCTAGTTCCAGTTTTAGGTCCTGGATGGTTTTGTTCAATCCTTCACCTGTTTGGTTGTGTTTTCCAGTAATTCTATAAAGAATTTTTGTGCTTCCTCTTTAAGAGCTTCTAACTGTTTACCTGTGCTCTCCTGTATTTCTTTAAGAGAGTCATTTATGTCCTTCTTAAAGTTCTCTATCATCATCATGAGATGTGATTTTAAATCTGAATCTTACTTTTCCTGTGTGTCATGGTATCCATAACTTGCTGTAGTGGGAGAACTGGGTTCTGATGATGCCAAATAGCCTTGGTTTCTGTTGCTTAGGTTCTTGCCCTTGCCTCTCTCCATCTGGTTATCTCTGGTATTAGTTGGTCTTGCTATCTGTGACTGGAGCTTGTCCCTTCTCTGGGTCTGTATCCCTGTCATCTTAGGTGTGTCAAAACACCTTGGGAGACCAGCTATTTCCTGGTGGGATATGTGTATGGAGGGTATAGATATGCTTAGGTCCAGAGCACAGAAGGAGACCAGAAGGATCCTGTCACCAGCTGTCCAACTTCCTGTGCCCTATGTGCTCCTTGATTTCCCACGTTGGACAATTATTGGGGCAAAAGTGGTAAACTTAATGCTGAGCTCAGGAGTGAAAACTACTGGGATACCAGCTCTCTCCTGGTGGGATTTGTGGGTGGACAGCTGTGAGACAGCCTTAGGTCGAGAGCATAGATGGAGACCCAGGCTAATTTCTATTAAGTATAAAGCATACTACAAAAGCCAATAAAAATACCTATTTTTTTAAAAAAATAGTTATAAATACTTTTAAAGGACAGTCATATGTACAATTAGGAAATCTTTACAATTGCTAATATGGTCAAAAGTTAATGTCATTAATACATAAGTTTCTAAATTCATACGGAAATTCATTTCTCTGATGAGGAAATGAATCAAGAAGGTACTTAGAAATAGAGTTGAGAAAGTAGTCTGCACAGGTGAGAGTGTGCACACAGAAGCTGACAGCTTCTGGGACAGGTGGGAGCCACAGAGCTTCTGGGGCAGCACCCTTTTCGGGCTCCAGACATCCGACCACCTCCCCAGCTAGAGGACAGGTGTCTACCAGGCCAGGGAGGCTTTTGCCTCAGGAACGGTGGGAGCCATCTTGGTACCGGGACTCCACCGAAAAGTAGTCTGCACAGGTGAGAGTGTGCACACAGAAGCTAAGAGCTTCTGTGACAGGCCAAAGCAACATAGCTTCTGGAAAAGTTTCTGTTTTGGGCCTTCATGTTTGGCCAGAAGGGAGGTCCAAAGGCCAGATATCTGTGCACCTTCCCTGTAAGAGGAGAGCTTGCCTGCAGAGAGTGCACTGACCACTGAAACTCAGAGGAGAGAGATAGTCTCCCAGGTCTGCTGATAGAGGGTAACAGAATCACCAGAGGAACAATCTCTAAACAGAGACAACTATAACAAGTAACTCCAGAGATTACCAGATGGCAAAAGGTAAAGGTAAAAATCTTACTAACAGAAAACAAGACCACTCACCATTATCAGAACCCAGCACTCCCACTTTGCCCAGTCCAGGGCACCCCAACACACCTGAAAAGCTAGGCCTGGATTTAAAAGTATTTCTCATGATGATGGTAGAGGACATCAAGAAGAACCGTAATAACTCACTTAAAGAAATACAGGAGAACACTGCTAAACAGGTAGAAGACATTAAAGAGGAAACACAAAAAATCCCTTAAAGAATTGCAGGAAAACAGAACCAAACAGGTGATGGAATTGAATAAAACCATCCAAGACCTAAAAATGGAAGTAGACACAATAAAGAAAACCCAAAGTGAGGCAATGCTGGAGATAGAAACCCTAGGAAAGAAATCTGGAACCATAGATCCGAGCATCAGCAACAGAATAAAAGAGATGGAAGAGAGAATCTCAGGTGCAGAAGATTCCTTAGAGAACATCGGCACAACAATCAAAGAAAATGGAAAATGCAAAAATATCCTAACTCAAAACATTCAGGAAATCCAGGACACAATGAGAAGACCAAACCTACGGATAATAGGAGTAGATGAGAATGAAGATTTTCAACTGAAAGGACTGGCAAATATCTTCAACAAAATTATAGAAGAAAACTACCCAAACCTAAAGAAAGAGATGCCCATGAACATACAAGAAGCCTACAGAAGTCCAAATAGACTGGTCCAGAAAAGAAATTCCTCCCGACACATAATAATCAGAACAACAAATGCACTAAATAAAGATAGAATACTAAAAGCAGTAAGGGAAAAAGGTCAAGTAACATATAAAGGCAAGCCTATTAGAATTACACCAGATTTTTCACCAGAGACTATGAAAGCCAGAAGAGCCTGGACAGATGTTATACAGACACTAAGAGAACACAAAATCCAGCCCAGGCTACTATACTCAGCCAAACTCTCAATTACCATAGATGGAGAAACCAAAGTATTCCAGGACAAAACCAAATTCACACATTATCTTTCCACGAATCCAGCCCTTCAAAGGATAATAACAGAAAAAAACCAATACAAGGACGGAAACCAATCCTAGAAAAAGCAAGAAGGTAAGCCCTAAACAAACTTTTTTAAAAAAATTTTTAATATTTATTATATATTTTCCTCAATTACATTTCCAATGCTATCCCAAAAGTCCCCCATAGCGCCCCCCACTTCCCTACCCACCCATTCCCATTCTTTTGGCCCTGGCATTCCCCTATATTGGGGCATATAAAGTTTGCAAATCCAATGGGCCTCTCTTTCCAGTGATGCCCGACTAGGCCATCTTTCGATACATATGCAGCTAGAGACAAGAGCTCCGGGGTACTGGTTAGTTCATCATGTTGTTCCAACTATAGGGTTGCAGATCCCTTTAGCTCCTTGGGTACTTTCTCTAGCTTCTCCATTGGGAGCCCTGTGATACATCCAATAGCTGACTGTGAGCATCCACTCCTGTGTTTGCTAGGCCCCTGCATAGTCTCACAAGAGACAGCTATATTTGGGTCCTTTCAGCAAAATCTTGCTAGTGTATGCAATGGTGTCCGTGTTTAGAAGCTGATTATGGGATGGATCCCTGGATACGGCAGTCTCTAGATGGTCCATCCTTTCGTCACAGCTCCAAACTTTGTCTCTGTAACTCCTTCCATGGGTGTTTTGTTCCCAATTCTAAGAAGGGGCACAGTGTCCACATTTTGGTCTTCATTCTTCTTGAGTTTCATGCATTTAGCAAATTGTATCTTATATCTTGGGTATCCTAAGTTTTGGGCTAATATCCACTTATCAGTGAATACATATTGTGTGAGTTCCTTTGTGATTGTGTTACCTCACTCAAGATGATGCCCTCCAGGTCCATCCATTTGGCTAGGAATTTCATAAATTCATTCTTTTTAAAGCCCTAAACAAACTTAAAAGAAGACAGCCAAAAGAACAAAACGCCAACTTTAACAACAAAATAACAGGAAGCAATAATTACCTTTCCTTAATATCTCTTAATATCAATGGCTTCAACTCCCCAATAAAAAGACATAGACTAACAGACTGGCTACACAAACAGGACCCAACATTTTGCTGCTTACAGGAAACTCATCTCAGAGAAAAAGATAGACATTAACTCAGAATGAAAGGCTGGAAAACAATTTTCCAAGCAAATGGTATGAAGAAACAAGTTGGAGTAGCCATTATAATATCTGATAAGATTGACTTCCAACCCAAAGTCATAAAAAAAGACAAGGAGGGGCACTTCATACTCATCAAAGGTAAACTCCTCCAAGAGGAACTCTCAATTCTGAATATCTATGCTCCAAATGCAAGGGCAGCCACATTCATTAAAGAAACTTTAGTAAAGCTCAAAGCACACATTGCATCTCACACAATAATAGTGGGAGACTTCAACACACCACTTTCACCAATGGACAGATCATGGAAACAGAAACTAAATAGGGACACAGTGAAACTAACAGAAGTTATGAAACAGATGGATCTAACAGATATCTACAGAACATTTTATCCTAAAACAAAAGGATATACCTTCTTCTCAGCACCCAATGGTACCTTCTCCAAAATTGACCACATAATTGGTCACAAAACAAGCCTCAACATATACAAAAATATTGAAATTGTCCCATGAATCCTATCAGATCACCATGGACTAAGGCTGATCTTCAATAACAACATAAATAATAGAAAGCCAACATTCACGTGGAAACTGAACAACACTCTTCTCAATGATACCTTGGTCAAGGATGGAATAAAGAAAGAAATTAAGGACTTTTTAGAGTTCAATGAAAATAAAGCCACAACACACACAAACTTATGGGACACAATGAAAGCATTTCTAAGAGGGAAACTCATAGCTCTGAGTGCCTCCAAAAAGAAACTAGAGAAAGCACACACTAGCAGCTTGACAACACACCTAAAAGCTCTAGAACAAAAGGAAGCAAATTCACCCAACAGGAATAGAGGGCAGGAAATAATCAAACTCAGGGACAAAATCAACCAAGTGGAAACAAGAAGAACTATTCAAAGAATCAACCAATCGAGGAGCTGGTTCTTTGAGAAAATCAACAAGATAGATAAACCCTTTGAAGGACTCATACAAAGGGAACAGGGAAAGCATTCTAATTAACAAAATTAGAAATGAAAAGGGAGACCTAATGACAGATCCTGAAGAAATCCAAAACACCATCAGATCCATCTACAAAAGGCTATAGTCAACAAAACTGGAGAACCTGGATGGAATGGACAAGTTTCTAGACAGATACCAGGTACCAAAGTTAAATCAAGATCAGGTTAATGATCTAAACATTCCTATATCCCCTAAAGAAATAGAAGCAGTCATTAATAGTCTCCCAACCAAAAAAAGCCCGGGACCAGATGGGTTTAGTGTAGAGTTCTATCAGACCTTCAAAGAAGAACTAATCCCAGTTCTTCACAAACTATTCCACAAAATAGAAACAGAAGGTACCCTATCCAACTCATTCTATGAAGCCACAATTACTCTGATACCTAAACCACAAAAAGACCCAACAAAGATAGAGAACTTCAGACCAATTTCCCTTATGAATATCTATGCAAAAATTCTCAATTAAGTTCTCCCTAACCTAATCCACGAACACATTAAAAATAATCATCCATCCTGACCAAGTAAGTTTCATCCCAGAGATGCAGGGATGGTTCAATATACGGAAATCCATCAAGGTAATCCCGTGTATAAAAAAACTCAAAGACAAAAAAACACATGATCATCTCATTAGATGCGGAGAAAGTATTTGACAAAATCTAACACCCATTCAGGATAAAAGTCTTGGAAAGATCAGGAATTCAAGGCCCATACCTAAACATGATAAAAGTAATCTACAGCAAATCAGTAGCCAACATCAAAGTAAATGGTGAGAAGCTGGAAGCAATCCCACTAAAATCAGGGACTAGACAAGGCAGTCCTCTCTCTTCCTACCTTTTCAACCTAGTACTTGCAGTCCTAGCCAGAGCAATTAGACAACAAAAGGAGATCAAGGTAATACAAATTGGAAAAGAAGAAGTCAAAATATCACTTTTTGCAGACAATATGATGGTATATATAAAATCCTAAAAATTCAACCAGAGAACTCCTAAATCTGATAAACAGCTTCAGTGAAGTAGCTGGAGATAAAATTAACTCAAAGAAGTCAATGGCCTTTCTCTACACAAAGAATAAACAGGCTGAGAAAGAAATTAGGAAAACAACACCCTTCTCAATAGTCACAAACAATATAAAATACCTTGGCTTGACTCTAACTAAGGAAGTGAAAGAACTGTATGATAAGAACTTCAAGTCCCTGAAGAAAGAAATTAAAGAAGATATCAGAAGATGGAAAGATCTCCCATGCTCATGGATTGTCAGGATCAACTTTGTAAAAATGGCTATCTTGCCAAAAGCAATCTACAGATTCAATGCAATCCCCATCAAAATTCCAACTCAATTCTTTGATGAATTAGAAAGAGAAATCTGCAAATTCATCTGGAAGAACAAAAAACCTAGGATAGCAGAAACTCTTCTCAAGGATAAAAGAACCTCTGGTGGAATCACCATGCCTGATCTAAAGCTGTACTACAGAGCAATTGTGATAAAAACTGCATGGTACTGGTATAGTGACAGACAAGTAGACCAATGGAACAGAATTGAAGACCCAGAAATGAACCCACACACCTATGGTCATTTGATCTTTGACAAGGGAGCTAAAACCATCCAGTGGAAAAAAGAGCATTTTCAACAAATGGTGCTGGCACAACTGGTGGTTATCATGTAGAAGAATTCGAATTGATCCATTCCTGTCTCCTTGTACTAAGGTCAAATCTAAGTGGATTAAGGAACTCCACATAAAACCAGAGACAGTATAACTTATAGAGGATAAAGTAGGGAAAAGCCTTGAAGATATGGGTACAGGGGAAAAATTCCTGAATAGAACAGCAATGACTTGTGCAGTAAGATCGAGAATCGTAAATGGGACCTCATAACGTTGCAAAGCTTCTGGAAGGCAAAAGACACTGTCAACAAGACAAAAAGACCACCAACAGATTGGGAAAGGATCTTTACCTATCCTAAATCAGATAGGGGACTAATATCCAATATATATAAAGAACTCAAGAAGGTGGGCTCCAGAAAATCAAATAACCCCATTAAAAATGGGGCTCAGAACTGAACAAAGAATTCTCACCTGAAGAATACCGAATTGCAGAGAAGCACCTGAAAAAATGTTCAACATCCTTAATCATCAGGGAAATGCAAATCAAAACAACCCTGAGATTTCACCTCATACCAGTCAGAAGGCTAAAATCAAAACCTCAGGTGACAGCAGATACTGGCGAGGATGTGCAGAAAGAGGAACACTCCTCCACTGTTCATGGGATTGCAAGCTTGTACAACCACTCTGTAAATCAGTCTGGCGGTTCCTCAGAAAATTGGACATAGTAATACCAGAGGATCTCGTAATACTTCTCCTGGGCATATATTCAGAAGATGTCCCAACCTGTAAGAAGGACACATGCTCCACTATGTTCATAGCAGCCTTATTTATAATGGTCAGAAGCTGGAAAGAACACAGATGCCCCTCAACAGAGGAACAGAAAATGTGGTACATTTACACAATGGAGTACTACTCAGCTATTAAATAGAATGAATTCATGAAATTCCTAGGCAAATGGATGGACCTGGAGGGCATCATCCTAAGTGAGGTAACCCAATCACAAAGGAACCCACACAATATGTACTCACTGATAAGTGGATATTAGTCCAGAAACTTAGGATACCCAAGATATAAGATACAATTTACTAAACGCATGAAACTCAAGAAGAACAAAGACCAAAGTGTGGACACTGTGCCCCTTCTTAGAATTGGGAACAAAACACCCATGGAAGGAGTTATAGAGACAAAGTTTGGAGCTGTGACGAAAGGATGGACCATCTAGAGACTGCCATATCCGGGGATCCATCCCATAATCAGCTTCCAAATGCTGACACCATTGCACACACTAACAAGATTTTGCTGAAAGGACCCACATATAGCTGTCTCTTGTGAGACTATGCCGGGGCCTAGCAAACACAGAAGTGGATGCTCACAGTCAGCTATTGGGTGGATCACTGGGCTCCCAATGGAGGAGCTAGAGAAAGTACCCAAGGAGCTAAAGGGATCTGCAACTCTATAGGTGGAACAACATGATGAACTAACCATTACCCCTAAGCTCTTGACTCTAGCTGCATATGTATCAAAAGATAGCCTAGTCAGCCCTCACTGGAAAGAGAGGCCCATTGGACTTGCAAACTTTATATGCTTCAGTACAGGGGAATGCCAGGGCCAAAAAGTGGGAGTGGTGGATAGGGGAGTGGTGGGGAGGGTATGGGGGACTTTTGGGATAACATTGGAAATATAAATGAGGAAAATACCTAATAAAAATAAAAAAAAGAAAACAAATAGAGTTGAACAAATCATGTACAGAAAGACAAGTGAATCTAATTATAGAATAATGCTTAACCTCATTCATAAAATGATGGCACTAAATGGGACTACACTGAAACAGTACATCATGGGTTTGCTTGGAAGTTGAACTTTTCAAAGTTTTATGCTTGAAATATTTTGGCATTTGAGACAAGAACTTCTGTAGATAGATAAAATTTCAAGTACTTGCTACAATTACAAGTTTATATACATGTTGACTTAACAGTCTCTCTGCTATGTATGAACTAAAGTAAAGGTGCAGTTTTGCTGGCAGAAACTGCCCTACCTTCATAACTGGAGACTCTGTTTTCATGATGATGACATAACTGAACAAAAAGAACAAAAGGTCATGCTATTTAGTTGAGTAGAAACTATACAAACCAGGAGGTCTTTAACACATTGACCATTATTCACTTGTCTGCATTCAAATACTTCACCAATGTAGTAAGTCTAATATATGGCTCTTTTCCATAGAAATCAAGCTGTCTCTCTGGGAACATATAGAGCAGCTTGGAGGGGGATGGTTCTAGTGTGTAGGGTGCCTGTCTCATTAAAGCCACTTGTGAAGCATGAAATTAAACCTGATGGTGAAGAGTCCTGAGATATGCACCATGCGTGCAGGCCTCATAGCATAACATAAACAGAAAATAAAAATTGTCAGACATTTGAAGAAGTAATTAATGTGGAAAGAAATTACTTCAAACCCAACAGCAAAACAGAGGTAAACGTGCAATGGAAGAAATCTAGAACCTCTAATTAATATTCCCAGAAAAGGTCAAGGAGATTGCACAGAGAGAACCAGCACAAAAACTGGGTGCCATGAAAGAGTAGCAGACTTGTGACTGAGTGCGTATGAGTGTATGTGTGTGTGTGTGTGTGTGTGTTAGTGCTGGAAATAATCTACTACAGTATGAGTGATATTGATGACACACCTAATCTGAAAAATTTATACAAAGGAGAATTCATTTAAATGAGAGTTTCACGGATTATTTCAGGTGTTCCATTTAATCATACCAGGAAGGTCATAGCACAGCAAAAACAAACAAACAAACAAACACCCAAACCAAACCAAACCAACAAACAGAAAACAAACAAACAAACAAACAAAATAACCCTCTCAATCACATAAAGGTGAGGAATGGAGAGATGGGGAGGCAGTCAGAGACAGACAGACAGACAGACAGACAGATGGATAGGGAATGAATCTGTACTTCTGTTGGCCTTGTTCTATCACTGTATCTGTCTCTCAAACAGGGGTAGGGGTGATGCCCAAATTATGGTGAATCTTCAACTTTTAGTTGGTTTTTCTCTTGAAATACTTCCACATGTACTTTACTAGTCTCCTAAGAGTGTCCCTGTTCAATCAAATTAACACTATTAACCATCACAAGTTTATCTCTTGTCAATCTGATACCCAAACACATCTTAATTCATGACATTCTACTACTGGCTTGGGTCTTTCTCACAATATAAACTATATGCAGTCTATCTTCAACTATTCCTATAGTATTAAGACTTCCAGAATTGCTTATAAGTTCATGTTCAATATCTCCTCTGAGCTGCAAGGCAAATTCTTAGCTTTGAGCTCATGGGGAGCGGGAATGAAATTATAAAACTTTCAATATGCAAGGACAGAGTACACATTGCCATTCCATAGGGAAGAATATGTTAATGCCAAGGAATAATGGAACCAAAGAAAGAAAGAAATCCAGTACAAGGAATAGTAAATTCTGTAGTTGTACTTCTAGTTTCCAAATCAAATGTTTTTCCAAGGGTTTGGCAATCCCACCCACATGGCATTTCAGTTTTTACCCCATGAGTCCTTGCTCTCAGGCTAAGTCACTAAGTGTAGCTTTGCTTGGTGGTTATTCCAAGCTGTTTATATTTCTAACATCTTTGTTCCTCCTTTTCAGTCAGCACTTCATACTCACAGCTTCACACATTACCCTATCATGGGATACTTTCCATGACACCAATCCTGCCACAACAAGCCTTGTTAGAAATCTGGGTGAAAGCCTCATTTTTCTATAACTCGTCCATTTGTCATTTCTACAAAAATACCATAATAGCCAAATACCATAATGCCCAAATCAGCTGTCCGAATAATAGCTCTATGTCCTTGGATATGTATATACAACATGGTTTATGCTTGCAACTACAGTGGCTTCTGCATGTCTGTATAGCTAAGTCCAATGAAAATAATCCTGAGAAAATCATTTCCAAAGCTATACAATCAATTAAAGAGAAAAACCTTCTGAATGGCTTTACTCTATCATATTCTCGAGCCTGTGAAACCTGAGAGTCTCTAAAAGTGAGTTCTCTATTTTCTCTTTGCAATGTAATGGCACCTACCTCCTTAGGAACCTCTTTGATTTTTTTTTTTTGTAAGCCTAACTAAAAGTGGCTGACAACAATCATGCCACAGCCTGAATGCCTGATCATCTTGAAATTACCTAGTCCAGGTAAATTAGTCTTCCACTGTTAAATTTAGCTTCTCACCCAACATCAGGATGCAAGGAAAAATGCAGGTAAGTTCTCTGCTCCATTGTTAATAGTTCCCAAAGCTTCTTCTCCCATCTGAGCCTTCGTGAGTGCAGTCCTAATGTTCTTACTTTTCCTTGTACATGGGTCTTGTCCTTTGAGTGTTTATGAAGATCTGTTTATAGCTCTGTAGGAATCTTGCATTTCTAAACTTCTTCCAAGTTCTTCCTGTAAACCAGTTTCATTGGCTTAAGAAGTTCAGGTTAGGTTCTAACAATGATCCCATTTTTCAGGCATCAATTTTCTATGCTAGTCAGACTATATACTTATCACAAAAAGCTGAATGAAGGACAGATTTATTTTGGTTCATGAATTCAAGGGTTCCAATTCATGTGGGAAGAAAGGATATACTGAAACAAAGTAGCTCATCTCACAGTGGTTGAGATATATCTCTTGGCTTTCTTATTTTCCTCTTTTTTTTCTCCCACTTGAGTCCTCAGACTATGGGATGGTGCAGTCTACATTCAGGGGAAGCCTTCACTCCTCTGCTGATCTTGTCTGGAAATACAACACAGATATAGAAATGTGCACTTTATTAATACATTAGGAGTTTCTCAGCCTAATAAATTTGACAATCAAGATGAATTATCATAGAAATCTTTATAGAAAAAAGACAAAAAATGAAAAATTATAAAATACTCAAAACTAGAGAGGCTATTTAACAAATTGATTGTAGAGATAGAAGGTATAAAACAGATGTAGATAATGATCAAATATATTAATATGTATTTTCTCAGATCTCCTAGAAAATATATATTCAAACCACTCTGTCATTTGATAAGCAAGACATACACCCCTAGGGCTCAGACAACTAGAAAGTAATCACATACTTCTCTGTGAACATATAATTTGAAAATATATGTCTAAAATTATTTTGATTGTTTCAAAGTTAACCAGACTAAAAAGCTATGGAATAAACACTAACCATGTGTGAAATTATCCTAGCGATCTTCTTTTCTCAAATTCCTGATGCAAGAATATAAGACTCCATAAAAATGGCAACACATCAAAGGGCACAGAACACAAATGAATGAATGGTAGAGATGGAAGAGGTGCTGGCTTGGATGGCCCCAGACAGAAGGATTCTTTCCATTACTTTTTGTTGTATATCTGGAATAACTGATTTGATTCTATAGCTGAAGACAAAGAAATCAAGCCAGAAATGAGCTAGAAGTTCCTTTGCTGGCAGCTAGTTTTCATAGTTCTAGAAGATTACAGGAAGCATGATGGGGTAGGAAAGGCATCAGTGGTCTTAACCAGCTGTGAACTGTATGAATTATAATACAAATCTGACAGGTATGAAGTATCTACTTGTGCAATAGTATAATGGCTTTTATGGCAACAACCAAATGCTAACTGATTGCATGTGAGTCCCTTTCCACAAGAGGGAATCCATATTAGTTTTTCAAACTCAGTTTTATAAAAAGTACATGAAGAAGATAAAGGAGGTAGAAGATTCACTGTATATACCAGGTTAAATTGACACAGTATCAAACTAATTTTTAAAAATATTTATTCTCATAGACAAATGCCTCTTTGGGACTCAGAGAAACCTCTTTTGATAATGATATTCATAAATGCAGATTTAAAACTGCCCAAGTAGCTGTAATTGCTGATTTCTTACCTGCAGACAGGGTGTTTGTATTTCTAAGTTTCAGGGAGCATTTCAGAAGTAGAGGCAGAAGAAACCTAAGTACAAGAAGATAGAGAGAATTGCTACACAATTATATCCTCTTGGCAAAATATGGCCATGCAAATCTTGTACTCAATAGCAGATATTGTTTCTGGTATTAGATCTGCACCAGAATGACCTAGGCAACAGCCTTGGAAGGGGGATGACTTAGCCATGGAAGGAGGATGAGTTGATAGAATCCTATCTCTTATTGCTAAACAATTGGCAGGTTCTTGAAAGAAGGAGTGATTGTCTCCAGTTGTGTATCCATTGGTGAGTCCACTAGATAGCCCCAAATTGATGGTCTTAGACTCAGTGAGTCTAAAACCCAACCAAAGGTCATGAATGTGAGAAATATTCATAGGGAAGAAGGGAGCTGAAAGGGGTGAAAGGGAGATAAGAAAAGGTCAGAAAGAAAAATAACAAGAATGCACCATATGCATGTATGAAATAGTTACTATAATTAATAAAAGGATAAAACATCAGATTATAAAAAGACAAATATGTGCAAGACTTTTTGAAATGATGTTCTTTAAGATATCAACTTGGAGACATGAAACTAATTCATTGCTCTTTGAAAATGTATTCTATTATTTATTATTATTATTATTTATTATTATTCTGAGAAAGAGAAAGAGAGAGAGAGAGAGAGAGAGAGAGAGAGAGAGAGAGAGAGAGAGAGAATGAGAATGTAGGCCGTCACCTTTCATGGTTCAGGTGTAGAGATCAAAAGATGACTCCGTAGAGGGAGTTCTCTCCTTCCACCTTTAGATGGGTTTCAAGGATCAAACACAGATCACCAGGCTTGTGTGGTAAGCACCTCATCCATCCTCACAGGACCCTGATTTTTTACTCTTAAGTGTGAGCTATGTACACTGGCTTCTTTGTAAGAATTACTGTATGAAAGGAGAGAATAATTGTAGCTTCTCCATGGAGAAACCCGACAAAGACTACATTGGTTAAAAGTAAGACCAACTTCTATAGTGCTACTATTATTTTAATCTTTGATGTGATTTGAGGAGAAAGGCTCTTTACCCTGTTGCCTTTGTCACAGTAATGAAAAACTGTACTTCAAGTTTTATTAAATTCATAAAACTGTCAAGTACACTAAAACCAAGGAATATCTGAGAAGCAATGACAGTCAAAAGGAGCCTAGAGAGATGTCCTAGAGAGATTCACTCAATATAATATGAAATTCTAGGACAAAGTAAGGCCATTTGGCAAAAACCATGGATGCCTGAATTAAGCAGTCAACCCTCTGTGCCTGAAGGCACTGCATCTGCAGATGTAAACAAGGTTGGACCAAACATGTTTGAGGACAAATTGCATCTGCAGTGAATACCATATTGACTCCTTTCCTTATTATTATCTAAATGACACAGTATAACTTTATTTTATACTTGAAATTTCCATTTTAATACACATTGTAAATGTAATGTAACCATAGATAGCAATGAGAGAAAAAAACATCTTATATGTTCAGTTAAGATGGGATACTGCCTCCTCCTCCTCCATCTTCCTGTGTCTCTTCCCACTATACCATTTGACTCCCAGTTATTCCCTTTCCTCATTCACATCTTGAGTCTTTACCTTGCCTACACTCTTCTCTTAAAGCTTCTTATTACTATCCAGTCTCTGTCAATACTTACTCTTACCTAAATGGACATATTTAATATTTAGAAGCTAAGCTATACACATGAGAAAGAATATGCAGTATTTGTCTTCCTGAGTATTTGTTAACTTAATATAATATTTCACAGTATTTGCACTTTATTGCATATCATAAGTGATATGTAAGAAGATCTCATTAAAGTTCATGGGGCAATTGAGATTCTCTGTAAATGCCTTGTCGTTTTATGTGGGACTTGATTATCTTCAAATGTTGATATTCAGTAGAGTTCTGAACTTGATTCCCCATAGATACTAGAGGATAGCTATGTATATTTTAGTTAGAATCATGTATCAATATTGGGTTAATTATTTTGAATATTCCATAATAATACATGCTATTAGTAATAAGGGCAATCTGACTGGGATACATGGGATGTTTTTGCACTGTGTTTGCCATATTTCTGTGAACTTCAAACCATTTTAAAAAAATTAAGTTCTGTTTTTAAAAAGAAAAACAAGTTCCACATTCCTTCTATCCCGAGTTATCCACCTTTCAGAAGTGATTGTAAAACCCACAATCCTGTGACACTTGAGTCTGAAATCTGTCCTGATCAGAGTCAGACAATGGTCCTTTGTTATAACTGTCCAAAATATATACTAATCATCAAAAATAATTCAAATGGCACTAGGAATGGTGTCGCTTTTTCCACTCATTCATGATCTAGGAATATGGTATTCTTTTCTGAAATACTTGGGAATCTGTTTAGTTATTCTTAATCTATTTCCACTGGCCAGACAGTTAATGTCCTCTCACCTTAATCAGCTTAGATGCTGGCCCCTGACTTGAGCTCCATCCTGACTTTCTCACTTGATTTACTTGGAAAGTAAATCATAGCATGTGAGTGCCTGAAGTAAAATTTAAGTTCAATAGTCAAATCCGTTCCCCTTATAACTGATGAGACCAAGATCCAGAGAAATGGGTAGAAGGCCAAGGACTCAATTGTTGGGGGGAAAAAAAAAACAGAGAATGAAGAGTGCACAAAACTTATTTCTGCTTACTTTTGAAAGCGCCTACATTCAGAAGGAAAAATAGTTGGTACTTAATTCATTAGTTAATGCAGCAGAGTATAAAAAATTAGAATTAATTTGGGCAACCAAATCTGGGTTTATATTTGCCTTTAGAAACAAGGGTCACATTTTCTTCAAAGAAGACTTGAGAATTTTATGCATTTGAATAAATTGTTGATCCTGGTAGATAGTATGGTAAATATTTGTAGAAGCAATTTTCATGAAAGCAATTGAAATTTAGAGTTGTGTTCTGAGTAAGATGGTGCAGTAAGACTCTCAGAATAATATATTCTAGAGCTTTTGCAAATCAACCTTTTGTGAGCTTAAAACAACAAATAACAAGTTCTGATGTTATTGGAGACACACGACTAGTCCAGAGGCATGAGTCTCTTCTCTGATATCTGGCTATATATTTGAAAATCTCTGTGTTTTTGTACGATAATTTTTGTTTCACAATATCATTTTATATTTTTGGGGGGACAGAAAGAAGTGGAAAATGAGGAAGGATAGGAGGAAAAGGAGGCAGAAGAAAAGCAGGTAGCATGACTAGATATCAGGATACATTTCAGAACTAGAGAATCTCTTGCAATTTGAATTGTCAGGCACAAAAAAAAAATAATCATTGTGAATAGTAACTTTTTAGGAATGGACAGATTGTTCCTTGGTTAGAGCCCAGCTCTAGTGTGTCACAATCACCTACACTACACTACACACACACACACACACACACACACACCCCTTTTAGCAAACCAAGTAACGTTTTTTATGCTTTTCAATGTCCTATGGCAATAATTCTTGATACTGTCTTGAACACCCATGAAAATAATAAAGAATGGGGGTAAATTATTGAAATTCCAAAGGAATCACATTTGCATCTCACCTATCTGTTACTTCTTTTGGTGTCTATGATTAGACAATATTCTTAAGTGTTGTGACTATAAATAAATAATCTCTACAAGATCAGGAAGACAGGAAATCCAGGACACAATGAGAAGACCAAACCTACGGATAATAGGAGTGGATGAGAATGAAGATTTTCAACTCAAAGGACCAGCAAACATCTTCAACAAAATTATTGAAGAAAACTTCCCAAATCTAAAGAAAGAGATGCCCATGAACATACAAGAAGCCTACAGAACTCCAAATAGACTGGACCAGAAAAGAAATTCCTCCCGACACATAATAATCAGAACAACAAATGCACTAAATAAAGATAGAATACTAAAAGCAGTAAGAGAAAAAGGCCAAGTAACATATAAAGGCAAGCCTATCAGAATTACACCAGATTTTTCACCAGAGACTATGAAAGCCAGAAGAGCCTGGACAGGTGTTATACAGACACTAAGAGAACACAAATTCCAGCCCAGGCTACTATACCCAGCCAAACTCTCAATTACCATAGATGGAGAAACCAAAGTATTCCACTACAAAACCAAATTCACCCATTATCTCTCCATGAATCCAGCCCTTCAAAGGATAATAACAGAAAAAAAAAAAAAAACAATACAAGGACGGGAACCACGCCCTAGAAAAAACAAGAAGGTAATCCCTCAAAAAACCTAAAAGAAGACAGCCACAAGAACAGAATGCCAACTTTAACAACAAAAATAACAGGAAGCAACAATTACTTTTCCTTAATATTTCTTAATATCAATGAACTCAACTTCCCAATAAAAAGACATAGACTAACAAACTGGCTACACAAACAAGACCCAACATTTTGCTGCTTACAGGAAACTTATCTCAGAGGAAAAGATAGAAACTACCTCAGAATGAAAGTCTGGAAAACAATTTTCCAAGCAAATGGTATGAAGAAACAAGCTGGAGTAGCCATTTTAATATCTAAAAAAATCGACTTCCAACACAAAATAATCAAAAACGACAAGGAGGGGCACTTCATACTCATCGAAGGTAAAATCCTCCAAGAGGAACTCTCAATTCTGAATATATATGCTCCAAATACAAGGGCAGTCATATTCATTAAAGAAACTTTAGTAAAGCTCAAAGCACACATTGCACCTCACACAATAATAGTGGGAGACTTCAACACACCACTTTCACCAATGGACAGATCATGAAAACAGAAACTAAACAGGGACACAGTGAAACTAACAGAAGTGATGAAACAAATGGACTTAACAGATATCTACAGAACATTTTATCCTAAAACAAAAGGATATACCTTCTTCTCAGCACCCCATGGTACCTTCTCCAAAATTGACCACATAATTGGTCACAAAACAAGCCTCAATATATACAAAAATATTGAAATTGTCCCATGCATCCTATCAGATCACCATGGACTAAGGTTGATGTTCAATAACAAAATAACTAATAGAAAGCCAACATTCACGTGGAAACTGACAACACTCTTCTCGATGATAACTTGGTCTAGGAAGGAATAAAGAAAGAAATTAAGGACTTTTTGGAGTTTAATGAAAATGAAGCCACAACATACCCAAACTTATGGGACACAATGAAAGCATTTCTAAGAGGAAAACTCATAGCTCTGAGTGCCTCCAAAAAGAAACTAGAGAGAGCACACACTAGCAGCTTGACAACACACCTAAAAGCTCTAGAACAAAAGGAAGCAAATTCACCCAAGAGGAGTAGAGGGCAGGAAATAATCAAACTCAGGGGTGAAATCAACCAAGTGGAAACAAGAAGAACTATTCAAAGAATCAACCAATCAAGGAGCTGGTTCTTTGAGAAAATCAACAAGATAGATAAACCCTTAGCCAGACTCACTAGAGGGCACAGGGAAAGCATCCTAATTAACAAAATCAGAAATGAAAAGGGAAACATAAGAACAGATCATGAAGAAATCCAAAACACCATCAGATCCTTCTACAAAAGGTTATACTCAACAAAACTGGAAAAATCTGGATGAAATGGACAAATTTCTAGACAGATACCAGGTACCAAAGCTAAATCAAGATCAGGTTAATGATCTAAACAGTCCTATATCCCCTAAAGAAATAGAAGCAGTCATTAATAGTCTCCCAAACAAAAAAAGCCCAGGACCAGATGGGTTTAGTGCAGAGTTTTATCAGACCTTCAAAGAAGACCTAATTCCAGTTCTTCACAAACTATTCCACAAAATAGAAACAGAAGGTACTCTACCCAACTCATTCTATGAAGCCACAATTACTCTGATACTAAACCACAAAAAGACCCAACAAAGATAGAAAACTTCAGACCAATATCCCTTATGAATATTGATGCAAAAATCCTCAGTAAAGTTCTTGCTAACCGAATCCAAGAACACATCAAAACAATCATCCATCCTGACCAAGTAGGTTTCATCCCAGGGATGCAGGGATGGTTCAATATATGGAAATCCATCAACGTAATCCAGTATATAAACAAACTCAAAGACAAAAACCACATGATCATCTCATTAGATGCTGAGAAAGGATTTGACAAAATCCAACACCCATTCATGATAAAAGTCTTGGAAAGATCAGGAATTCAAGGTCCATACCTAAACACGATAAAAGCAATCTACAACAAACCAGTAGCCAACATCAAAGTAAATGGTGAGAAGCTGGAAGCAATCCAACTAAAATCAGGGACTAGACAAGGCTGTCCACTCTTGCCCTACCTATTCAACATTGTACTTGAAGTCCTAGCCAGAGCAATTAGACAACAAAAGGAAATCAAGGGGATACAAATTGGAAAGGAAGAAGTCAAAATATCACTTTTTGCAGATGATATGATAGTATATATAAGTGACCCTAAAAATTCCACCAGAGAACTCCTAAGCCTGATAAATAGCTTCAATGAAGTAGCTGGATATAAAATTAACTCAAACAAGTCAATGGCCTTTCTCTACACAAAGGATAAACAGGCTGAGAAGAAATTAGGGAAACAACACCCTTCTCAATAGTCACAAATAATATAAAATACCTTGGCGTGACTCTAACTAAGGAAGTGAAAGATCTGTATGATAAGAACTTCAAGTCTCTGAAGAAAGAAATTAAAGAAGATCTCAGATGGAAAAATCTCCCATACTCATGGATTGGCAGGATCAACATTGTAAAAATGGCTATCTTGCCAAAAGCAATCTACAGATTCAATGCAATCCTCATCAAAATTCCAACTCAATTCTTCAAAGAAGTAGAAAGGGCAATGAGCAGATTATCTGGAATAACAAAAAAACCTAGGATAGCAAAAACTCTTCTCAAGGATAAAAGAATCTCTGGTGGAATCACCATGCCTGACCTAAAGCTGTACTACAGAGCAATTGTGATAAAAACTGCATGGTATTGGTATCATGACAGACAAGTAGACCAATGGAACAAAATTTAAGACCCGGAGATGAACCTACACACCTATGGTCACTTGATCTTTGACAAGGGAGCTAAAACCATCCAGTGGAAAAAACACAGCATTTTCAACAAATGGTGCTGGCACAACTGGCGGTTATCATGTAGAAAAATGCAAATTGATCCATTTCTATCTCCTTGTACTAAGGTCAAATCTAAGTGGATTAAGGAAATCCACATAAAACCAGAGACACTGAAACTTATAGAGGAGAAAGTAGGGAAAAGCCTCGAAGATATGGGTACAGGGGAAAATTTTCTGAATAGAACAGCAATGGCTTGTGCTGTAAGATCGAGAATCGATAAATGGGACCTCATAAAATTGCAAAGCTTCCGCAAGGAAAAAGACACCGTCAATAAGACAAAAAGGCCACCAACAGATTGGGAAAGGATCTTTACCTATCCTAAATCGGATAGGGGACTAATATCCAATATATATAAAGAACTCAAGAAGGTGGATTCCAGAAAATCAAATAACCCCATTAAAAAATGGGGCTCAGAGCTGAACAAAGAATTCTCATCTGAGGAATACCGAATGGCTGAGAAGCACCTGAAAAAATGTTCAACATCCTTAATCATCAGGGAAATGCAAATCAAAACAACCCTGAGATTCCACTACACTCCAGTAGAATGGCTATGATCAAAATTTCAGGTGACAGCAGATACTGGCGAGGATGTGGAGAAAGAGAAACACTCCTCCATTGTTGGTGGGATTGCAAGCTTGTACAACCACTCTGTAAATCAGTTTGGCGGTTCCTCAGAAAATTGGACATTGTACTACCGGAGGATCCAGCAATACCTCTCCTGGGCATATATCCAGAAGATGTCCCAACCGGTAAGAAGTGGAACACATAGTGGAACACATGCTCCACTATGTTCATAGCAGCCTTATTTATAATAGCCAGAAGCTGGAAAGAACCCAGATGCCCCTCAACAGAGGAATGGATACAGAAAATGTGGTACATTTACACAATGGAGTACTACTCAGCTATTAAAAAGAATGAATTTATGAAATTCCTAGCCAAATGGATGGATCTGGAGGGCATCATCTTGAGTGAGGTAACCCAATCACAAAGGAACTCGCACAATATGTACTCACTGATAAGTGGATATTAGCCCAAAAACTTAGGATACCCAAGATATAAGATACAATTTGCTAAACGCATGAAACTCAAGAAGAATGAAGACCAAAGTGTGGACACTGTGCCCCTTCTTAGAATTGGGAACAAAACACCCATGGAAGGAGTTATAGAGACAAAGTTTGGAGCTGAGACAAAAGGATGGACCATCTAGAGACTGAGATATCCAGGGATCCATCCCATAATCAGCTTCCAAACGCTGACACCATTGCATACACTAGCAAGATTTTGCTGAAAGGACCCAGATATAGCTGTCTCTTGTGAGACTATGCCGGGGCCTAGCAAACACAGAAGTGGATGATCACAGTCAGCTATTGGATGGATCACATGGCCCCCAATGGAGGAGCTAGAGAAATTACCCAAGGAGCTAAAGGGAACTGCAACCCTATAGGTGGAACAACAATATGAACTAACCAGTACTCCAGAGCTCTTGTCTCTAGCTGCATATGTATCAAAAGATGGCCTAGTCGGCCATCTCTGCAAAGAGAGGCCCTTTGGACTTGCAAAATTTATATGCCCCTGTACAGGGGAACCCCAGGCCAAAAAGGGGGTGTGGATGGGTAGGGGATTGGGGGGGTGGGTATGGGGGACTTTTGGGATAGCATTGAAAATGTAAACGAGGAAAATACCTAATAAAAAATAAATAAATAAAAAAGATCAGGAAGAATCTAACAGGCATAGTAGAAACAGAATATACCATGGGTAGCAACATTCATAGAATATTAAGAAACAAGTAGGAACATCTTCTGGGTTATGCCCAGGAGAGGTATTGCGGAATCTTCTGGTAGTACTATGTCCAATGTTCTGAAGAACCGCCAGACTGATTTCTAAGTGGTTGTACCAGCTTCCAGTCCCACCAGAAATGGTGGAGTGTTCCTCTTTCTCCACATCCTCGCCAGTATCTGCTGTCACCTGAATTTTTGATCTTAGCCATTCTGACTGGTGTGAGGTGGAATCTCAGGGTTGTTTTGATTTGCATTTCCCTGATGATTAAGGATGTTGAGCAGTTTTTCAAGTGCTTCTCAGTCCTTCAGTATTCCTCAGTTGAGAATTCTTTGTTTAGCTCTGTACCCCATTTTTTATGGGGTTATTTGAATTTCTGGAGTCCAGCTTCTTGAGTTCTTTGTATATATTGGATATTAGTCCCATATCAGATTTAGGATGGGTAAAGATCCTTTGCCAATCTGTTTGTGGCCTTTTTGTCTTATCAAGAGTATCTTTTGCCTTACAGAAGCTTTGCAATTTTATGAAGTCCCATTTGTCATTTCTCGATCTTACAGCACAAGCCATTGCTGTTCTGTTCAGGAAATTTCCCCCTGTGCCCATATCTTCGAAGCTTTCACCCACTTTCTCCTCTATAAAATTCAGTGTCTCTAGTTTTATGTAGCGTTCCTTTATCCACTTAGACTTGAGCTTTGTACAAGGAGATAAGAATGGATCATTTTGCATTCTTCCACATGATAACTGCCAGTTGTGCCAGCACCATATGTTGAAAATCCTGTCTTTTTTCCGTGGTAATAAAAAAGACACATGCTCCACCATGTTCATAGCAGTCTTATTTATAATAGCCAGAAGCTGGAAAGAAACCAGATGTCCCTTAATAGAGGAATGGATACAGAAAATGTGGTCCATTTACACAATGAAGTACTACTCAGCTATCAAAAATGATGTATTTATGAAATTCTTGGGCAAATGGATGTATTTGGAGGCTATCATCCTCAGTGAGGTAACCCAATCACAAAAGAAGTCACTTGATATGCACTCACTGATAAGTGGCTATTTGCCCAGAAATTTAAAATACCCAAGATAAAATTTGCAAAACACAAAAAAATCAAGAAGAAGGAAGACCAACCTGTGTATACTTCATTCTTCCTTAGAATAGGGAACAAAATACCCATGGAAAGAGTTATAGAGGCAAAGTGTGGAGCTAAGACGAAAGGATAGATCATCCAGAGACTACCTCACCCGGGGATCCATTCCATAATCAGCCACCAAAAGCAGACACTATTGCATATGCCAGCAAGATTTTGCTGAAAGGACCCTGATATAGCTGTCTTGTGTGAGGCTGTGCCAGTGCCTGGCAAATACAGAAGTGGATGCTCACGGTCATCTATTGGATGGAACACAGGGCCCCCAATGGAGGAGCTAGAGAAAGTACCCAAGGAGCTGAAGGGGTCTGCAACCCTATAGGCGAAACAATAATATGAACTAACCAGTACCCCCAGAGCTCGTGTCTCTAGCTGCATATGTAGCAGAAGATGGCCTAATTGGCCATCATTAGGAAGAGAGGCCCCTTGGGTCTTGCAAACTTTATATGCGTCAGTACAGGGGAATGCCAGGGCCAAGAAGTGGGAGTGGGTGGGTAGGGTTGCAGGCTAGAGGGGGGCGGTATAGGGGACTTTCAGGATAGCATTTGAAATGTAAATGAAGAAAATAGTTAATAAAAAATTTTTAAAAAGGAATATTAAGAAAGAAGTAGAACTAGCTTACAGGGTAAGTACATGATTGTCACAGGGCAAGGTGGATAGTGAATGACAAAAGCAATGTTTGGTTCTCATATGGATTTTGTTCTTAGTGTAAATGATGATAATATTTGTTGAGCTTTATCAAGCCAATGCACTATGATATAGCCACTTTTCTTTACATTTATATAGCATACTGCAATAAATTATTTATTGAAGTAAATTTATCTGAAGTTCTTTGTGTCAAGATGATGGCTATTAGACTATGGTCCATAGAAAAACCAAGGTGCATCATATTAAATAAACTTACATTATGGCTATAAAAATACACTCAAACTTCCTTTTGTGACACTAGTTATTGAATAAGCCATATTTTACCCATTGGTGGTAAAAACATCACACAGCTGAGCCGTGTTAAGTATGTCTGTGCTATTCAGCTTTCTGTTGCTTTGACAAACACTTGAGACAATTAACTTAAATAATTTAAAAGGAGAAAGTATGTTACTTAGGATTATGGTTGTAGAGGAGTCTGTCCACTGTTATATCTTGGTGCCTTGATATCATCTTCTTTGTGTCTGTGGGAGAAACAAGTAGTTCTTACCCTGTGCTGTCCAGGAAACAAAAAGAGACAGAGAGAAGAAATGGTGAATTAACTAGCATCCTCCTCAAAGGACGATCTCAGTGAACTAAGCCCCCACCCCCACCCCCACCCCCTGGTCACCAAGCCCTCTCTTTAGGTCTCTATATCTCCACTCAGTAGCACCACAGGCCAGAAATTCTGCCTTTAACCGGTAATCCAGTGGGAACACTCAAGGATTATGGTACCAAACTCCATTCATTTTTTCTTAGTGCAGAGAATCAAAAGCATTTTTTATGTGTTAGAATCAGGGGTATTCTGCATAAACTTAAATTCAGATGGATAATTTTACCATGACTCCTTAGGACTATTCACTTTTTATTCCATCCACAACAAAGATGGTTTGCGGGTACAGTATTTTCTTAAGAGAATAAATGAAATGTATTCAGAAAGCGGTCAGCTGTGTACCATTGTATTTTTATGATGGTTTCTTAGAACTTATGTAATACCTGGCATCACCTCAGAAAGAAGCTACTGATCTCTAGGGGACACTGTATATTTTCACTAATCCAGTTTGACCTCCCTTAGAGCAAGTAAGTGCTGCAAAGGAATGGAAGTTTTGATTTGACGGGGGAGTGATTAAAATTGACTTGCTTCAAACTAAAAATAGTTCAGACTCTATCATTTCAGCTTTTCAAAGAAAGGCATTTAAAATTGATCTTGAAACATAGCATGTTGTATCACTGCACAGTGCGCATGGTTTAGCAGGTTTGAAAATACTGAGTGGATATCCTGGAAGCTCTTATCACAGTATACCAAAGCACATTCAAAAATCTGTCCATCATTTGGTTGTTGCTATAGTAACAACCTAGTTCCAACTGGCACTAACTGGATTGCTTACTGGCTCTCACAAAACAGAGAGCTATAAGCTTGCTTTTTTCCATTGTCCGGATATGGATTGCCATTTCTGGGAGCTGGGTTAGAGTAGGATGGGGATCATGGCCTGATACCAGGATATATGATTCTTGGGGTGCGAATGAGGAGCATTCCCACCACAATGTCTGCCCTTGCAAGTTGTGTGATGATCCCTAAGAGATGTCTTGTGATACTGACATCCTAGTAAAAATCATGCTTTGAAATAATGTCAGCTTTAGTGTCACAGTTTCTCTGTCTCTTAAAATTTTGTGACCAGGTTCAAACTGTTGTCAGAATCCTTTATGCCTGTAACAATTCTTGTGCTACCAGAAGCAAATTCTGTTAATGCCATCCAGATGCCAAAGGCTTGGAGGCCAGAATTTTGCCTGAATGGGTGGTAGGGGCCCCTCCTCTTTGTGCTTGATTCTAGTCCATGAGCCTTTTTTGTTTCACATGTGGTTTTAATTTTCCAAGTTAGAACATGAGCTCTATGGCTGACTAGTGTCCTGAGATAGAGCTTAGAGTCAGAATTCAAACAAAACTCAGGGGTCATGATGTGTTTCTCTTTAGCTTTGTATGTATTCATTAAAAAATGTAACAGTGAAATGCATAAAGTATTTTTGGATGATGAATCTATAGTGGAGAGTTATTTTTCATTTTACCCCTTTAATTACATCCACACATTTTAGGGTCAAAACATGAAAATCATTGCATATTATTTAAATAAATTTAATTTTGAAATCTTCATTTTGAAATAATTTAAAATTTACAAAAAGTCCAAAGTAAAACTATCCACAACAAATGTTAATATTTGATGTAACTTAATTATTCAAACCTCATTTGTCACATAAAATTCTATATTAACAAGATGTATTAATTATTTCTCTTTGTTATTATATGTATCTCTACCTATCATCTCTCAATCAACATACTTATCACTATCATTTACTAGTCCCTTAACACTTCTATATTAGTGTGGACCTGGGGTTATATGATTCATTCTGTGGACTCAGTCTATTGATTATAAATCATTTCTATAATAATTTAATTGCTACCACTGCCTTAAATTTAACCACTGGGAGCACTATATGGTATATTCTATGCCTCATGAGCTTCACACTTTGAGAAATTTTTACTCTTTGACAAGTTAGGATGCTCAAGGCTCACTCTCATGTCCTTAGCACTATACCTGGAAACATCATTACTCTGAAAATTCCTGTTTTGTTTTTTTTTCTTTTGCATTTAGATAACATTACCTGTATAATAAAGTAAATCTACACTACTCAAAGAAAATTTCATTTGTTTACCATTATCTATCAGAATCAGAACTTTAAATGGAAAATATATTATACATTTGAAGAAGTTTATTATATCCTTTATAATTATAAAATTTGTATGTACACTGTGAAATAGTTAAAACTCAGGTAGCTATGAATAAAAAATAGGTTTTTTATCATCTAGTGCTAATTACTATAATAAATTTATTTTTATTTATGTGTATTTTATATTTAGATTTTTTATATTAAATGGATAAAAGCATACTGTACATAATAGTTTTCATTTTAATATTAATTTTAATATGTATCATAATATTACAATATTTGTGAAATGTGTTTTTAACAGGTTTGCAATATTGTTTAGACTATTTTCTAGAAGTTTTAGATAGTTATTAATTCTTCATTTTTAATAGTTTACTACATATTTTATACATTAATATTTGGACTATTTATCTCTGTGTATAACATTTATTTCAAAATAAGAAATATTTATTCTATAATATTTCCATAAACTGTGTTATAAGTGGTTTGTTCAATATCTTTTAAAATATTGGACAGAAGTATTCCAGAATGCTATATAAAGAATTTACAGCTTCTTAATAGCTGCCAGTTGAGAAAATAATTAGCTATATCTCTAGTTTGTATTTAAAAAGATACTTCATGTATAGTTTCTATTGTTTGGGTCTTGAATGTCACCCCAAAGGCTAGATTCTTTGTTTCTATACTGTAATACTGTAAAAGTCCTTAAGAAGTGGGGCTAATGGGTATCTTGAAACAACTGTGATTTCTACATAAAGAGTGACCATAAACTTCATGCCTGTGCTTCTAATTGTGATCAAATGAGTCCCTTTTCTTTTTGAAAGTGAAGCAAAATCAGTGATCAGGACCCATCATTCACAGGCCACATGTGTGGATGTGGATTTCTTCTTTAATTAAAGTGCATGGATAAAGGGTGGTATTACTGTAAATACTTCTGGCCACTGTTTAGTTTTTGTCAACTTGATACAAACAGAAATACCAGGAACAAGGAAATCTTAATTTAGAAGTTACCTCTATCACGTTGGCCAGTGAGTAAGCTATTTTCTTGATTAACGATTAATGTGGGAGGATCCAGGACCCTTTGGCAGCCCCATCATTGGAGAGGTGATCCTGGATGTATAAAAAAGCAGTCTGGGCAAGGCAGAAAGAATCTAGGAATCAGCATTCATAAATGGTTTCTGCTTTAGTTCTTGCCTTCATGTTCTTGCTTTGAGTTAGTGTCTGGAATTTCTTTCATGAGAAAAATGAAAACCAGATATGACCCTTTGTGTCTTATCCTTTCAGTGATACCTCCCTACTGCCATACAGTTTGTCAGTCCAGTTCTATCACCAGTTTCTCGTCACTGTATTCCATAGGCTTTTACAATAGATTATAGTGACTTCGACTTCTGACTTCAATAGTTTAATCCTTAATTGTTCTTAGTTATTTTGATGTATCATACAGACCCTGTAGTTCTTTGTACCTCCTTGGAGCATTTTCCACTGTTCTACTGTGATATAAACTGCACATGTATCTTCCTCCAGCTCCCCCAAGATTATTGCAGAGTGGCTGGATTTTCTCTACCTTTAACCTCAAGAAGAATACCTTTCTTCCTTTCTGTACCCAAAAGAGGATCTACTAAGCCACACGAAACTATCCTTGGCTACCTAAGGACTATTTGAATCCATATATTGTAATCCTCTCTACATCCCAATAAGGTTTGACTTGAATATTGCACTACATTTGTGTCCCATCATTCCTCTCTTATTTCAGGTAAATTTGACTTCATCTTTTGAGTCAAATTTAACAAAAGCATTAACACTGAATCAGCTTTTGTAGGTGAGGATGAAATAAATATCTTGTGCCTCATTTTGAAGTTTATTGACTATAAACAAATCACTGCACTTCAGTGGAGTAATCACACCAGTGTAAACGTAAGATACACCACAAACACATATTTACTTCAATGGCCAACATTATTGTCTATAAAAGAATCCTAGTGTTGAAGTGTACCACACTCATGATCTCTGCATTGATAAGAACCATCTTAATTCTTAATAGATTTACTAGTGGTCAAAAATGATTTCGTAATCATTAAATTTTCTATGAAATGAAAGTCTCATAGGGAGGAGATTGAGAATCAAAGGGTAATTGGGCCTTTGTTAGCACAAGACCAGTAAGTCAGACAGCTAGGAGTTCAGTCTTTAAGGGTTATGCAAATGACCTGAGTCACGGCATCCACAGTGGAAATGAAGTCTGACGGGGTTTAATATTCCAAGGAATTTTCTAAACTTTGCATGCTCTAGGAATTTTTAAGGACTCAAAGTGGTGTATAGACTGAAGACCTCTCCAAGGCTTCTGGAGTTAGTTGAATTATAAGCAAACTGTTCAACGTTTCACAGGCAAGATTGTTAGTATGCACGTCATAGAAATACTTCAAGAGATGAAAAGGGGTCAGGGAAATTTCACAAATGCAAATAGTAGGAGGAATGTTGAACAGTTTCTGAGGTAACAAGCCTGTTCAGAATGATGGCTATGTTTGGTGTGTAAACAATATTCCTTAAACTTGCTCAAACGTTGTGTGAGCTAGAAATGTCCAATTCTGAATCAAGTAAAAGGTTTCCTTCATTCATTTATGAAAATCTATAAGATCTGGAATAAAGGATCAGGGGGACATATTGGTAGCATGCAAAAGGCCTGGATTTAAGTCAAAAAAACCTTATCAAGAAGAGATGAGTTAGATACCACATATTGCCATATGAATATTTAGAATATGATTATATAACAAGTTAGTAGTGTGTTTATCATAGTAAATTAGTGTAAAAACTATGCAATTTTGCTTGCTTTACCTATTTTTTATGTTTTAGAACATATATGATTGGGGTGAAATAACTTCTGTAGGTTTTAATAATGGCATACTTCTATAAAAATTGACACAATATTTGTCAGAAGCACAGCTTAGACTAAGCATTGGAGAAAACAGGATTGTCAATCATGTGGTCCTATTTTCTTCAACAAAATATGAATGCTGAATTTTCTTCAGGAAGCCTGGAGTAAATGTTGGAAAACCTGGTGGTCTTTCATTATTCGATTCAGAGCCAACAGCCACGTGAATCACCCGAATACCCTGAGAATTGTTTAAGCCTTAAGAGGCTTTGTCTCTCAGCGAATAGAATTCATCCACATGAAAGAGGCTTTGCATCCTTCACCAATATAATCTACTCTTATGTTTATCACAGATAAACTCAATAGGCCATAGCCCTAATCCCCCTTTACCAGCCAATAGAACTCATTCTTTTGTAAAGCTTAAAGGTGCTTTGCCACCTTGCTATGGAGTTTCTTTGTAGCTAAACTTAAAGTTTTATTGTGATATTTGTCATGTAGAAACACCTTCCCAACTTTTACTATGCTCAAGTATGTGAATGAACCATGAGGTCCATCCCTGGAAGATTTTGACTTAGTGCCTACAAAGATGGTATTGACTTGAGTTTCATTTTTCAGAAGGCAGATTTTCTCCTTTCTGGCCATAAGAAACTGATCGTTGGCAAAGCTCAGTGATCAACGCACCTAGATATATTTACAGGTTCTTCCAAATATTGCTGAGACAAAAATAGATGCAGGCTGAGGCTTAGTAATGGAAATAGTATGTCACACTTGGATGTTCTCACTTCCCTACAGAACTAGCCTTGCTGTTAACTAGATTCAGCTATAAGGTAAGCTGGATTCAGACACGGGCTTTTTATACACTTCTGAGAAAGCCAAGTGGCTGCCTTGACATGAGAACAAAAAAAAAAAAAAAAAAAAGTGAAAATGTAACTTTTGAGATTTGATTTCCTTTTATTGTTGGGGATTATATCTATGGTCTTGCATAGTTTAGACAAAGGTCATTCCCATACAGGACCTTGTGAATACTTTCCTAGATGCAGGATGTGTAGGGACTCTAAGAAGGTTAGGCCTGAAAGACTGGTATTATATGTTCAGAGGAATCATACAGAGGTGAATGAGACAAACTGACAAAATTGTATAGAGTCAGGGTTTCTACAACCATCCCCCAGGAGATTTAAAGAGTGAGGTTGTTACTCTCCCTTGATTTCTCTAGTAAAAATATTTTCTTCTTTTTTTGATCTCTAAGCAGAGCATCAAAAGACATACTATTAGCATTTTATCTAAGCTCCACCTCACAGTTACCTGGCAATAGCCAGGTATGCCTGACACACTATAAAAGGGCTGCTTGCCCTCTCTGTTCTCTCTTGCCCCTCTCTTGCTCTTGCTTTCCTGCTCCTGATCTCTCTCCCCACTCCTCTTCTCCCATCTCTCTCCACATACTCATGGTCTGCCTCTGCCTCTACTTTCCTTCCTTCTCTCTCTCTCTCTCTCTCTCTCTCTCTCTCTCTCTCTCTCTCTCTCTCTCTCTCTCTCCTCCCTCTCTCACTTTCTCTTCCTCTACTACCCTCTTGACTCCCCTCCCCATGCCCTGAGTAAATTCTGTTCTATACTATACCATCTGTGGCTGATCCCTCAGGGGGAAGGGATGTCTCAACATGGACCCGAAGAGGTACCCCCTTCCCTCATACCTGCCTATACCTCAACCAAAACTTCCCTATTTATCTTTTTATAAACATATCACATACAGTCAGGCAAAAGAAGGGAACATTTTGTTTACTTTGTAGGTGTGCTCAAAGATGTCTTTGACAAAAATGTGTGTGGTGCTTCTGGTTTTCCTTCTATCAGTTTGGGAGTCTACACATTGCTCAGCTTCTGACCCTATGTAGTTGAAGGAGACACAAGCCCATGTTCTCTATCTACCCTCTGAGTATTAAGGCCAGGTGTAGGAACTCCACATGAAGCCTTATCCTTCTAATAACACTGTGCTTGGCAACTAGATGTTGATCTGTTAACAGCAAATTCTTGAAAAAAAAAAACCCAAAACCTAACTTGTTACCTCTTTGTGGACCTTAAATCCTGAAGTAAAGACCATTGAAGAAGATGTTATAACCTCTTTCAGAGCAGACATTCTGTGCTACAAAGCTCACCTATATGGTAGATCCACTTACCTACAGGTAGGCAGGGCTTCCATGACAGATCAGTCAGCACACTATTCCTTATATGATGTGTCAAGTGAAGAGAGGGGATTTATGGATAGATGGATGGAAGGGGTTAATATTAGAACATCATAATATCTAAGTACATGGCCGACTGCCCCAGATCAGACGGACCTCAGGGTTTCCTGTAGAAGGGACTAGGACTCCATGAACAATATGAACTCACTTCTGATTACCCCCAAAGAAGCCAGGCAGTGATGTTTTAGCAGATCAATGATTTTTGGCAATTCTGGCTCAGTAGAGCTGACCTAAACTTACAAGTGCTAATTGCTACCTGATTGACATTCTGAACAAAAACTGAAATGACAATTCCCTATTCCAAAACCATCTTCTCAGGTATAATTAGCTTTCTACAGAAGATTAATATCAGAGAGGAAAAATTCAGTTCCTGAGCTTGATGCCCCTAGCTCTTTCATGGGAACACAGGGAGGACAGCTCCATAGAACATGTTTTTATGAGATCAAATAGGTCTCCAGTGGAACAGGGTCAATGTAGGTTTTCAGCTCTGTTCACAGTTTATCTTTACACGAGCTGTCATTTAACTAAATGGGTGCTTCTTTTCAAGTGTTTGGATAAATGTAGTTGCTTGCTGTGTACTCTTTATTTCACTTTCTCCTCTCTTACTCAGGAACCCCTTCCTCAGTAATGGTGCCACCTGCAGTGAGTCGGGTCTTCCTACAATTTGATTAACAATCAAGACTCTTCCCTATAGACATGTCCAAAGGCCAACCTGGTCTAGACAATTTCTTACCAAGATTCTTCCCAGGTGATTCTAGGTTATGAAAAAGGTCATGGTTAAACTCAACTGTGTAGAGAAAATCATGAAGACAAGTCAGTAATTGTGCCAGTTTGTATATAGAGAGATGTTTCTAGAATAAGGGAATTTCAGTGCTGTAACAAGGACACTCTAAGCCTATCAAAGAAAGTCACTATACCTGTAGGATAAGAAATAGAGATAAAAAATGTACTTCCCACAGGGTCCACATAAAAGATATACTTGGCACACCTAGAAGAAAGGGACCGGGTTTCCATGGCTATGGACCACATAGCCTTTATCTCAAACTGCCAAGCAATTCTGACTTTCCTTCTGTTGGCAAAGAGCATCTGGAGGCCTATGGACGATCAACACCAACAGGTGTAGGGCTGCCAATGGAAGACAGACTTATGAGTTGCTTTGCATGGATTTCTGACAGGCTGGAAGCACACCACTGCATCCTGACGCTTTCTGTGACTGCGCTAAGTCTTTATTCAAGCAACTCTAGGATGCAAAGCATATGGCTCCTGAGGATTTCTCTTGAACAAATTGTGTAACTCATGTGCTGAATTTTGTTTGATTCCTCTTAGAAGAGCAAAATGTGTTGTTGAGGGTAAATTAAGTAATGCAATTTTCCAGAAACATCGCAATAATTTACACGTAAGTTACACATTTTTTTTTGGTGAGAGCCAGTGTTACCTATCCTGAGAAAAGTATAGCTGTCCTTCCTAATCAATAAAGGATCACTATGAATATGAGTATATAGACTAGGAATATAAGGATTACTGTGGACATTATATATCTTTCGAGGTTGAGACATTTCTTGCAAGAGAAAAAAAAGATTTAGGGAAAAGAAAAATGCAAAATACATAGCTCAACAATACAAATAAAGTAAAATAAATAATACAAAAATACAAAAAAACGTAGCATCTGTATGAACTTAAACGAATGGTTACTTAGGCTTTATTTCCACAGAAAACAAGACTAGGAAAAAAGTTACTTCATGTCTAAGTTTTACTTGAAGCCATTTCCCTAAAGTAAGAGCTCATTGAGGTGACCTGAAACACATTTTTAGAGACCAGTAAAATGCTATAAGGACACAGTTCTGTGTTAGTTAACTGTTGTGAGTCAAGTGTGGTAAGATCCCCACCAGGGCATGTGTTTGAGTACTTAGCTCGTTGCAGTATTTTGGGAGACTGTGAAGCTTTTGAGACATTGAGGGATAGAGGCCTAGCAGATGTGGAACATTAGGGGTGTATATATTTGTGTGTGTGTGTGTGTGTGTGTCTGTGTGTCTGTGTGTGTGTTATCTCTTGGTCTTCAGTACTCTCTTATCACCACGAAACATACTTCAACATGATCACTGAGTTACAGTTATTTAGATAGTTGGATTTTTTTCTCACTGTGTGATTACTTAAGAAAAACATCCTGCATTCTTTCAGAAAGGATTTTGCCACAATGTTGCCATGTTTTTCCTCCTGGGACCTGGGACTCTTCTTCAGTTTGGATATGAATATTTAGACCTTAAAACTTGAAAAGTGATGTCTCACTGGAGCAGCTATCCTCATTCCTCTCACTGTCTGCTTTGGGAGATGATTAAGTGGAAAAACCACACCCTGGTTGCCCAACTGTGCTATTTAGATGACACTTTCTATTCCTTCGTACATATTTGGCTATTGTAATAACCCTGTGGTTATCACTAAACTTTTCCCCTTGTTTCAGATATTTAGCTTCATTCCCCAAATCACTATCAGTTTGGGGGTTCACTTAATCTTTATTGCTATCAAAATACTCGATCTGTAACATCGCCTTCTATCAGCCTTGAAATACAAAACACTAATATTTGGTAATTCTTGATAAGGTAACTGCCTCTTTTACACAGACATAGACAATTAGTTGTGTTTCTGTCACATTCTATCTATCATGCCCCTTACTCTGAGCTTTTGATCTATTCCATCTTCAGTGGTCTCTCTGCCATGCATTTTCCAAAGTTTCAATAACAATTCAAGCAGGTGATTATTTCTAAGTGATATGATTGCTATCAGACAGTTAATCCTCTATTGCAGGAAAACATTTCCAAATCAACTAATTTTCTCTTATGAACATTCTGTCTCCATGAACCAATACTTTCAAGAAGCAAGTCTATAGTTCAACTACTCTTAGGACTACCTGGTTAGGTCCTGCAGCTTGTGAGATACAATCCCTTTTTTCTTAGACTAAAACCTTCCTGATAAATTTCAGAACTCAACTACCACCTATTGGTCTATGTCAGAGAGAGAAGTGTGGAGAGGGGAAATAAGGAGGTATGTGCAAAGAGTAGATCTTAGACTTCAAGTGCTATCACATTGCATCCTAGCTTTTAACAAGAAAGAGAAGGTACAGAGATTTCAGAGCGCTACTGCGTCCTGGGACTCTAGCTAAGTTATTTTAACCTCAGGATTGAGTCAGAGCTCTGCTCTTGCCCATTAATTGGATTTTGGGATTTAAAGCTTGCTGAATTCTAGAACTCAATATCTTGTAAAGCTTTCACTTTTAAAAATTTATAATACATTAATTCATTAATTAATTTATTTTTATGTGTACAAGTTGGGGTTGGTGCCTGTGTCTTTGTAGAGATAGAAACGTGCTCTAACACAGAGCCACATGCCCAAACTCTCACTACATGGCCTGAGATTGAGCATAGACTTTTTTTTATTAGGGAAGGCAACATTTACTTTGTATCATGTGATAAATGTGATAAAAGCCAGCTGTCAGGTTTACCTTTCCAGAGTAGGTTTTTTTTTTTTTTTTGTCTTTCTCTGCACAATGATTGCAAATTTTTTGACTTAATTCTATGAGTCTTATAGTTTCTGCCTTCTGGAAAGATCTCAAATATCAAGGTATCATTTGATATTTGATATATTTGACATTTGATATATCAAATATATCAAATACCAAGGTATATCAAATATATCAAATATATCAAATATCTTTCTCAATGCATTCCTTGTCATTGGTATCCCATTCTACTTTACTGTATTATTCTTACTCCATTTAAGAGTACTTATTGTATTTTCAGACATCTGACTGGGATGACTTATGGTCAGGGTCCATTTACTGTTAGCACCCTCAGACCACTCTCAGACTACAATGTTATGAAGAGCTCCTCAGGAAGCCAACGCTGAATCTGAGATTTATTTTCATGGGAGCATTTGCAGAACATGTCTACAGTCATTTGTAAGGGAATGGCAAGTGAGGTAGACTGAAGAAAATGAGTGCTGTATTTCAAATTGCACTCCAGATTTACCTTTAGGAGAAGCAAGTGGAAAACTCTGGCCAGCCTGAGCTTCCCTGGGACCCCCTGAGGGAACCACGAGGAGCCCAGAAATGATGCAAAAAGCAAGACGAATTTATTTTTCCAACACATTGGGGTTGTCCTACACAGAAGAAGAGGTGGAGAGCACCCCTTCCTGCCCCCCTCCCCATGCAGTTCTTTTGGTGAGCTTTTATACAGTTTTCAGGGCAACAGCCATTAGGTACAACGTGATTGGCAGAACTGTGTGACTTTTTAAACTAATTGGTCTTTAGGGAATGTGGTGGCAAGGGCTTCCCTTGTCTGAAGTTGGCCAATGGTCCCATGCTTCCTGCGGAATGTGTCTACGTGCTCTGGGCCTCTCCCACCTGCAGGCGGATGATGGTTGGTTCCCCCTCCCCTTGGTCTGAGGAATGTTAATTAGTCTCTCCTTTCCCAAGGGAAGGGGTGCTTAAGTGTTCTATGACCTTTCTAAAGTGTTCCTGAGCTGACCTCTTCACAAGGGTCTCAGGTTTCAATTCTTCAGTAAATCCTCAGAAGTAGGCTCTTCTAGGAAGGGGATGTGGCTTTGGATACAGACATTATTCTAGGCTAGGGAAACTCCTTGGGTGTTTCTCAGCTCAGATCCATTTCCAGCAGCTAGGAAAGGCAAATCCTGAATCCACTTAGTAGCCAGTGGCATGACACAGATTCTCCCAAAGAACATCAAGCTGAGAAATGAATAAATCCAAATTCGGAGGAAAAGCCCATCAGCAGTGAGGAGAAAGGCTTGGAAGAGTTCATACCAAGTTTTAAAGTTGGGGGGAATGAAAATATAGAAAAGAGCAGTCTATAAATGAAAGATACTTTGCCAAGAGATTTCTATTTTAACTTTTACACAATTACTATGATTCCATTTTGCCATTTTTCATTCATGAAACCACGCAATCCTTGGGGTAATCTGCAAGCTGAACCAAAAGGTAGATGCTTTCTGACTTAGTAATATGAGATTAAACAAATTGAGATTCCTATGTAATTGCTCTATGCACTGGGATATGGATACAGTTATTATAGATGTAATGATAGTGAGGAACAGATGGGATGGTAATGAAGGAGAGGATAATAGACTCTGTGAGTACTCCTTTCATTCTCTAACCTTTATGGAAAATAAAAGTGGAAGAAAAGACAAACCATACAGGGAGGGAGAATGTTAGAGATGTCATGTTACAGGAGATGTTGGGGGTGGATATGATCATATTTTATTGTTTATATATATAGTATTTTCAAAGCTAAAGAAAAATTAAGAATAAAAGCCACTGGAGAGAAAAATAACGTGATTTCTTCAAGAATATGAACTTTTCTAGAAATAGTTTGATTGACAATATGTCTTATACATACCATACATAATTTTTTTTTTTGGTTTTTCAAGACAGGGTTTCTGTGTATAGCTCTGGCTGTCCTGGAACTCACTCTGTAGAGCAGGCTGGCCTCAAACTCAGAAATCCATCTGCCTCTGCCTCCCAAGTGCTGGGATTAAAGGCATGTGCCACCACTGACTAACCATCATTTTTCTTTATTTCTTTTTTTTTTTAAACAATTTTAGCAGCAATAAGTCAATGTTGCTGAGTTGTAGTTATAGAACTAGATTAATAAAAAGGAACACTTTAAAACTTTTTTTGTGCAGCTAGAGGTTACTCATCTAAATGTCTGCTAAAACAGAGCAGAACTATTAGTTATTAAAACTATTTCTGATTCTTTTCACATTATGTGGACAATATAAAATGTACTCTTTGCCAAAAGTTTAGGAAATTTAGAAAATGTACTGGCTAGTTTTGTGTCAACTTGACACGGGCTGGATTTATCACAGAGAAAGGAGCTTCAGTTGGGGAAGTGCCTCCATGAGATCCAGCTGTAAGGCATTTTCTCAATTAGTGATCAGGGGGGGAGGTCACCTTGTGGGTAGTGCCATCTCTGGGTTCTATAAGAGAGCAGGCTGAGCAGGCCAGGGGAAGCAAGCTAGCCAGGGGAAGCAAAACAGTAAGTAAAATCTCTCCATGGCCTCTGCATCAGCTCCTGCTTTCTGACCTGCTTGAGTTCCAGTTCTGACTTCCTTTGGTGATGAACAGCAATATGGAAGTGTAAGCCGAATAAACTCTTTGCTCCCCAACTTGCTTCTTGGTCATGATGTTTTGTCCAGGAATAGAAACCCTGACTAAGACAGTAAATAAAATATTAAAGATATAAATATTTTTTATTTCTATTATTTATTTGCAACAGTCTGCTCCTACTAGCTAATCATTATCACTGAGATTTCTATCATTTCTTTTACAATCATGTGGACATAAAATGAAATAATGTTTATTCTATGATGCATTAATAAGGGGAATTATAAGTGTTATAGTGTCCTACATTGGTTTTCTTTGCTGTATTAAGAAACTATGATCAAAGTCAGCTAAAAGAGGAAAGGGCTTCCTTCATCTAATAGTCCTCAGGTCACTTTTCATTACTGAGGAAAGCCACGGTAGGCACTCAAGGCAGCAATCAGGAGGCAGTGGCTAAAACAGAGTCTGTGAAGGAATGTTGCTTACTGGCTTGATCTCTCAGTGGTGTGCTCTGCTTGCTTTCTTATGTCGCCCTGGACCACCTACTCAGGACTAGCACTACCCACAGTGGGCTGGGCTCTTATAGATCAATCATTAACTCAGAACGCTTCACATGCTTGCCCAGTGGTCAAGAGGAAGCAATCCTTGAAGTGATGCTTTCTCTTCTCAGGTCACTCTAATTTGTATTATGTTTATTAAACTAACCCTACACTTATGTGCCTTGGATTTGTTTCACTCAATATTTTATTAATATAACATCAAAAACTTATTGGAATTAAAAGTAATTACTTTAAAACTCTTAATTGTTATGCAAATTTAGTATTCTATTGTATGAATATACTCTATCCAATTTTGTTATTGTTGTTTGTTTTTTGTTTTTTACTGGGCATTGAAGTTGTTCTCACATTTTATTGTAATTCAAACTGGGAAGAATATTTATATAGAAAAAAATATCAATATAGGCCTTTTTGGTGTCTGAAGATTAAAGGTCTATATGGGAAGTCCTTTGGTCAGGTTTAACAACTGTACCTAATATTGTTCATGAGGTTATATTGCTTTATGACTGTGGTCCCATTTGTTGTCTTTATTAGCAGTATAGATTCATGCTGGGATCTAGCCTCAACAAGAGTCAGGGGAATCATCAAGGACTCGGGACACATGGTAGGCACAAAATAAAACACTCAATTGAGTTACAATACTGACAGGATGCTTTTCTTGGTGTATGAGCCCTTGAACTAGGGAGTCAGGGTGCTCATTCAAACTTGACTCAGCCCCAGTCTTTTATTGAAATCATAGAAGGATATTGGATTACAAAATGCATAGGGGAGTAGGTAAATGTTTCTTCATTTTCCTGTGCCAACATTTCCTTGTGACATAGAGTAATACAGATTTATTACAGAAAAAAAGGAATTATACAATTTCAGGCATACAAATTTTACAGCAAGCACTTTTTTTTTTTAATATCTCCCAACCACCACTGTCTGGTGAAGTTGGGGATGGCAGTATTGTGGTTACAAAATCAGTATTATTCAGATATATGTGAGACAATACAGTTTTATAAAATGGCAAACATGAGGTCATACTGTTGACCCTGAAGTCTTTATAATTTTTAAACCACACCTGCCTGTCTACAAAATCATCCTCACATAACCTGTATACAGAATTGCTAGGGGGCTGCCACCATCATCCCTAAAACCAAGGAACCATTGATAACTTTCTGGGAAATATCTGTATATTTTCCATACTCAATTTTATATAATAAAAATATTTTTATTATACAAAATTGAGACCAAGACGGGGGAACAGCTGCAGAATTACTCATCTCGGCCTGTGATTCTAGGTTATTCTCATTTCCACCTAGAGCAAGTCAGTGACTGTAACATACATTTCTCTTGAATTCATGAACAGCCTTCACTTTAATATTATTGGTAACATCTAATTTCTGGATATCAAGCAAGCTTGTACTAGATCTTTCCAGGTCACTAAATACCCATTTAATCAAGGAAGGAAGAGAGACAAGGAACAGTAAATAGATAAAGAAAATGATAAGTACTAAGAATAATTGCAGAAATGATATCATGGGTTGCTTGCACCAAAGAAGCAGGCCTTGCTTGGGGCCTCTCAGTACTCATACTGGGGCTCAGAAAAGGCCATTGCCTTGCACTCTGAAAAGCAGTACCTCCCTGGCAGGATTTTCTTCCTTATCATCAGGGGTCCCAGGCATCTCGAGTTTAATGTGGGGTGTCTCCAACAGATTTACACCACCCAATCACACTTTTTCTAGAGTGGGTTCTGTTTTAAGTGCTATTCTGTGGTAGAAATGACTTGGTTCTGTGGTTGCTGCCTGGTTTGGTCAGTTTTCAGGTACCAGACCTAGTCTCTTGCATTCAAGTCTTCTTATGAATAGCCTTTCCAAAGAGACACCTATAGGATTGATCAGATCCTATTAAATAGTCAATGAATTCTGGTGTGTATTTGACTTGAAAGCCTAGTTGTTTCCAGGCTATAGGCAATATTCCATTAAAGCATCTGAGGTTGCTGTGTTAGTGCAAAAGTATCACTTTTAGGAACTGTACTGAGATGAGGTGAAGGTGGTCGGACCTCCATACCTTAAACGTTCTCACTGAAACCTTAATCTCTTGGACCATAGGATTTGATTATATTTGGAGGCAGCATTTTTGAAGAAGTAATAGATTAAAACGAATTCATTGCAGCAGTCCCTCATTCGATATGACAATAGCATTTATAAAATGGAAGAACTGGGATACTGAGGGAGAAATAATATAAAAGGAAATAGAGGGAGCAAATGGCCTACTATAAACCATGCAGAAATGTAGCCCTCTTACTATGGCTTGATGTACAGGGACTTTTGTAAATCAGGAACTTTTTTCTAGGCTCTTTCACGAAAATTTTTCATCCTAGATCTAGGGGCAAAATCAAGACTCTAGTTTTTTTTTTTAATGCATTCCTCGGCATTTTAGTTGAAAGACAGGAGAGGCTAGACTAGGGAGTGATTCTCAGGAACCTGTTAGACTTAGCTCCAGAAACACTGAAGCCTTTTCACTAAACCACACAGTTACCTTTGCTCTTTTTAGTTTACCGTGTTTAAAAGAGAATGAACCTTCCCCTGTTATTTTATAAATCCCTACTTCTATAGTATTGTTAATGGTTCAAAATAACAACCTAAATCATATGATGGCATCTAACCACAGGAAAGCCTGCCAAAGACAGAGTTATAATGAGCCTGTTCTTGGGTGCATGCAGACACAATTACTTGTGTCTATCCTGAGCTAATTATAATGTAAATCCTTCCTCCTCTTTATTCTTTAAATTGTCTACTACCAACAAGACTAAAATCTGCCTGGGATAAAGTTATTCTTTTCTAATGACTTAGAACCCTTCAGGGATTTTCCATTGTTGGAGTGAGGAAATGGAAACCACAGGTTAGGAAGTAACTGTGATTTAGGCAGCTTTGCATATGTCTTCCTTGTTGGGTGCTGGGAAGAATTTAAAGAAGAGAAATCCTGAGGCTGTGTTTTGAAAATAAGAAAGAAGTTAAGTGTTAAGTTAGTAGAAATAGTTATAAATGAAGAATCTCATGGCACAGTCTGAAAACCTGGCCAGGGCATTGAGAAGTTGGGTGGATACAGGAATGATATGACGATTGGAGTTGGCCATGAGGCCCCTTTCTTGATGTGGGTTCCTGTGCTCTAAGAACAAACACCTGGTCCCAAGAAGCCATGAAGATGGACTATCATTGAGTTTTAAGAGATGGCATCTCATGTTGCTTGAGGAAAGAGGTCATTTCTTATAGGTAGAACGGAAAGCTGTAAGCTATTGCCATTTCTATGTACTGTGACCAGGAAAAACAGACAAACACAAAGCTGGAGGTTGGTGAAATGATTTGTGTATCTGTAAGACCTTCCTAAGCAGAGTATAGCAGGTAGTTTGAGGGCCATCCTAAGCACTGAAGTGCCATATAGCATAACTGTTAATAAAAGTATAAACGATCTGAAGGAATCAGGTTTCTGACCAGACTTTGCTGCACATACATTGGTATCTCCTGCTGTTTTCTTTCTTGTTGGGTGTTGTACACTCACCTAAGGTTGTCTTCTTGATTGCAAGCCATAAGAATCCACAGTAGTGGCTGCTCAGGCTATGTCCTGTCTTGCTGATGATTTTGTTGTATGACTTTTCTTTGTTACTGGGCAAGGTTTTCAATTGCAAGAAGACCCAGCACTCATGCTGGTTTGAGTTCCACCTTAGAGTTTTAATGCTGTTCCATAGATTTCTGCTCATTTTCTGAACTCTTCTGAACTGCATGGGACAGAGCTAAGTTTCATGAAGTTCTTAATACAATCTAGATGCAGTGAGAGCATGCATTTATAATGGGTCTCATTGATAATTCCCTTCAGAAACTTCAATATTTCAGTGGGGAAGGTAAATGAGACAGTGCATCTTATAACTGCAACCCAGTTTATGTTTTATGAAGAAGAAAACAACAGTTAAAAGAAAGAGCTGAAAAAAATCAAGAACACTTGAATCCAGACCCCACAGTAAACTCTTAAAACACAAAGCCTTAATATTATGCTGTCAGAAGATGTTGACTGTGTTTTCCCCAAGGAGTTTAGGGTAGAAATAAGAAATTAATGGAACTTAATTACTTTAAAGAAATAAGATCAAATTCTCTTTTTGCTCCCATATTTACCTACTACTTGAAGTCTTCTACTTCAAAGAGAGGTAGAAAATTGGCTCTCACCATCCTCATCATTCATTTTTCTGCCTTCCATGAGGAGGCACTACTTGATTGGAAGATAGAAATTTGGAAGTTAGAACAAGACAGCCAGATGGTCATTCTGGCTGTGGATGTAGAGAATGGGTATCACTGTGATTATTGTGAACAACGAAAAGAAACTTATTCTAAGGTCTATCATTTTGTTTTCAGACTCTGTTTACTCATAGGGAGAAACTAAATTCAAGGTCCCAGCCCTCAGGGTAGCTGGGGACTTCTGTTGGAAACAGTTGTGTTAGTCCAGATATCTCAGGAACAATGTCTTCATCTTACTGGCAGGGTCAAACAAGTTCATGTTCATAGGCATAGGAATGAACAATCCCACGTCTTCAATTGTCTGACAACAGGTAAAAAAATATAGAAATTATGGTCATCAAAACCAAGGTGCACATGTTATAAAATTTTATTTTTTTTCAATTTTTTATTAGATATTTTCTTCATTTACATTTCAAATGTTATCCCAAAAGTCCCCTCTACCCCCCACCCCTGCCCTGCTCTCTTACTCACTCATTCTCACTTCTTGGCTCTGGGATTCGCCTGTACTGGGGCATAGAAAATTTGCAAGACGAAGGGGTCTCTCTTCTCAATGATGGCCGACTAGGCCATCTTCTGCTATATATGCAGCTAGAGACACGAGCTCTGGGAATACTGGATAGTTCATATTGTTGTTTCACCTAGAGGGTTGCAGACCCCTTCAGCTCCTTGAGTACTTTCTCTAGCTCCTACATTAGGGGCCCTGTGTTCAAACCAATAGATGACTGTGAGTATCTACTTCTGTATTTGCCAGGCACTGACATAGCCTCACAAGAGACAGCTATATCAGGGTCCTTTCAGCAAAATCTTGCTGGCATGTACAATAGTGTCTGCGTTTGGTGGCTGATTATGGGATGGATCCCCGGGTGAGGTAGTCTCTAGATGATCCAACCTTTCATCTTAGCTCCAAACTTTGTCTCTGTAACTCCTTCCATGGGTATTTTGTTCCCTATTCTAAGGAGGAATGAAGTATCCACACGTTGGTTTTCCTTCTTCTTGATTTTCTTGTATTTTGCAAATTTTATCTTGGGTATTCTAAGTTTCTGGGCTAATATCCACTTATCAGTGAGTGCATATCAAGTGACTTCTTTTGTGATTGGGTTACCTCACTCAGGATGATATCCTCCAGATACATCCATTTGCCTAAGAATTTCAAAATTTATTGTTTTTAACAGCTGAGTAGTACTTCATTGTGTAAATGTACCACATTTTCTGTATCCATTCCTCTGTTAAGGGACATCTGGGTTCTTTCCAGCTTCTGGCTATTATAAATAAGGCTGCTATGAACATAGTGGAGCATGTGTTCTTATTATCAGTTGGAACATCTTCTGGGTATATGCCCAGGAGAGGTATTACTGGATCTTCTGGTAGTACTATGTCTAATTTTCTGAGGAACCACCAGACTGATTTAGAGAGTGGTTGTACAAGCTTGTAATCCCACCAGCAATGGAGAAGTGTTCCTCTTTCTCCACATCCTTACCAGCATCTGCTGTCACCTGAGTTTTTGATCTTAGCCATACTGACTGATGTGAGGTGAAATCTCAGGGTTGTTTTGATTTGCATTTTCTTGATGATTAAGGATGTTGAACATTTCTTTAGGTGCTTCTCAGCTATTCGGTATTCCCCAGTTGAGAATTGTTTGTTTAACTCTGTACCCCATTTTTAATGGGGTTATTTGAATTTCTGGAGTTCAGCTTCTTGAGTTCTTTGTATATATTGGATATTAGTCCCCTATCTGATTTAGGATTGGTAAAGATCCTTTCCCAATCTGTTGGCGGCCTTTTTGTCTTATTGACAGTATCTTTTGCCTTACAGAAGCTTTGCAATTTTATGAGGTCCCATTTGTCATTTCTCGATGTTACAGCACAAGCCATTGCTGTTCTATTCAGGAATCTTTTCCCTGTGCCCATATCTTCAAGGCTTTTCCCCACTTTCTCCTCTATAAGTTTCAGTGTCTCTGGTTTTATGTGAAGTTCCTTGATCCACTTAGATTTGACCTTAGTACAAGGAGATAGAAATGGATCGATTCACATTCTTCTACATGATAACAACCAGTTGTGCCAGCACCATTTGTTGAAAATGCTGTCTTTCTTCCACTGGATGGTTTTAGCTCCCTTGTCGAAGATCAAGTGATCATAGGTGTGTGGGTTCATTTCTGGGTCTTCAATTCTATTCCATTGGTCTACTTGTCTGTCACTATACCAGTACCATGCAGTTTTTATCACAATTGCTCTGTAGTAAAGCTTGAGGTCAGGCATGGTGATTCCACCAGAGGTTCTTTTATCTTTGAGAAGAGATTTTGCTATCCTAGGTTTTTTGTTATTCCAGATGAAGTTGCAGATTGCACTTTCTAATTCGTTGAAGAATTGAGTTGGAATTTTGATGGGGATTGCATTGAATCTGTAGATTGCTTTTGGCAAGATAGCCATTTTTACACAGGGAATCTTTTCCCTGTGCCCATATCTTCGAGGCTTTCCCCCACTTTCTCCACTATAAGTTTCAGTGTCTCCGGTTTTATCTGGAGGTCTTTGATCCACTTAAACTTGAGCTTTGTACAACAAGATAGGAATGGATCAATTCTCATTCTTCTACATGATAACCGCCAATTGTGCCAGCACCATTTGTTGAAAATGCTGTCTTTTTTCTACTGGATGGTTTTAGCTTCCTTGTCAAAGATCAAGAGACCATAGGTGTGTGGGTTCATTTCTGGGTCTTCAATTCTATTCCACCAATCTACCGGTCTTCACTGTACCAGTACCAGGCAGTTTTTTGTTTTGTTTTGTTTTGTTTATTTGTTTTTCACGATTGCTCTGTAGTTACAGCTTGAGGTCAGACATGATGATTCCACCAGAGGTTCTTTTATTGTTGAGAATATTTTTTTGCTATCCAAGGTTTTTTGTTATTGCAGATGAATTTGCAAATTGCCCTTTCTAACTCAGTGAAGAATTGAGTTGGAATTTTGATGGGGATTGCATTGAATCTGTAGATTGTTTTTGGTAGGATAGCCATTTTTACTATATTAACCTTGCCAATCCATAAGAACGGGAAGTCTTTCCATCTTCTGAGATCTTGCACTGACTGATAAGTGATATTAACCCTGAAACTTAGAATACCCAAGATACAATTTGCCAAACACAAGAAAATCAAGAAGAAGGAAGACCAATGTGTGGATACTTCATTCCTCATTAGAACAGGGAACAAAATATCCCTGGAAGGAGTTACAGAGGCAAAGTTTGGAGCTAAGATGAAAGGTTGGACCATCCAGAGACTACCCCATCCGGGGATCCATCCCATAATCAGCCACCAAATACAGATACTATTACACATGCCAGCAAGATTTTGCTGAAAGGACCTTGATATAGCTGTCTCATGTGAGGCTATGTCAGTGCCTGGCAAATAAAGAAGTGGATTCTCACAGTCATCTATTGGATGGAACACAGGGCCCCCAATGGAGGAGCTAGAGAAAGTACTCAAGGATCTGAAGGGGTCTGCAACCCTCTAGGTTGAACAACAATATGAACTAACCAGTATCCCCAGAGCTCGTGTCTCTAGCTGCATATGTAGCAGAAGATGGCCTAGTTGTCCATCAATTGGGAAGAGAGGCCCCTTCGTCTTGCAAACTTTATATGCCCCAGTACAGGGGAATGCCAGGGCCAAGAAGTGGGAGTGGGTGGGTAGGGGAGCAGGGAGAGGGTATAGGGAACTTTTAGGATAACATTTGAAATGTAAATGAAGAAAATATCTAATAAAAAATTGAAAAAACCTTCAAATTTTCAGGGGAATGCAAGCACACATGTAATCAGTATTTTGAGGGAGTCAATACCACAGGACAGTGGCTCTTAGAGTAACAATCTATGTAGATGATTGGAGCCTCTTAGTGAGGGGTGGAAGAAAACCAGGAATACAAGTTTTAACTAAACATTGAGGACACAAAAGAGAAATTAATAAAAGTTAGATGTGAATATGCAAAACAAATTTAAAAAGTTAAATTAAGTCCAGTTTGAATGAGCCAGGTACAGGTCAAGATGGGTGGAAGTGCCATACAAAGTAATGATAGAAGAAACCAATGTAAAGATACAAGGTTAGGGCTCTGATCCTTTCTTAAAATCTCACAGAAACATTAGCATCTGTTCTGGCTCAAGTTGTATTTTGAAGATGCTCATTCTCCAGCTCCCAAAGCACACCTGACCTGTTTCAGAAGCGGACTGAACCCTGGAAGTGACACTCACAAGCTCATGCTGGGTTCCATTAGCCTTTGCTTCTTATGCCTCAATGTGCACCTCTCTTCTTAGAACTTTTTTCATGTCATATAATGCATACATGAAGAGATCTTATATCCTGTGAGCCTATGGAATGTTACATATTTGTTATCCTTCCCCACCAAAATATTAGTGATATATTACATATTTTTCTAAGTTTCTATGTTTATATAAAATGATACTCTCATTATATTTAGTGAAATGATTCTTATACAGGGGTGTGTGGCTTAACAATGCCCGTGAGATACTGAGGAATGCATCATTAGATAATTTCGTCTTGGTGTGGACACTGTAGAATATATTCACAAAGTTGACTGGTAAATGTATTGGATGTCTAAGGTATGTGACCTAACCTGTTGATCCTAAGCTGCATGCCTGTTATAGAATGCTCCTTTACTGAATACTGTATGCAGTTATAATGTAATGTGTAGCTAATCATACCTAAGCATGGAATAAATCCAGTCACAATACCAGTTGTCGGAAGTTTTTAGATCTGCTGTAATCTTATTGTAATCACTGTGTTCACTATCAAATATACAGTCTTCTACAAACCAAAACATTATGCAACACACAACCATCCATGTAGATACATGTGATATGCATAATTATGTCTGTGTAGCTTTTACAATTATTTATTTTCAAGGATCTTACTTAGTCTGATAGTGTGGGCATCTTTATTTACATATGCAATGCTTTCCCTTTATTTTAACATAAAATAAAATATATATGGCTATTCCCTGTATGTCGAACTTGTTAATTTCTATCTTATTAAGTTAGATTACATATGATAATTCCAAGACTTCCATATCACTGAGCCCATTAGCACTTCCTCATGAAAGGTGAGGAAGGCTAATTAATGAAGCATATTGGTCTCATGAGGTTCTTAACAATTTCTTGGAGAGAGGGCCATTCTTCAGTTGCATAGTTTGCTGCAGTTGCTCATACTTCTGTAATTAATTCTTTACCTTTCCTATGTTCCTGTAGGTACCCCCAATAAACTCATTGACTCATCAAGCTAAACTTGGCAAATCATTTCTTTTATATGTTATTTTTTTATGTGTCTAGGGTAAGCATAATAAAATGCATAGAACAAACCATATAACAGCCTATTTCACAATCAAATGTCCTTTAGATGCATTGACCGTATTTTCTTTCCCCCCCCCTTTTTTTAATTAGGTATTTTCTTCATTTACATTTCCAATGCTATCCCAAAAGTCCCCCATACCCTCCACCCTCATTCCCCTACCCACCCACTCCAGCTTCTTGGTCCTGGCGTTCCCCTGTACTGAGGCATATAAAGTTTGTAAGACCAATGGGCTTCTCTTTCAACTGATGGCCGAGTAGGCCATCTTCTTATCTATATTCAGCTAGAGACATGAGCTCGGTGGGGAGGGTGTGGGGGGTACTGGGTAGTTCATATTGTTGTTCCACCTATAGGGTTGCAGATCCCTTTAGCTCCTTGGGTACTTTCTCTAGCTCCTCCATTGGGGGCCCTGTGATCTATCCAATAGCTGACTGTGAGCATCCACTTCTGTGTTTGCTAGGCCCCAGCATAGCCTCACAAGAGACAGCTATATCAGGGTCCTTTCAGCAAAATCTTGCTAGTGTATGCAATGGTGTCAGCGTTTGGAGGTTGATTATGAGATGGATCCCGGGTATGGCAGTCTCTAGATGGTCCATGCTTTCGTCTCAGCCTCAAACTTTGTCTCTGTAACTCCTTCCTTGGGTGTTTTGTTCTCAGTTGTAAGAAGGGGCAAAGTGTCCACACTTTGGTCTTCGTTCTTCAGTTTCATATGTTTTGCAAATTTTATCTTATATCTTGGGTATTCTATGTTTCTGGGCTAATATCCACCTATCAGTGAGTACATATCATATGAGGTCTTTTGTGATTGGGTTACCTCACTCAGGATGATGCCCTCTAGGTCCATCCATTTGCTTAGGAATTTCATGAATTCATTCTTTTTAATAGCGGAGAAGTATTCCATTGTGTAAATGTACCACATTTTCTGTATCCATTCCTCTGTTGAGGGGTATCTGGGTTCTTTCCAGCTTCTGGCTATTATAAATAAGGCTGGTATTAACACAGTAGAGCATGTGTTCTTATTACAACTTAGAACATCTTCTGAGTATATGCCCAGAAGATGTATTGCTGGATGCTCCTGTAGTACTATGTCAAATTTTCTGAGGAACCACCAGACTGATTTACAGAGTGGTTGTACAAGCTTGCAATCCCACCAAAAATGGAGGAGTGTTCCTCTTTCTCCACATCCTCGCCAGCATCTGCTGTTACCTGAGTTTTTGATCTTAGCCATTCTGACTGGTGTGAGGTGGAATCTCAGGATTGTTTTTATTTGCATTTCCCTGATGATTAAGGATGCTGAACATTTTTTCAGGTGCTTCTCAGCCATTTGGTATTCCTCAGGTGAGAATTCTTTGTTTAGCTCTGAGCCCCATTTTTTAATGGGGTTATTTGATTTTCTGGATTCCACCTTCTTGATTTCTTTATATATATTGGATATTAGTCCCCTATCTGATTTAGGATAGGTAAAGATCCTTTCCCAATCTGTTGGTGGCATTTTTGTCTCATTGACGGTGTCTTTTGCTTTACAGAAGCTTTGCAATTTTATGAGGTCCCATTTGTTGATTCTTGATCTTACAGCACAAGCCATTGCTATTCTGTCCAGGAATTTTTCCCCTGTGCCAATATCTTCGAGGCTTTTCCCCACTTTCTCCTCTGTAAGTTTCACTGTCTCTGGTTTTATGTGGAGTTCCTTGATCCACTTAGATTTGACCTTAGTACAAGGATATAGGAATGGATCAATTTGCTTTCTTCTACATGATAACCACCAGTTTTGCCAGCACCATTTGTTGAAAATGCTGTAATTTTTCCACTGGATGGTTTTAGATTCCTTGTCAACTATCAAGTGACTATAGGTGTGTGGGTTCATTTCTGGGTCTTCAATTCTATTCCATTGGTCTACTTGTCTGTCGCTATACCAGTACCAAGAAGTTTTTTTTTTTTTTTTTTTTTTATCACAATTGCTCTGTAGTAAAGCTTTAGGTCAGGCAAGGTGATTCCACCAGAGGTTCTTTTATCCTTGAGAAGAGTTTTTGCTAACCTAGGTTTTTTTGTTATTCCAGATGAATTTGCAGATTGCCCTTTCTAATTCGTTGAAGAATTGATTTGGAATTTTGATGGGGATTGCATTGAATCTGTAGATTGCTTTTGGCAAGATAGCCATTTTTACAATGTTGATCCTGCCAATCCATGAGCATGGGAGATCTTTCCATCTTCTGAGATCTTCTATAATTTCTTTCTTCAGAGACTTGAAGTTCTTATCATACAGATCTTTCACTTCCTTAGTTAGTGTCACACCAAGGTATTTTATATTATTTGTGACTATTGACAAGGGTGTTGTTTCCCTAATTTCTTTCTCAGCCTATTTATCCTTTGTATAGAGAAAGGCCATTGACTTGTTTGAGTTAATTTTATATCCAGCTACTTCACTGAAGCTGTTTATCAGGTTTAGGAGTTCTCTGGTGGAATTTTTAGGGTCACTTATATATACTATCATATCATCTGCAAAAAGTGATATTTTGACTTCTTCCTTTCCAATTTGTATCCCTTTGATCTCCTTTTGTTTTCAAATTGCTCTGGCTAGGACTTCAAGTACCATGTTGAATAGGTAGGGAGATAGTGGGCAGCCTTGTCTAGTCCCTGATTTTAGTGGGATTGGTTCCAGCTTCTCACCATTTACTTTGATGTTGGCTACTGGTTTGCTGTAGTTTGCTTTTATCATGTTTAGGTATGGGCCTGGAATTCCTGATCTTTTCAAGACTTTTATCATGAATGTGTGTTGGATATTGTCAAATGCTTTCTCTGCATCTAATGAGATGATCATGTGGTTTTTGTCTTTGAGTTTGTTTATATAGTGGATTACGTTGGTGGATTTCCATATATTAAACCACCCCTGCATCCCTGGAATGCAACCTACTTGGTCAGGATGGATGATTGTTTTGATGTGTTCTTGGATTCAGTTAGCAAGAATTTTATTGAGTAATTTTGCATCGATATTCATAAGGGAAATTGGTCTGAAGTTCTCTATCTTTGTTGGGTCTTTTTGTGGTTTAGGTATCAGAGTAATTGTGGCTTCATAGAATGAATTGGGTAGAGTATTGATTACTCTTCTATTTTGTATTGAATTTGTATTGAATTCTATTTGTATTGAATACTCTTCTATTTTGTGGAATAGTTTGTGAAGAACTGGAATTAGATCTTCTTTGAAGCTCTGATAGAACTCTGCACTAAACCTATCTGGTCCTGGGCTTTTTTTTTTTTTTTTTTTTTTTTTTTTGGTTGGGAGACTATGAATGACTGCTTGTATTTCTTTAGAGCATATAGGACTGTTTAGATAATTAACCTCCTCCTGATATAACTTTGGTACCTGGTATCTGTCTAGAAATTTGTCCATTTCATCCAGGTTTTCCAGTTTTTTTGAGTATAGCCTTTTGTAGAACGATCTGATGATGTTTTGGATTTCTTCAGGATCTGTTGTTATGTCTCCCTTTTTATTTCTGATTTTATTAATTAGGATGCTCTCCCTGTGCCCTCTAGTTAGTCTGGCTAAGGGTTTATCTATCTTGTTGATTTTCTCAAAGAACCAGCTCCTCATTTGGTTCATTCTTTGAGTAGTTCTTCTTGTTTCTACTTGGTTGATTTCACCCCTGAGTTTGACTATTTCATGCCATCTACTCCCCTTTGGTGAATTTGCTTCCTTTTGTTCTAGAGCTTTTAGGTGTGTTGTCAAGCTGCTAGTGTGTTCTCTCTCTAGTTTCTTTTTGGAGGCACTCAGAGCTATGAGTTTTCCTCTTAGAAATGCTTTCAGTGTGTCCCATAAGTTTGGGTATGTTCTGGCTTCATTTTCATTAAAATCTAAAAAGTCTTTAATTTCTTTATTCCTTCTGTGACCCAGGTATCATTGAGAAGAGTGTTTTTCAGTTTCCACATGAATGTTGGCTTTCTATTATTTATGTTTTTATTGAAGATCAGCCTTAGTCCATAGTGATCTGATAGATTGCATGGGGTAATTTCAATATGTTTGTATCTGTTGAGGCCTGTTTTGTGACCAATTATATGGTCAGTTTTGGAGAAGGATCTATGAGGTGCTGAGAAGGTATATCCTTTTGTTTTTGGATTAAATGTTCTGTAGATATCTGTTAAGTCCATTTGTTTCATAACTTCTGATAGTTTCACTGTGTCCCTGTTTAGTTTCTGTTTCCACGATCTGTCCATTGGTGAAAGTGGTGTGTTGAAGTCTCCCACTATGATTCTGTGAGGTACAATGTGTGCTTTGAGCTTTACTAAAGTTTTTTTTAATGAATATGACTGCCCTTGCTTTTGGAGCATAGATATTCAGAATTGAGAGTTCCTCTTGGAAGATTTTAGCTTTGATGAATATGAAGTGCCCCTCCTTGTCTTTTTTGATAACTTTGGGTTGGAAGTCGATTTTATTAGATATTAGAGTGGCTACTCCAGCTTGTTTCTTCATACCATTTGCTTGGAAAATTGTTTTCCAGCCTTTCACTCTGAGGTAGTATCTGTCTTTTTCCCTGAGATGGGTTTCCTGTAAGCAGCAAAATGTTGGGTCCTTTTTGTGTAGCCAGGCTGTTAGTCTATGTCTTTTTATTTGAGAATTGAGTCCATTGATATTAAGAGATATTAAAGAAAGGTAGTTCTTGCTTCCTATTATTTTGTTGTTAGAGTTATCATTCTGTTTCTGTGGCTGTCTTCTTTTAGGTTTGTTGAAGGATTACTTTCTATCTTTTTTCTAGGGTGTGATTTCTGTCCTTGTATTGTTTTTTTTTTTTTTTTTCTGTTATTATCCTTTGAAGGGCTGGATTTGTGGAATGATAATGTTTGAATTTGTTTTTTTCGTGGAATACTTTGGTTTCTCCATCTATGGTAATCGAAAGTTTTGCTGGGTATAATATAGCCTGGGCTGGCATTTGTGTTCTCTTAGTTTTCTGTATAAAATCTGTCCAGGATCTTCTGGTGAAAAATGTGGTGTAATTCTCATGGGCTGGCCTTTATATGTTACTTGACCTTTCCCCCTTACTGCTTTTAATATTCTATCTTTATTTAGTGCATTTGTTTTTCTGATTTTATGGGTCAGGAGGAATTTCTTTTCTGCTCCAGTCTATTTGGAGCTCTGTAGGCTTCTTGTATGTTCATGGGCATCTCTTTCTTTAGGTTTGCGAAGTTTTCTTCTATAATTTTGTTGAAGATATTTGCTGGCCCTTTAAGTTGAAAATCTTCATTTTCATCTACTCCTATTATTCGTAGGTTTGGTCTTCTCATTGTGTCCTGGATTTCCTGGATGTTTTGAGTTAGGATCTTTTTGCATTTTGCATTGTCTTAGATTGTTGTGCCGATGTTCTCTATGGAATCTTCTGCACCTGAGATTCTCTCTTCCATCTCTTGTATTCTGTTGCTGATGTTTTGAGCATCTATGGTTCCTGATTTCTTTCCTAGCGTTTCTATCTCCAGTGTTTCCTCACTTTGTGTTTTCTTTATTGTGTCTACTTCCCTTTTTAGGTCTAGTATCGTTTTGTTCATTTCCTACACCTGTTTGGATGTGTTTTCCTATTTTTCTTTAAGGACATCTAAATGTTTGCTTCTGTTTTCCTGTTTTTCTTTAAGGACTTGTAACTCTTTAGCAGTGTTCTCCGGTATTTCTTTAAGTGAGTTATTAAAGTCCTTCTTGATGTCCTCTACCATCATCATGAGATATGCTTTTAAATCCAGGACTAGCTTTTCGGGTGTGTTGGGGTGCCCCAGACTGGCTGAGGTGGGAATGCTGGGTTCTGGTAATGGTGAGTGGTCTTGGTTTCTGTTAGTAAGATTCTTACATTTGCCTTTTGTCATCTGGTAATTTCTGGAGTTAGTTGTTATAGTTGTCTCTGGTTAGAGCTTGTTCCTCTCGTGATTCTGTTAGCCTCTATCAGCAGACCTGGGAGACTAGATCTCTTTTGAGTTTCAGTGGTTAAAGCACTCTCTGCAGGCAAGCTCTCCTCTTACAGGGAAGGTACACAAATATCTGGTGTTTGGACCTGCCTCCTGGTAGAAGATGAAGGCCTGAAATAGGGCCTATCCCAGAAGCTGTTAGCTTCTGTAGTCAACACTCTCACCTGCGCACACTAGTTTCAGCAGGATCCATGAACCAAGATGGCTCCCCCAGGTGCTCTGGCAAAGCCCTTCAGGGTGGGGCAGACACCTCTCCTCTGGCAGGGAAGGTGCCCGGATGTTCTGAGCCCGAACCGGGGTCTGCCTCAGAACCTCTATGGCTTCTGCATGTCCCAGAAGCTGTTATCTTTTGTAGTCCACACTCACATCTGTGCAGACTAGACTCGGCGTGATCCCGAATTCTTTTCATTGTAAGGAGAACATACTGCAAGGATATCTTATTTAAGTATGAGGTTACTTTTTCAGTTTCCCATTGCTTACTCAGTATCTGTTTATTAAACTTGATGCTATTATTTTTAAGATCCAATTACAGCTCACCTGTGGTGTGAAGCCTGACATACACAGCTTTCTAAATGAAGGCAAAAGTACTTTTTTCTCTATTTTTCCTGCTCATGCATTTTTATTTCCATTCTCTGTCTCCTTTTAAACCTATGGGGTAGAATTTGTGCTGGGCATATGTCCTTCGCTGTACAGTTTTTTGTTAGATTATGGGTAGTATACCAGAGGTCATAACATAAAATTAAAAATTGACTCACCATCTCCCAGTAGTTATCAATTGCTCACAGTTCCTTAAATATGTGTGGATTTCCAGGCTCAATACCTCCCAACTATATGCTAGGATTTTTTCTGGTTTGAGCTTGTGATGGTCTTGTGTGTACTGCCCAAAGCACTGTAAGTTTAGATGTCCTCTGCTGGGTCTGAAAAATACAGTTTCCTTGTATTTAGTAGTATTAACTTGAGATTCATACAGATTGTTATCAATAGTTCATTTCTTTTCATCACTGAGTTATATTCCACATTGTGGATACACTATTACTTGTTTACCCTTTCACTAAACTGGATTTTAATTTAGAACAATTGCTAGCAAAGCTTCTATTAACACTATATTTAGTTTTATTGATGTTTGGAAGAAATTATCTTTTTCAATTCCAGAATGGCTTTCCTATTTTGCATTTTCATTAGTAATGGATGAACAATCCCATGCCTCTGTATTCTAGTCTAGCACTTAGTGTTGCCCTCTTGTTAATATTATTTTGTTTTAGTAAGTATAGAGTGGAAACTTGGTGGTATTTACTTCATGGCTACCAACACATAGCCTCCTTTTATGTATTTATATGCTTACTTTCTCCTCACTATATTCAAGGAGATGCCTCTTTGTATCTTTGTTCCATTTTATATATTGTCTGTTTTTTGTTTTTGTTTTATTTTTGCTTTTGTAAAGATTTGCTTTTATATGTATGTTTTCATGGCTGACCATTTTCAGTGCTGTACAACTAATTGATGTACTATTTCCTAGAGAAAACTTCCTTATCCACTCCCAGTTTTCCTCTGTTACCTATAGATATTTGATATAGCATTAAGACCTCATGGAATTTTACTCATGCACTCTGACATTTCCATTGATCTTAATTTTGTTCAGCTCAGGTTTGGGCAGTCATGTTGATGAGACTTTATGGATATAGCTTCTGACATTAGTGGGAGACACAATCTCTCAGCAACCTCCCTGATCCTCTGGCCCTTATAATCTTTCCATGGCCTTTTCTACACCTTAGGTGCAGGAGTGTTTCTTTGTGTATATGAGTCTTCTGTGATAGATAAAGTTTACAAACACTTTCCTCCCTTCTTAATCTTTCTTTTATCTTACTTGAGCTCTTTCATGTAGCAAAGGTTATAAATTTTGGTGCAGTCCAGACACATTTAACTGTTTTCCTTTAAAGTCTCATTAAATGATGCTTTATGTGTGCTTACTTAAGAAAGGACATATAATTTTAGAATATGTTTAGACTCACTGAAAGGTTCACATAATTGCAATGTTCTAATGTGCTCGTTAGCAGTTCTTTTTGTCATTATGATCTTATAAAACTATAGACAATCAGACATGCCTAAAAATTCAACATGGGTCTTTACTAAGCACCATCCTTCATCTGATTTCAAATCTTCCAACCCCTAAACTTTCAGTTTTAAGTGCTGGGACATAAACTAGAGCCCTGCAATGGATTTACTAGTCTGGTTTGTGATATGACAGGTTGGCAGCTTTTCTGACTTCTGAAAAAGATGTACCCTAGCACTTCATGATGTGTTTTGACCTCATAGATAACATGGCACTATGAAGTGACTGTAGAATATGATTGATCTCTTTCTCAGTCATCTTCTTAACTTCTGGGGACTCTATGTTCAAACTTTTGTCTTGAACGTGTCTTGGAGTGGCCAAATTTGCTGTCATACTGGGGCTGAGAAGGTTCTAGTTTTGCTACTCCCAGTTCCCCCTCATGTCCTTTCCCATCTGGATCCACTTCCTTTCTGTCTTTCATTAGAAAAGAACAGGCTTCTAAGAGATAGGACTAAAATATAACAAAGTAAAATACAATATAGTAAAACAAAAACTGCCACATCAACATTACAAACCAACCGCAGGAACAGAACTCAAGAGACTACATGTTTGAACACCCAGGAATCCCATAAAAGCACTAAACTAGAAGCTATACTCTATATGCAGATGATATGGTTCAGACCTGTATAGGCACTGTGATACTGCTTCAGTCTCTATATGTTCTTATGACCTTTAGAGACCTTGATTGTTTGATATATTCCAGCTTGTATGACTCTTATACCTTTCCTGCCTTCTCTTCCAATGGGTTCCCTGAGCTCTGAGGAGATGTTTGATGGAAAAAATCTTATTTATGCCTGAGTAATGCTATATTCTGAAATGTTGTCTTTATTTATATGATTTTGTTGGATTTCAAAACTAGATATTTAGCCTATCCTTATATATCCTTATATAAGCAAAACACATACAATTAGGAAATATCTTCTTCCTAGTACATAATAATTCAGCACCCCCCCCCAAAAGTTAGTTTTATATACAGTCATTAGCACTTGAGATTTAGAATTCAATTCCTGTGTAAAATATGTTTAACAATAGTATCTTTGCCTTTAAAAGCTACATTTGACTTTATGCTAATGATGCTATTCTACTGTTCTTCAAATAGAACATCTGCGAAGCCGGTGAAGCAGATGGAGAATAGATCATTCATAGATACACCACCCAAGGCAACCTTGCTTCTTAAACCTTGCTTTTTTTATATGACTCTTGCTTTTTAAAATGTCATTGTTGCTTTATTTTCTTATTTATTGGGTAATAAAATCCAGGAGAAATGTTCCAATGAGACTTAAAAAAACAATCTACGCTTGGGTAACATGTTAAATAATTTATGACACCTTATTATATTTTGTAGACCAGGGATGTGCAAATTACCAGAAATACTTGGAGTTGTTCTAGGAGCAAGTAGAAGCCATATAAATATGTATAGTGCTTTGGTATTACAAGTTTGGAGTTCTTTCCTCATTTTCTTGTGATATCTGTACTTTATCAGTGAAGTTTTTTACCATTTTGTGTTCTCAATGGCGTCTGAAATTCAAATACATAATGTCTCCACCTGTTGATCATTTCTTAGAGAAAGTTAATGCTATGTATGGAAACTGTGAAATATTAGAAGAGCTACTTTAACATTTGATTTATTCAGGTCAAATCTATATTGTCTGGTAGTTACATTTAATTTCTCAACTTCCTATTTGATAAACATACACCAGAAGTTTGAATAAATAAGACTATCAACAATATGATACATCTATCCAAATCTTTATCAATGAGAATTACTTAGATGAACTCCAGGACACAGAACTTATAAGAATAACATGAAATTCATTAGTAGTTCAAGGAGTTAAAGATGGTAGGAACACATACACACACACACACTCACACACACACACACACACACACACACACACACACACACCAGTCTAATGAAATCAAGTAGAGAATGTATAAGTATAATAACTACTTTAGTGTTACCCAGGAAACCTAAGTATGGTTGAAAAGACAATTCAATATTTGAGAACTAAATTCAAGAGATAGAAAAATTGATGAGGAATACACAGGGACACCATAAAAAATCAATCCTTTGAATTATAGTCCTAGACTATGGTGCAATATGCCAAATCAATGGTATATACCAAGTCTTCCACAAGATCATCAAAAAAAACTTCCCCAAACTAAGGAAATACATACCCATACAAATACAATAAACACAGATAACATTTAATAGATGTCCTTCAACAGAAGAATGGATATAGAAAATGTGGTACATTTACACAATGGAGTACTACTCAGCTATTAAAACTGGTGAATTCATGAATTCTTAGGCAAATGGATGGAACTAGAAAATATCATCCTGAGTGAGGTAACCCAATCACAAAAGAACACGCATGGTATGCCCTCACTGATAAGTGGATATTATCCTAAAATACTCAAGATACAATTCACAGACCACATGAAGCTCAAGAAGGAAGACAAAATGTAGGTGCTTTGGTCCTTCTTAGAAGGAGAACAAAATACTCACAGGAGCAAATATGGAGATAAAGTGTAGAGCAGAGACTGAAGGAAAGGCCATCCAGAGACTGTCCCATCTGGGGATTCATCCCATATACAGCTACCAAACACAGACACTGCTGTGGATGCCAAGAAATGAATGCTGAAAGGAGCCTGATATAGCTCTCTCCTGAGAGCCCATGCCAAAGCCTTACAAATACAGAGGTAAATCTTGCAGCCAACCATTGGACTGAGTGTGGGGTTTCCCAATAAAGGAGTTAGAGAAAGGACTGAAGGAGTTGAAGAGGTTTGCAATCCCATAGGAAGAACAACAATATCAACCAACCAGACCTCTCAGAGCTCCCAGGGACTAAGCCATCAACCAAGGAGTACACATGGCTCCAGTTGCATATGTCGAAGATGATGGCCTTGTCATCAATGTGAGGAGAGGTCCTTTGTCTTATGAAGGCTCCATAGATGCCCTCTTGTAGGGGAATTGAGGGCAGGGAGATAGGAGTGGGTGGGTGAATGGAGGAACACCTTCACAGAAGCAGGGGGAGGCAGGATGGGATAGGGGGTTTCTGGAAGTGAGGAAAACTGGGAAAGGAGATAACATTTGAAATGTAAATAAAGAAAATATCCAATAAAATAATAAAAAGTGTTAACCCATGTATATATAACTCATAAGTCTTATTAAATGAATATGTTTGTGAACAAAAGGACCAAAAATGAAAATCCTCTTTATATACCATAATAAAATCACTAAAGTGACACACACACACACACACACACACACATATATATATATATATATATATATTCATACACACACATACATATAAATATTGAAAGCTATAAGAGGTAAAATGCAAGTCATGTATAAAGAAAAACCTCTGAAAACAACAGCTGATTTCTCGATGGGAACTCTGAGAGCCAGGAGAACACATCACAATGCATTACAAGTCCTAAAAGACTCTGGAAGACCACCTGGAATAGTGTGACCAGCAACACTATCCATCATGATTGCAGAGCAAAGAAAATCTTCCATGACACTGACAACCTAAAGAATATATATCAACAATTCAAACATAAAGAAAATACAGGAAGCAGTACTTCTGACTAAAGAAGGGAATGAACGTTACATCACAAAGAGACTGGAAAGAAATGTGAAGCCATAACCTTTAAATTAAAACTCAAGACACCACTGCGAACACAAAGAACACCCAAAGTCAGCAACACAATGGCCACAATTAATACATACACACACTTCAGAAATACATTTCAATATCAATTGTTTCAATTCTCCAGTCAAAAGACACAATGGATCAAGAAACAGAAATCCATGTATGCATTGCCTCCAACAAACACATTTTAGTTTTAAAGATATGTATTGGCTAGAACAGTGATTCTCAATCATTGAGTCATGACACCTTTGTGCTTACATATCAGATATTCTGCACATCAGATATTAACATTATGATTCATGATAGTAGCAGATTCACAGTTATGAAGTAACAACACCAAAAAAAAAATACTTGAATATATATATATATGTGTGTGTGTGTGTGTGTGTGTGTGTGTGTGTGTGTGTAATTCTAGGGTTTTTTTTCTATTCTCCCCTAGTTCCCAATAATGATAGGAAATGTCCACACCCACTCATTTAGTTCCCAAATAAATAACAGGAAGACCTAATAAATTTATCTGCGGGCACAGTGTTGGGCAGACACTCATCTACTGTAACCCTCTATGGCTGCCTATTTCCCAACACGTAGTACTTTACCTGAAATCTGAGTCTTGACCTGGTTCACTCTGTTACATCCATCTTTTCCTTATGGCAACCTCATAGTAAATCTTCTTGGTCCTTTTCTTTGGTTCTTTATGTCTCTCTCCCTAGGATCCTCCTGAGTGGTAATAGAAGTCATGTCCTATTCTATCCTGCCCAGCTATGGGATGAATCAGCTATTTATAACCCAATCAGAAGTGATGGAAAAGAGTTGTCACACATCATTAAGACAGGATATGATCCAAATATATATCAAGACAATGCCAACATCTGGAATACAAGGAGATCTCTGGGCACAGCAATCAGCATATGAATACACAGTATACAAATCTATCCTTTACACACGAAGATCATTACAATATGATGAACAATATTAATGGGTTGCACCATTAGGAAGATTGTGAAAGGACAATACAAACAATATTTGTCTCCATTTAAGGACCACATTTGTCTCCCTTTTAAGGACCAGACTTGACTTCAGAAAAAAGGCAGTTAATGTACCACTTCAGGAATAGACAATAAGTCCCAGAAACTAAGTCATAAAACACCAGCTCGAGGAATAGATGATAAAATCCAGAATAAGGTCCATCCATTTGCCTAAGAATTTCATGAGTTCATTGTTTTTAATAGCTGAGTAGTATTCCATTGTGTAAATGTTCCACATTTTCTGTACCCATTCCTCTGTTGAGGGACATTTGGGTCCTTTCCAGCTTCTGGCTATTATAAATAAGGCTGCCATGAACATAGTGGAGAGTGTCCTTATTAAGTGTTGGAGCATCTTCTGGGTATATGCCAAGGAGTGGTATAGTTGGGTCCTCAGGCAGTAATAGGTCCAATTTTCTGAGGAACCGCTAAACTGATTTCCACAGTGGTTGTACCAGCTTGCAATCCCACCAGCAATGGAGGAGTGTTTCTCTTTCTCCACATTCTCACCAGCATCTGCTGTCAGCTGAGTTTTTGACCTTAGCCATTCTGATTGGTGTGAGGTAGAATCTCAGGGTTGTTTTGATTTGCATTTCCCTGATGACTAAGGATGTTGAACATTTCTTTAGGTGATTCTCAGCCATTCGGTATTCCCCAGTTGAGAATTCTTTGTTTACCTTTGGTCCTCTGGAGTCTAACTTCTTGAGTTCTTTGTATATATTGGATATTAGACCTCTATCAGATGTAAGGTTGGTAAAGATATTTTCTCAATCTGTTGGTTGCCATTTTGTCCTATTGACAGTGTCCTTTGCCTTACAGAAGCTTTGCAACTTTATGAGGTCCCATTTGTGAATTCTTGATCTTAGAGTATAAGCTTTTGGTGTTCTATTCAGGAAAGTTTATCCTGTGCCCATGTGCTCGAGGCTCTTCCCCACTTTCTTTTCTATTAGTTTCAGTGTATATGCTTTTGTGTGGGGGTCCTTGATCCACTTAGACTTGAGCTTTGTACAAGGAGATAAGAATGGATTGGTTTGTATTCTACATGGTAACCGCCAGTTGAACCAGCACCATTTGTTGTAAATGCTGTCTTTTTTCCACTGGATGGTTTTAGCTACTTTGTCAAGATCAAGGTGTGTGGGTTTATTCCTGGGTATTCAAGTCTATTCCACTGATCTACCTGCCTGTCCCTGTACCAATACCATGCAGTTTTTTATCACTATTTCTCTGTATTACAGCTTGAGGTCAGGGATGTTGATTCCCCCAGAAGTTCTTTTATTGTTGAGGATAGTTTTTGCTATTCTTTTTTTTTTTGTTGTTGTTGTTGTTCCAGATGAATTTGGAAATTGCTCTTTCTAACTCTATGAAGAATTTAGTTGGAATCCTGAGTGAGGTAACCTAATCACAAAAGAACACACATGGTATGCACTCACTGATAAGTGGATATCAGCCCAGAAGTTCAGAATATCCAAGATACAATTCACAGACCACATGATACTCAAGAAGAAGGAAGACCAAAATATGGAAGAACCAAATACTAACAGAAGAAAATATGGAGACTAATTGTGGAACATAGACTGAAGGAGAGGCTATCTAGATACTTCCCCACCTGAAGATCCATCCCATATACAGTCACCAAACCTGGATGCTATTGTGGATCCTGGGAAGTACTTTCTGACAGGTACCTGATATGGCTATCTCCTGAGATGCTCTGCCAGATTCTGACAAATACAAAGTTAGATGCTTGAAGCCAACCACTGGACTGAGAGTGGGGTCTTGGATGGAGGGATTGGAGAAGGGATTGAAGGAGCTGAGGTGGTTTGCAGCCCCATTGGAAGAGCAACAGTGTCAATCGTCTAGATCCCTTGAGCTCTTGGGGACTGGACAACCAACCAAAGAATACACATGAAGGGACCCACAGATCTGGCCATGTCCATGTCTGAGGATGGCCTTGTTGGACATCAGTGGGAGGAGCAGCCCTTGTGCCTAAGGGTGTTTCATGCCCCAGTGTAGGGGAATGCCAGGGTAGGAAGTTGGGAATGGGTGATTGGGTGGGGGAGCACCCTCATAGAGGCAGGGGGAGGGATCATGGGAAAGGAGGTTTCTGAAGGGGAGATCCAGAAAAAGGAAAACATTTGAAATATAAATAAAGAAAATGTCCAATTAAAAAAAATCAGAACAATATTTAGGATAGGGAACTGGGGGGCAACAGAGATGGGGAAAAACAGGATATGGGAAATGTATCAGAAAGGACAGGTGTTGTAGGTAAATACTGAAGGAGGAAGAGGAGTATAATACAAGAGATGACAGAAAAAGCCAAAGGAATAATACTCCTACTATTTACCTAAAAGTTAAACTACACAATACATGTTATCATGCTTGTAAATATACATATGTAGTTGTAATAAATTTGTCTCATCTTGTCACATAATGTTTACTCCAAGAGTCAAAGACCACCTAACAGAAACCCATAGACATGATCATCACCAGGCTTGGGGTACCCATTACTGTTCTCATCACTGCAACAGTGGGTACTATCTGCCAATGTAAGGAAGGTGTGGGAATAGATGATTTGAGCATTTGGCAGCCAGTTATTTATATTTCAGGGAAAAAAGACAGGCAGAAAACAGGAAGGATTATAAAACTTCGTTCCCTGAACCCCATTTCCTCCAAGCAATAGTTCTCAAAATTTGCACAAATGCAAGACAGCACCTAGAATGGAAGGTTCTAACATTCATTTCTGTGGTAGATGTTTCTCAGTCATACTCTGACACTTGGTGTTCAGAAACTGAAGACAGAAGACAAAATTGCAGGTTGCTTCTCAGAGAATGTAGCTAATCACAATGAGTATTTTGTAAAGAGGGCAGCTCACTTCAAATGAAGCATTCAATGTAGAAGGATTCGTTTCTTGCTATAAATCCAAGCATAAATCTTTAAAACTGCTATAATCACCAGCAGCACTTTTTAAAATTAGTGTTTATAATAATCTGAAATGATAATGAGATGCTCATTTTTACAGAACTGACAGGTTGGTATTTGTACAACTGCTGACTTAGGCACATTAAGAGCTGTTACCAATATTAAAAATAAACATTTACAACCAATTGAATTAAAGTATGGAGTGTTATAAACTTTGTGGAAATTTCTTCAGAAATTATTTAAAAATTAGCTTTTAAAAGCTCTTCAGTTTCAACCCTGCACAAAAGAGCAATTTAAAACAATGTAAATGCAATTATTATTTGATTAGTTATGAGCATCATAATTCACTGAGGTATAGATTTAGGCAAAATGTCAGTTGCTTTAAGGACAAGAATAATCCATTTTTAGCTGCCACCCATCAACAAGTTCCTGCTTTGTAGAAGGAGCTCTAATGTTTCACAATTTTGTTTGTAAATCTTATAAGTGGCTTTGACCTGTCAGCAAGGCCTTACATTCTCATGACCCAGGTCAAAATCAATTTCCAACTTTTCAGTTAAATATTTGCTTCTTCTGTAGTAGGAAATAAAATATCCTTTCTCTTCCTGGCAAAAGCAATGTTCACTGAAATTTATGCAGGCTACCATATTGGCTCCTGATCTACTTAGTGTCTCATCATGTAAATGTTAACTTGTTCTAGATACTCAAAGCCAAACTGCACTATTTCTACTAGTCCATTGGTAGTCATTGACTGAAAGATAGTTACTAGTTTTGAGATGCATAGTATGGGTGATAGATCGTCAGTTTATAGCTGAGGAGTTTATTCCATGCCACATTATCAGCAATTGTGTTTATGTCACATTATTAGAGTCAGAATGAGTCCAGATACTGATCATGTCTTCCAAGAAGATGGTTAGACAGGTACTCAGACTGAATCAATTTGCGTGGATTTCCATCTGCAAATTGATTCACTCTGTGAAGTGAATCAAGCTGTTTGAAACAGAGGATGTCTGCAGATGACTGTTACTAAAACATGACTATAACTCTGTGTGTGTGTGTGTGTGTGTGTGTGTGTGTGTGTGCACGCACACGTGCATGCGTGGGCATGTGTGTTTCTATCAAGAGACGTCAATTTGAACAGTATCATGCTCATGGATTTAATCCATGTATGTTAGGAAGCACAAGGTAAATGGTAGTGGTCTAACATTTTCTAACAGCAAGGACTGCCAAACATGGTTTCAGTTAGTAAAAGAGGACACTATGCTTCAAGATTAGACACAAACTTTTTTGTAAGAGTATATATACTTCCCAGACTGGAAATAAGACTCTTAAGATAAGCCAGATGGCACCCTAGAGACAGTTTCATGATTATAATCACAATTTAGAGATGGAAGTACCCCAACTGAAGCCTTGTAATGTGGCAAATCTAGAAACATGATTTTCTCTTTCTGAATGGGTTGCCTGAGGGTCAGATATTCTGTGCAGCTCCCATACACGTAAGAAATTTTTCTACTAGTCAAAACCAATCACTTTAACGCTAGGAGAATCAAACATGGTTTATCCCATTATTGATGCTTATTTTAGTCAATCAAATGAATATGTAAGACAAAAATGAAGACATCCATGAGTCTGTTTCTGTAATTAGTTGGATAACTCTGTCAAAACTGGCTTGGAAGTCTATAGGAACAAAAAGTAATGTTGCCAGTCTTTAACCATATGGGATTCTAGGCATGATAGTTGTAGGCCATAGTGATATATGACTTCACACCCATTGGGATGGCCATTACCAAAACAAAGCAAGACAAAACCTACATAGAATAATTGAAAATCAAGTTTTAAATCTTTGTATTTGTCCATGAACACTTGTGTGAATGCTCATGCCTCATAAGTCCTTACCTTCTACTATATTAAAAACAGGCTCTTCTGTTATTTGCAGTTTGTCTAGGCCAGGAGGCCTGTGAGCTTCTTTATAGTCAGTGGAATTATTAATGTCTACTATTACTTCCAGATTTAAGTGTACACTGGGGACCTGAATTCACACTCGTGTGGGGATTGCTTTACCACTGAGCCATCTCAAACAACCCTAGAATTGTGAAACTGGAATTCTATGAATTGCAATGTAGAAGTATACAACTTTTATGAATAAGAAGGCAGTGGTCAACCAACCAATTAGTGATATAATCCCATGTAATTCAGCAATTCTATTCATTGGTATTTATCAAAAATAATTGAAATCAGCAACTAGAAAAGGAATTTTTATAATGGCAGACATAGAAGTTGTATTCACAGAACCTAAAGAGAGAAGGAACATTTAGGATGTTCATGATAGACAGATGAAGACAGTTTAGCATATAAATAAAATATTGTTCAAAAATTTAGAATAAAAAAACCACTCTTGACACACATTACAACTCTACAACGTGGATGAACTTGAAAGCATGTACATGAAATAAGCCAAAGTCATAAGAACAAGTTCCATTCATAGAAAGTTGCTAGAATAGTCAAACCTAAGAGATAAGAGCAGAGGTAGCCAGGAACCGAAGGGGATGAAGGACTGATAGTTATTGCTTAATGGGTGATGTTTTAATTAGGATTTTTATTGCTGTGAAGAGACATGATAACCAAGGCAACTTTTATAAAGGAAAACATTTCATTGGAGCTCGCTTATGGTTCAGAGATTCGGTCCATTACCATCATGGAAGGAACCATGAAGGAAAGCAGGAAGACATGATAATGGAGAATGAGATGAGAATTCTACAAGCAGATTGTCCAGCAGTAGAAAGAACATGCTTAACTGGACCTGGCTTGAACATCTGAGACATCAAAGCTTGCCCCAAGTGACCTACTTCTAACAACACTATACCTACTTCAACCAGGCCACACCTTCTAATAAATAGTACAAATTCCTGTGAGCCTATGGGGACTGTTTTCTTTCAAACTACCACAAGTGCAGATTCCCAAATGTCAGGCTGAAAAATTCTGAAGATGGTTATTGGGGATGGTTGCCTAACAATATCAATACACTTAATGTCACTGAATTATACTTTAAAAATGACTAGACTGGTAAATTCTAGGAAAGTACATTTGAGGCTCATTCAAAGACTGAGAAAGAGAGCAATCCAGTTTTGTGTTGATGCTCAGTTGACTCTATTTTTGCTTCCTTCTTATTTACAGACCTAGACATTCTAAGGACACTTTAGTAATTTGTTAAGCAACTTGTACACTCTTTGTAATTAGTAAAGGTACCTCACTTGCATCTCTATTGATAAAGCTCTTTTCCACTTTTCTTTTTGTTTTCCCTTGCTCACTATTTGACTCTTGTCAAGACTACCAAGGGGCATCAGGCCATGTGACAGTGCAGATGAGAAGGTGAGTAAGAAATGTATTCAGCTTTAGAAGGTATGTTGATTTTCTTTTTTTCAGTTGACTTTGTATGGTGTGCCTTTATCATTAACCTCTAGGCATGAGAATACCTCTAAGACAGGCTCCTTGGACTGTCTTATGTTACCAGGTACAGCAATTGTGAGGATCAAGGCAAAATAATGTATAAATGTGGAGTCAGAAGTACCAATCATTTATAGTTCAAAAATTTTAAGATTTGTTACAATATAAAAAAACCCAAACCTTTCAAAGAAACTTTTCTAAACTATCATTGATAAAACAAATTTGATCAATCATATTATGAAGATTTATATTTCTATTTGTTTGGTAGAAAATATTGTAGTGATAATTTTGACTTCTTTACAAACACAAAAATGGTATGTAAATATATTTTTGTTTTAATCTTAGATGTGGGATATGGGCTGCTTCTCATTGTTCATACTAGTTAACTATGATTTGTCTCCTGGTCTGGCAGGGGCATGATTTTGTCACTGAAGACAGTCTTTGGAATTCTGGGGACTCTTGGAAAGGTATAAAAATGACCAAGCCCCAAGAGAGGAGACTATGGCTTCTCCTGCTATTGCCCCCCTGCAGCTGCTGGTCCATGCTGCTGCTTTTGTTATTTGCAGTTAGCTCGATTGCTGGATGATGAGTGGTGATATCTTGGTGACAAAGATTGGACTTGCTCCAAGACTTGATGCACCTAATCATCGGGAAGTAGTCTAAAGAGTGCTATGCACCCTTCCTCTATGAACCTTCATTCTCTCCTACTTAGTGTTGAGGTTGGAGGAATAGAGAAAGATGGTATATATTACAGCCCAATAAAATGGCCAAAATGTCTAACTACAAAATATCACTAATTAAAGTGGGACAGGCCAGTGACCAGCCCATTGGAGATAGAAGATGGAAGCAGGAAGATCAGAAGGTCAGATCTTTATCTACATCATGTGTTTAGGTCACCTTAGGCTATAAGAGACCCTGTCTCAAAAAAAAAATGGAAAAGAAAATATTATGAATTTATGGCAATGGGAAGAGGAGGTCAAAGAAAGCACAGATGAAAATACTGTGGCAAATTTTAAATAACCTGCTTAACTTTGTAGGAAGTTGGTTTAAAAAAGTTTGACTGAAATTTTAGAGCATTTCTTTATTTTTCCCTGTTTGCTTTTACAAATACTAGTTTTTCATACTTTCCACTGCCATTTTAATTTGTATATAATTTTATATTAGAGACTCTTACAGTTGTAGGGAGTTTCAGGCCCCATGATACCTGAAAAGTTCTTTTCTAGAGAGAGGAATTCTTTTCTAAATTTGGTTTCTGCAGACTGAAACTTGGATACTGAAGGCTATTGCAGAGGCCTGGGGTGAGAATAAGAACAATCAATGTGTTGGAGTCTTTGGAATATTGTAGGATTTCAATATAGATCCACCTCCCCAACACACACATTTACAAACTGATAACATAAATTTATCACTTTAACTTTTATCTCTCTGCATTTTATTTCTTGTTGCTCCTCTTGTTTTCTATCTTCTAATGATGTCTGAGTTCATTACTCTACCCTATTTTCGGTCTTTGGATTTTTACACTCTGTTCATTCTTGGTTCATCTTGGGGCAGGTAGCTGTCAGAAAGTTTGGATGAATAAATGTCCTTAATGGATCCCTTTGATAAAATGAAAATCTTCCAGGACAATATTTACAGCTCATAATTTAGGGTCCTAATTCTGATTAAGGGAAGCCAGAAGTCAAGGTTCTGAACCTAAATGACAGCAAGGGCCATTTAGGCTTGGGTGGTGGAACTTGAACTCTATTGACAATATCTCCCATAGGTGCAAAGAAACAAGGTTCCTTTGGGAAATGACCATCTATTGATACTGGCTGGTTTACCATTATGACATGACAATCAAGAACATTTACTAGGAAGACTGGTGATGAGGAGTGATCATCCTGGAGTGACTATCTACTGCAGTGATATGAATATGGTTATTTCCCATGGTTCACAGACTGGAGGCATAATCCTTACTGTGGTATGTCAAAAGATGGTGAATGCCTTGAAAGGAAGATATTAGAGTATGGGTATCATAAAGGGTCCTGGATATGGGAAAGGGCAAACCTATTCATCTTGCTTTCTGTCTTTCTGACCCTCTGAGCCCTCCTTTTACATCTTTCTCCATAGTAATGAGGCAACCTGCAGTCTAGGAGTCTTTCATCACAGACTGAGCCAATAGGGGTGGCCAACTATTGATTTAGACCTTCGAAATTTTGAGATAAATAAATGTAATACCCTTTCTTTAGAAAATGTTTAGCTTCAGGCATTTTGTTATAACAATGACATTAAAAACTACAGTAACAACAACAAACGTACTAGGACTTGTTAAATTTGGAAGTTCTGATGAATATCAGATGTGAAAAGAATTTGAAAATCTAACTCTTTCACTTTGGCCTTCTTTCTGATCTGAGATAGTTAATTTTCCTTGTCTACATTGATGAGCATGGTACCCAAGTATTTGGTCAAACACCATTTTAGAGATTACTATGGGATTTTTGTGATGAGGTTTAATACAGTGGATTTGGGTAAAGCTGTATAATATAGACAGGCTTTATCCAAGCAGTTTAAGACTGTAAGAAAAAGAGTGAAGTTGTACTAACAAGACATAATTGGGCCAGTGGGGTTTATTAGGACAGTGAGCAGCTCTGCCCTAGGTGTGAGACTAGTAGAATTTGAGCCTTCCCACCTTTACAATAGAGTGTGTCATTAAAAAAAAAAAATCTCTGTTTACATAAACATACAAACACAGAGAAACACAGGTGAGAAGGAGAGAGAAGGAGAAATAGAGGGAAGGAGGAGAAGGAGAGGGAGAGTGAGAGGGAGAGGGAGAGGGAGAGGGAGAGAGAGAGAGAGAATTTCCCATATTTTCCCCACGACCCAACTCAAATGCAAATGCTTCAGACTTCAAGTTAAGCAAACCTTCTTTGATGCTTTCTGCACGAAACTGCTCAGGACTCTGCACATGATTCATATTCATTTATGTCTGCATCTTCTACCACAAATTTGTGAGTAACTTGGAGATCAGATTTTATATATCATCAAATATTCAGTTGAGAGTGAGTGTTCTTCATGTTTTTGTTTGTTTATTTGTTTTATTTCCATGGAGATTGTTATGCCCAGTGCATGGGAAGCTATCTCTAAACTACAAGAAGAACAAGGCTAACACCATAGGCAATGATTTTTCATATTATAATGAGTCTTATTAGAATAGGCTCTCAAAAATACCCCAGAATTTGTGCAAGTCCATGAACATCTATTGCTATTAAACTAAAGAACACAGGTGAAGATTTGTAGAATTAACATACCTCTATTTACTTTCAATCAACAAATTTTGAATATCTTTTGTTTCTACAATAATGTGGGGCTGGGAACTAGAAGAAGGGAGCAGAAGGGCACAGAAAAAAAATCAGTCAAAAGGTGAGGGTTTAGAGAGGTGGCTAGAAGGTCACAAGGGCAGCTTTGGTTTCACAGATTCCTGCCTAGCTGCTTGCCTGCTTACAGTCCATGTGACAGACCTAGTGCTTTTTGATACTTGCTTTTGACATGATGCAATTTGAAATGATCATACAGGGTAATCAAACCCCAAGTAGGCTTTGGAGGAAGGCTAGAGGAAACATAACAGGCAGAGCAAAAACAATGTCATCAATCATACATTGTTGACACTACAGTTGAGAGAAATGACTAAAATGTTCTTGTGATTTATTCTCCTCTTTGAAAAGTTATTTCTTACAGTGTAAACATAAGCCCCCTGGAAAGAAGTAACTACCCCATTTGTCACCGCAGCTCTAGGCATATCCTCCCTAGAAAATCCAAGCCTCCTGGGGTGGATGTCTTCAAGTGGAAAACAGTAGAAATTGGAGCAAAGATAAATTGCCATTCACTAGATGTTCTTGATGAGTATGTCTAGAAAGGCAGCACTATGGGAAATCAGGTCTCTGGGTCTGGCTTTTTCTGGAAGGGTTATGTGTCTAGAGGCTGTCTGTGGCCTTATGCCTGAGACTGGGAGTCTTGGGAGTGCCTTGACTTCCTTCTCATGTTCACTTGTCAAAAAATTTCCCACCCATGCTGATTTATTGATCCTGTTAGCCAGCTGGGGAAATTGATAGGAAAGAGAAAGTCACATAGGATATAGCAACAAGAAGCCCAGCCTGGCTTCTTGAGAACAATGGCTTCGAAGAGTTGAACCTGTTGGAAGTGATTCATTTAATTTTGTAACTTTGACCACAAAAGGTGAACATGTTGGGGTTGTCTGAATGAGAATGACTCCTATAGACTCGTGGGTTTGAATGGCTCCTATAGACTCCTGGGTTTGAATGGCTCCTATAGACTTGTGGGTTTGAATGGCTCCTATAGACTTGTGGGTTTGGATATTTTCTTCTCAGCTTGTAGAAATGTTTGGGAGAGGTTAGAAGGCGTGATTTTATTAGGGTGTCAATGGGTTTTAAGGTTTCAGAAGACTTGCTTCATTCTCTGTTCGTTCTCTGCCTCTTACTTGTGGATAAAGTTATAAACTCATGTGGACTCCTGCATCATGTCTGCCTGCCTGCTGTTGTCATCATTTTAGCCATGATGATCATGGACTCTAAGCCTCTGTAATCTCCAAATAAGCTATCTTCTGTAAGTTACTTTGGTCGTGATATCTTTTGATAGCACCAGAAAGGTAATTTAGAAATGTAGGGAAACAGGAATTATGTTGTAGAGTGGTTCTTCCCACATCACCCTACTAAACAGTCAGGAAGCAGGTAAGAAACTTTAAAAAAAGAAGGCAAAAACTCTGTCTAGACCACTGACAAGATGCTGCAGCCTGGCTTTTCTTCAGTGCCTGTTGAAGTATGTTACAGCTGTTGGCAGTTACTCTATTGAAAAATATAGGGTACTTGTTTCCTGGAACATATTCCCCATAAGAAGCCCTCATGAAGGAAGGATTCAAACTGTAGAATATTAGACACCTTGCTCTGCAGACTCTCTGCATGTGATAGGAAGATGCTGCTGTTAGCAATTTCACTATAGGGCTTTGAGTTTCCTGGTTCTCCTTGGCATACCCAGATCTAAAATCCAATATGACTGTATCTCAATTAGTGTTTTAAAACACATAAGAATTAGTCATTATAGTGAAAGGAGAGATTATTCAGGATGAGGATGTTTTACTGATAACCTTGCCTTACATGTGGAACAGAAGTTTCCTGGCATTGTTTCTCCCTTGTTCCACCTCAAAGGAACAAGCCTGATGGCTTTGTCTTTCTCTTGTCTTGGTAATGAGAACTATGAGATTCATCTGAAATTCATGTGCCACAAAACACTTCCAGACTGGAATCTCTCTTTGCTCACAGAGCATGAGCATGACTTACTGAAAGCCTGAATGCCCGAGTCAGGCATATTACTAGTTGTTAATGCAAGGAGGGTTCAATATGCAGAAATACATCAATATAGTCCACTACATAAACAAACTCAAAAAAAAAATAAAACATGATCATTTTATTACATGCTGAAAAAATATTTGACAAAGTTCAGCATCCCTTCTTGTTAAGTCTTGGAAAGATGAGGAATTCCAGGACCATATCTAAACATGGTAAAAGCAATATACAGCATATAAGTAGCCAACATCAAACTAAATGGAGAGAAATTTGAAGCAATACCACTAAAATCAGGGACTAGTCAAGGCTGCCCACTATCTCCCTACCTATTCAATATAGTATGCTAAGATTTGGCTAGAGCAATTAGACAAGAAAAGGTCAAAAGGATACAAATTGTAAAGGGAGAATTCAAAATATCACTATTTGCCAATGATATGATAATATACTTAAGTGACCCCACAAATTCCACCAGAGAACTCCTAAACCTGGAAAACAACTTGAGAAAAGTTGCTGGATATAAAATTAACTCAAACAAACTAGTAGCCTTCCTATAGTCAAAGGAAAAGGAGACTGAGAAAGAAATTAGGGAAACAACACCCTTCACAATTATCACAAATAATATAAAATATCTTAGTGTGACTCTAACCCAAACAAGTGAAAGATCTGTGCGTCAAGAACTTCAAGTCTCTGAAGAAAGAAATCAAAGAAGACTTCAGAAGGTGGAAAGATCTCCCATGCTTATAGATTGGCAGGACTGATACAGTAAAAATGTCCATCTTGACAAAAGCAATCTACATATTCAAAGTAATTGCCATCAAAATTCCAAGTCAATTCATCATAGAGTTAGAAAGAACAATTCTCAAATTCATTTGGAACTACAAAAAAACCAGAGTAGTGAAAACTATTCTCAACAATAAAAGAACTTCTTGTATATGCAATAGGTGGAACAACAATATGAACTAACCAGTAACCCCAGAGCTCATGTCTCTAGCTGCATATGTAGCAGAAGAGAGGCCCCTTGGTAATGGGAACTTTATATGCCCCAGTACAGGGGAATGCCAGGGCCAAGAAATGGGAGTGGGTGGGTAGGGGAGCAGGGCGGGGGGAGGGTATAGGGAACTTTTGGGATAGCATTTGAAATGAAAATAAAGAAAATATCTAATGAAAAAGGAGAAGAAGAAAAAAGAACTTCTTGGGGAATCACCATCCTTGACCTCAAGCTGTATTACAGAGCAATAGTGACAAAAACTGTGTGGTATTCATACAGTGACAGGAAGGTAGATCAATGGAATAGAATTATAGACCCAGAAATGAATCCACAAACCTATGGTCACTTGATCTTTGACAAAGGAGCTAAAACCATCCAGCAGAAAAAAAGACAGCATTTTCAACAAACGGTGCTAGTTCAACTTGTGGTCAACATGTAGACGAAAGCAAATTGATCCATTCTTATCTCCCTGTACAAAGCTCAAGTCTAAGTAAATCAAGGACCTCCACATAAAGCCAGATACACTGATACTAACAGAAGAGAAAGTGGGGAAAAAGCCTCAAACACATGGGCACAAGGGAAAATTTCCTGAATAGAACATCAATGGCTTGTGCTCTAAGATCAAGAATTGACAAATGGGACCTCATAAAATTGAGAAGCTTCTGTAAGGCAAAGGACACTGTCAATAGGACAAAAAGGCCACCAACAGATTGGGAAAAGATCTTTACCAATCCTACATCTGATAGAGGGCTAACATCCAATATATATAAAGAACTCAAGAAGTTAGACTTTAGAGAATCAACCCTATTAAAAATAGGGTACAGAGCTAAATAAAGAATTCTCAACGGAGGAAACTTGAATGGCCGAGAAGCACCTAAAGAAATGTTCAACATCCTTAGTCATCAGGGAAATGCAAATCAAAACAAACCTGGGATTTCACCTCACACCAGTCAGAATATCTAAGATCAAAAACTCAGGTGACAGCAGATGCTGGCGAGAATGTGGAGAAAGAGGAATTCTCCTCCATTGCTGGTGGGGATGCAAGCTGGTACAACCACTTAAATTCATGACTTCTTTCTTATTATATACACATACATGCACATATGCATGCATGCACACACCTGCTACTGAGTTTCTTTAGTGTTAATCCTATGTAAATATATTTAAGGTTGATGATTTTGGATTGGATCGCCCATCAAAGACCTAATTCCTGGAGAAAACTGATACACCCTTTCTTTAAAGCTACTGATTGCTTGTATAAGTCTTCACCTAAAGTAGTGGTCTTCTGAAATTGCCCAATTAGCACTGGTGTATCAACCGTTATTAAAATTGTTTAGGCAAGCATACTGTTGGGATGTTATGAGTGCAGATTCCTTATCATTCCTAGAATACACTATCTTGCAGCAGTTATCTTGGTCTTTTGGCTCTTAGAATCTTCCTGTCCACTTCTTTTGTTATTGTTTCCCTGAGAGTTGTATTAAGAAGCGGGGCACCACATTGTCACTTATTTTCTTCATTTCGATACTTATGACTCTCTGTAGTAGTCTCTATCTGTTGCAACAAGAAGTTTCTCTGATGAGGGTGATAGAGTTTCACACATCTCTAGGATATAAGGATAAGTATTTAGAATGCAGTGAGAAATTACATCGATTTGGGAAATGGAAATATTAGGTTCTTCTCTAGGGAATATGACTTCTCTACTCTTGAATAGGTGGTTAGGTTTACAGTTTTAGACATTAATTCTTTTACATTGAATAGGTCATATTTTGGGGATTTGATTTTTTTTGATTTGTCCTTACATGAGAATTCGCAGGTCTGTTCCAGGGCCCTTGCTACAGTTTTTTTTTTTTTTTTTTTTTTTTTTTTTTACTGATCAATAAAAAACTAGTGACCAATGGCTGGGCAGGGGGACAGAGGTGGGACTTTGAGGACAGGGAGAGGATGAATCGCCAGGACAGAACAAGGGAAGAATATACAAACATGAGAGCTGTGGAAGATGGAGAACTGACAATGTAAGAATCAGGGAGAAGCTGTCTCACTGGCTACTCCCCTGATTGGGTCTGGGGTAGCAGAGATAAAGTATAGATTTTAGAAAGTAATAACTCAGGAATATTGGAGGGCAGAGTGTGTTAGCTGTGAGGAGGCTTGGAAGTGGCTCAGCCGTTAAGCTAGACACAGCATTTTAAAATATAAAGGTTTCATGTGCGTGTCTTTCATTTGTGAATCCAGAGCTCTTGGGTGGGTGCAGAGCTGTGTGTACCCGCTGGGAGCATAGAGCAGACGTTAGATGTTTACTGCTATAGTCATATGTTCAATTAAACAGTGTTTTGTTACCCTAACGACAAAGGTGTCTCTATTGCATCATTGAAGATAACCTGCTGGGCCAGTAATTTTGGTTCATAAGCCTTGCAGCTGGGTCTCATTTGTTTGCTTGCATTGGACCTCCTGATCTTATGAGAACTAGTCCCCAAGGTGGAGGCTTCCAGGCTAATTCAGCTCAATTCTAACAAGTCCTGTGTTCCAAATCTCTGTTGTCTTTAGCAATAGGGTCTTACATTCAAGTTCTGGGAGGAAACCAAGGACAAAGACAATAATCTATGTTGTTTTGGGTGTCTATGGTCTATAATGACTAACAACTCCAAAGGAAGTTTCTCATGCTTGGCACTAGGTTATCATTAGTTTTTGGTTCTTGGTAGGGGAGAATTGCACCTTCTGAGGCATGTGTGTGTGTGTGTGTGTGTGTGTGTGTGTGTGTGTGTGTGTGTGACAAATCCATTACACACACACACACATACGTAATGGATTTGTGCCATAGAAGGTGACATATATGTATATATGGTAAAATGAGGTTATAAAATACTCATAATTATAATTAGCATTTTCCAATTTCCTTATTGTTATTTATACCTCCTCCTTATCTCTGTCTATGATACAAACCTTTGTTTTGGCACATTGTTCCTCCACTTTCCGACCATAGCAACTGTATCTTAATACCCTCCCCTCTAGAGTGCCTTCTCCCCCTCCGTTGATGGCCCAGTTTTTACTTTTTTGTCTTCTGTGGGTATTTCAGGTTACACACTCAAATAAGATTTGGAGTTAGGATTCACAAATAAAAGAGGTCATGCTCCTTTTGTATTTCTGCATCTAGATCTGGGTCACCTCAATAACTATATATTTCCAGTTCCATTCCATTCATCACATGATTTCAGTTGTCTTTATAGCTGAATAGTATTCCATTGTATACATGTATAACATATTTATTATTTATTTATTAATTGAAGGACATTTAGGTTGTTACAACTTCTTAGCTTTTGTGATTAGAGTAACAATGTATACGGCTGAGGAAGTATCTCTAGAATAAGTCATCTAATACTTTGGGTAAATGCCAAGGAGTGTTATAGCTGGGTCATATGATAAACCTTCTTTTATTTTGTTGCAAATTCTCCATGATAATTTCAATGGCAACTGCACCAGTTTATAGTTCCACCAACAGTGGGATCCACATTGTTAATTGTTTCCTTGATCTTAGCCATTCTGACTTAGTAATATCAAATCTCAAAGTACTTTTAATTTCTATTTCCTCAATCACTAAAGACAATGAACAATTTTGAGATATTACTTAACCATTTTTATTTCTTTGCTTGAGAATTCTTTTCAGGTCTGTAGTTATCCCTTCAAATTGAGGTCTTTGGTCCATCTGAGATTACCTTTATGCAAATAATAGGTATGGGTTTAGTTTCATTATTCTAAGTGTGGATATTCAGTTTCTCTAGTACCACTTGGGTATTATTTTTGGCATCTGTGACAAATGTCAGATGGCTGTAATTAGAAGTCGGTTTTAAGTCATTTCTTTCATTCCATTCATCTACATGTATGTTTTGATTATAGAGCTTTGTAATATACCTTGAAATCTGGTATCTTATTTGTTTCAGCATTGATTGTTACTTCTGTTCAGAAATACCGGTATGTTTCTTTATTTGTTTGTCTGTTTGGTGTGTGTAGTGTGTGTGTGTGTGTGTGTGTGTGTGTGTGTGTGTGTGTATGTGACCTTCTAGATTTGTATTCGAATACTTGGTCCATGGAAGAAGTTCAGAAGAGTTCCTTTGTTTTCTAGACTTTTGAAGAAGAAGTTTTAGCTAGAGATAGATTTGAAAGCTTAGAAATCTGTTGTGAATTCTTGTGGACCTGTACTCTTTTGTCAGTCAGAAGCCTTTTTAGTACTATTTTATCCTCCTTATTTGTTGCAGGTTTGCTTACATTGTTTATCTCTTTTTGGCTTAACTTGGGTGGTTTGGGTGAAACTGGAAATTTGTTCATTTCACCTAGGGTTTTAACTTAATGAAATACAGGTTTTCTTTTTTAAGTATTTCTTTACAATACTTTGAATTTCTTTTTTTTTAAATTAGATATTTTCTTCATTTACATTTCCAATGCTATCCCAAAAGTCTCCCATACCCTACCCACCAACTCCCCTACCCACCCACTCCCACTTCTTGGCCCTGGCGTTCCTCTGTACTGAGCCATATAAAGTTTGCAAGACCAATGGACCTCTCTTTCCACTGATGGCTGACTAGGCCATCTTCTGATACATATGCAGCTAGAGACACAAGCTCCAGGGGGTACTGGTTAGTTCAATTCTGAATATCTATGCTCCAAATGCAAGGGCAGCCACATTCATTAAAGAATTTTTAGTAAAGCTCAAAGCACACACTGCACCTCACGCAATAATAGTGGGAGACTTCAACACACCACTTTCATCAATGGACAGACTGTGGAAACAGAAACTAAACAGGGACACAGTGAAACTAACAGAAGTTATGAAACAAATGGATTTAATTGATATCTACAGAACATTTTATCCTAAAACAAAAGGATATACCTTCTTCTCAGCACCTCATGGTACCTTCTCCAAAATTGACCATATAATTGGTCACAAAACAGGCCTCAACAGATACAAAAATATTGAAATTGTCCCATGCATCCTATCAGATCACCATGGACTAAGGCTGATCGTCAATACTTTGAATTTCTTTGGTGTGTACTGTAATATTTTTCTGTGTATCTCAGATTCTGTTAATTTGGTTTTTATTTTAGATTGGTTACCATTGCGATGATAAAACATCAGGAACAAAATCTTGTGTAGTGTAGAGTTTATTTTAACACAGTTCTAGTTCATCATTGAGGAAAGTCAGGGAAGGAGGGATTCAAGAAAGGAATATGGAAGCAGGACAGGAATGAAAGATGATGGAGCAATTCTTAGTGTTTGTTCCTCATGAATTTTGTTTCCTTTGAATTACCTGATCAGTGATGGTACCAATGTGGGCTGGGAGCCCTTCCTCATCAATTATCAATTAAGAAAATGCCTCACTGTCTTGTCTATAGATCTATCCAATGGGAACCTTTTCACAATTGTGGTTCCCTCTTCATAAATGGCTCTTTTATCCAATTGACAACAAAACAACAACAACAACAAAAACCAAATAAACCAACAGACAACAAATGTCTCATCTTTCTTTTGATAACCTGGGCTTAATATAACATTCTTGTCATTTTTTTCAAATAAAAGGCTATTATATTTGTTGATTCTTTTAATTGTTTTCCATGTTTCTATTTCATTAATATTTGCTCCGTGTTTTATTCTTTCTTATCATCTATTGGATTTGGCTTGTTTGGTTCTTCCTCTCCAAAGTCTCTTGTTGTATTATGAAGTCCTTTATTTATTCTCACTTTGACTTTTATTAATTTTTTCATATTCAAAGTTATTTATTTATTTTATTTTTATTAATCATTTTATTTGTTTATATTTCAAATGATATATCCCTTCCTGGTTACCCCTCCACAACCAGTCCATCCCATTCCTTCTTTCCCCCTTCCCCTTTACCTCCACCCACTTACCTGCTCCCTTCTCACTCCTCTAGCATCCCCCTATGCTGGGGCATCAAGCCTCCCTCCCCTCCCACTGATGTCAGATAAGGTCATCCTCTGTTACATATGTAGCTGGAGTCCTGGTTCCCTGCATGTATACTCTTTGGTTGGAGGTTTAGTCTCTGGAAGTTCTGGGTGATCCAGTTCGCTTATATTGTTCTTATGGGGTTGCAGTCCTCTTCAGCTACTTCAATCTTTCCCCTGTTCTTCTACTGGGATCCTCAGGCTCAGTTTGATGGATAGTACTGAGTATCTTCATCTGTATTGGTCAGGTGCTGGTAGAACCTCTCAGGGAACAGCCGTATCAGGCTTCTGTCAGCAAGAGCTTCTTGGCATCAGCAATAGTGTGAAGGGTTGGTGGGTGTCTGCTGATGGGATAGACCCCTCAGTGGTGCAGCCTCTGTATGTCCTTTCCTTTTCATTTTGACTTTTAATGTAAGTTCATAGAGCTGTATATTTTATCTTATGCCTGTTTTTAATGTGTGTAAGATCTGTTTTATTTTTTAACTAATTAATTATTGTTGTTTTGATTTTCATTTACTTCCATGAATTAAAAGAAACCTCTTTTGATTTTTTTCTTCTGCATATTGATCACTTAACAGTGTGTTGTTTATTTCCATGAATCTTTGTATTTGCTAGAGATTCTCTTGCATTTGCCTCTTGTGTTTATTACATTGTGATCAAACAGGAGACAGGGATTTATTTAAATTTTCTTTATTTGGTAAGATGTGTTTTGTGCTTCCATGAGTTGTTGAGTTTGGAGCAACTTCAATGTGACTTTTATGTAGATGTGTATTCTTTGGTGTTTATGTGAAATATTCTGTAGATATCTGTTAGGTCCATTAGATGAATAATGATACTTTTTTTAAAATTTTTAATATTTTTTATTACATATTTTCCTCAATTACATTTCCAATGCTATCCCAAAAGTCCCCCAGAGCGCCCCCTACTTCCCTACCCATCCATTCCCATTCTTTTGGCCCTGGCGTTCCCCTATATTGGGGCATATAAAGTTTGCAAGTCCAATGGGCCTCTCTTTCCAGTGATGGCCCACTAGGCCATCTTTCGATACATATGCAGCTAGAGACAAGAGCTCCGGGGTACTGGTTAGTTCAGAATGATGATACTTAATTCCTTTATTTCTTTAGTGTTTTCCCAGATAATGTGTTCAATGAAGAATGTAGGGTATTGAAACCACATACTATTACTGAGATCAAGGCCTGAAAATAGATATGTATACTTTTACACTGAATTATCCAATGAGAATATAAGGTAAAGGACTTCAGCTAGCTCATTTCTTGGTTGAGAAGTCTCTAGCAGTTTAAGTATTCTCTGTGCAGGCCAGTTCCTACTGAGCTTGTTTGGAGCAAGCTCTGTGCTGATGATGAGGTGCTACATTCCTTCTTCACAAGATCATTTTCTTGCATTTAGTGAAGAGACAAAAAGTCAGAATTATCTTGAGTTTGTTCAGTTCTAAATATTTTTAATTTCTACAGCTATTGGGATAGAGCCGTATGTGTACTGTATTTTAAACTCTTTTTTTAAAACCATGTGCAGGGCCAAAAAGTGGAATGAATTAATGAATTTTCAGATATAATTTCCTAGTCAGCTGATTTTCTGGTTAGCCACTATCGAATTAGCATCTTTAAAATATAGTCTAGAGGTAATATCCTCTATCTTGCTGGACTAAAAAAAGAGGCTATGATGAATTCTGTAGTCATAAAGAAGTGACTTTCACCACCTGCCAGAGGTAGGCAGCACAAAACCCTGGAGATTACAGGATGCACATAGGACCTGACCCACACAGTGCAGTTATAGCCTTATGAAATTCTAAGGAGCTGAGCTGTGCATTAATTGTTAGTCTGTGGGAATGTGAGATAACAAATATATGTTGTGTTATATCGCCAAATTTTTGGTCATCTCTTATGTAGCCGACAAAATTGATAAGTGATGCTCTTGACCTGGGTCTCTAAATAGCTGCTCAGAATCTGAGACTCCTGCTAGGGACCAACCACTCACTCTGTGTGGGCAGAGCTGGAAAGCAGCAAAACAGTACCAGAAAGCCGTGAGAGGCAATGCCAACTGACCTGGGCCCATAAGAAATGACAGGTACACAACTTGCCAGTGCTCTTAACCTCTGAGCCATCTCTCCTTCAGAAAATCAAATAACCCTATTTAAAAAAAAAAAAGTTCAACATCCTTAATCATCAGGGAAATGCAAATCAAAACAACCCTGAGATTCCACCTCACACCAGTTAGAATGGCTAAGATCAAAAACTCAGGTGACAGCAGATGCTGGTGAGAATGTGGAGAAAGAGGAACACTCCTCCATTGTTGGTGGGATTGCAAGCTTGTACATACACTCTGGAAATCAGTCTGGCGGTTCCTCAGAAAATTGGACATAGTACTAACTGAAGATCCAGCAATACCTCTTGTGGGCATATACTCAGAAGATGTTCCAACTTGTAATAAGGACACATGCTCCACTATGTTAATAGTAGCCTTATTTATAATAGCCAGAAGCTGGAAAGAACCCAGATGTCCCTCAAAAGAGGAATAGATACAGAAAATGTGGTACATTTACACAATGGAGTACTACTCAGCAATTAAAAACAATGAATTTATGAAATTCTTAGGCAAATGGGTAGATCTGGAGGATATCATCCTGAGTGAGATAACCCAATCACAAAAGAACTCACATGATATACACTCACTGTTAAGTAGATATGAGCCCAGAAACTTATACTACCTAAGATACAATTTGCAAAACACATGAAACTCAAGAAGAAGGAAGACAAAAATGTGGATACTTTGTTCCTTCTTAGAATGCGAAACAAAATATCCATGGAAGGAGCTACAGAGAGAAAGATCGGAGCTGAGACAGAAGAAAGGACCATCCAGTGACTGCCCCACCTGGGGATCCATCCCATATACAACCACCAAACCCAGACACTATTGCATATGCCAGCAAGATTTTGCTGACAGGACCCTGATATAGCTATCTCTTTTGAGGCTATGCCAGGGCCTGGCAAATACAGAAGTGGATGTTCACAGACATCTATTGAATGGAACACAGGGCCCCTAAAGAAGGAGCTAGAGAAAGTAACCAAGGAGCTAAGGGGGTTGGTAACCTTATAGGAGGATCAACAATATGAACTAACCAGTATCCTACAGAACTAGATCTCTAGTTGAATATGTAGCAGGGGATGACCTAGTCGGCCATCAATGGGAGGAGAGGCCCTTGGTCTTGCGAAGATCATATGGACCATTACAGGGGATGCCGGAGCCTGGAAGTAGGAGTGCGTGGGTTGAGGAGCAGGGTGGGGGAGTGTATAGGGGACTTTCAGGATAACATTTGAAATGTAAATGAAGAAAAACCAACTTGCCTACTTGCATAATAAAAATAACCATACAGTTCATTATGATTTGTATATGCTTGGCCCGGGGAGTGGCACTATTAGAAGGTATGGCCCTATTGGAGTAGATGTGTCACTGTGGGTGTGGGCATTAAGATCCTCATTCTAGCTGCCTGGAAGGGGGTATTCTGCCAGCAGCCTTCAGATGAAGATGTAGAACTCTCAGCTCTGTCTGTACCATGCCTGCATGGATGCTGACATGTTCCCACCTTGATGATAATAGACTGAACCTCTAAACCTGTAAGCCAGCCCCAAAAAGGCTGTCCTTTATAACATTTGCATTGTTTATGGTATATGTTCACAGTTGTAAAACCCTAACTAAGACACAGTTTAAGTAGAAGACAGAAATACAAAGGTGCTTATTATTCATGGGCATTGATGACATAAATAACATGAACTGATTAGATAATAAATATATGATAAGTAGCATAAAAATGATAAATATCATTACTAATATAGAACACATTTATGTTGATTTTTCTGAGAGCAGAAGTGACAGAAAGTGAAAATAAATAAGAAACTCCAAGTCTTTTGTTGGCCATCTATTCATTCTCATGTAAGTTATTTTCCTCTTTTCTTCTTGAGGATATAGATTATGTTTTTTAAATTCTGGTATGCTTTTGCTCTGATTTTACCTTGATGAAGAGGAACTGAGTGTCTCATGGTCTTGCTATGCAAACAACTCCCCCAAGGCCCTATAGATCTGGGAGATCCAATTCATATGACAGTGGCAGCTGTGCTTTTGCTTCTAAGGATTTTTTGTCCAGTTTCTGCCATGCTCCCCTCGCCATCCAATCATTCTTATGAAGAAACGGTACAGTTTTCTTTTTTAAATAGCAAGAGAAGCTGAAACATGTTTATAATTTTTTTGTTGTTGTTCAATTTGGGGAAAGTTTCAGGACTGAGGGCAAGTAGAATCTAATTAGATAATTTGGGAGAAATTAAAAAGTTTACTAACTTTGTGAATTGCCAAGATCATATTTGACTTACTTTTCTAGAAAACTTTGCATTTATAGTATAGAAGAAAAAATAATATAATTAATTTTACTGTATTTTAAATTTCACCTTCCAATGACATTTTTAGAGGAGGCTTCAGTTACGGAGTCTTTGAGAAGTTCATGATAGCTTTGCTCTTACAGAGTTCATGCAGTACATGAATTAAGTATCTTGAGGAAAGATCTGCTGTCAACTTAGTGAATACTGCCCTATGATGACATACTATTTAACTCTTTTTTTTTTTACGTATTTTCTTCAATTACATTTCCAATGCTATCCCAAAAGTCCCCCATACCCTTCCCCCCACTCCCCTACCCACCCATTCCCACTTTTTGGCCCTTGCATTACCCTGTACTGGGGCATATAAAGTTTGCAAGTCCAATGGGCCTCTCTTTACAGTGATGGTCGACTAGGCCATCTTTTGATACATATGCAGCTAGAGTCAAGAGATCTGGGGTACTGGTTAGTTCATAATGTTGTTCCACCTATAGGGTTGCAGATCCCTTTAGCTCCTTGGGTACTTTCTCTAGCTCCTCCATTGGGGGCCCTGTGATCCATCCAATAGCTGACCATGAGCTTCCACTTATGTGTTTGCTAGGCCCCTGAGTAGTCTCACTAGAGATAGCTATATCAGTGTCCTATTAGCACAATCTTGCTAGTGTATGCAATGGTGTCAGTGTTTGGAGGCTTATCCACTTATCAGCGAGTACATATCATTTGAGTACTTTTGTGATTGGGTTACCTCACTCAGGATAATGTCCTCCATGTCCAACCATTTGGCTAGGAATTTCATAAATTCATCCTTTTTAATAACTGAGTAGTACTCCATTGTGTAAATGTACCACATTTTTGGTATCCATTCCTCTGTTGAGATGCATCTTCGTTCTTTCCAGCTTCTGGCTATTATAAATAAGGCTGCTATGAACATAGTGGAGGATGTTTCTTTCTTACTAGTTGGAACATCTTCTGGATATATGCCCAGGAGAGGTATTGCGGGATCCTCAGGTAGTACGATGTCCAATTTTCTGAGAAACCGCCAGACTGACTTCCAGAGTGGTTGTACAAGCTTGCAATCCCACCAACAGTGGAGGAGTGTTCATCTTTCTCCACATCCTCGCCAGCATCTGCTGTCACCTGAATTTTTGATCTTAGCCATTCTGACTGGTGTGAGATGGAATCTCAGTGTTGTTTTGATTTGCATTTCCCTGATGATTAAGGATGCTGAATATTTTTCAGGTGTTTCTCAGCCATTCAGTATTCCTCAGGTCAGAATTCTTTGTTTAGCTCTGAGCCCCATTTTTAATGGGGTTATTTGATTTTCTGGAGTCCACCTTTTTGAGTTCTTTATACATATTGGATATTAGTCCTCTATCTGATTTAGGATAGGTAAAGATCTTTTCCCAATCTCTTGGTGGCCTTTTTGTCTTATTGACAGTGTCTTTTGCCTTACAGAAATTTCATGAGATCCCAATTGTCAATTCTCAATTTTACAGCACAAGCCATTGCTGTTCTATTCAGGAATTTTTCCCCTGTGCCAATATCTTCAAGGCTTCTCCCTACTTTCTCCTTTATAAGATTCAGTGTCACTGGTTTTATGTGGAGCTCCTTGATCCACTTAGATTTGACCTTACTACAAGGAGATAGAAATGGATCAATTCGCATTCTTCTACATGATAACCACCAGTTGGGCCAGCACCATTTGTTGAAAATGCTGTCTTTTTTCCACTGGATGGTTTTGGATCCCTTGTCGAAGATCAAGTGACCATAAGTGTGTGGGTTCATCTCTGGGTCTTCAATTTTGTTCCATTGGTCTACTTGTCTGTCACTATACCAATACCATGCAGTTTTTATCACAATTGCTCTGTAGTACAGCTTTAGGTCCGGCATGGTGATTCCCCCAGAGGTTCTTTTATCCTTGAGAAGAGTTTTTGCTATCCTAGGTTTTTTGTTATTCCAGATGAATCTCCTAATTGCCATTCAGTTCTATTCCATTGGTCTACTTGTCTGTCGTTATACCACTACCATGCCTTTTTTTTTTTTTTTTTTTTTTTAAACACAATGGCTCTGTAGTAAAGCTTTAGGTCAGGCATGGTGATTCCAAGAGAGGTTCTTTTATCCTTGAGAAGAGTTTTTGCTATCCTAGTTTTTTTGTTATTCCAGATGAATTTGCAGATTGTTCTTTCTAATTCATTGAAGAATTGAGTTGGAATTTTGATGGGGATTGCTTGAATCTGTAGATTGCTTTTGGCAAGATAGCCATGTTTACAATGTTGATCCTGCCAATCCATGAGCATGGGAGATCTTTCCATCTTCTGAGATCTTCTTTAATTTCTTTCTTCAGAGACTTGAAGTTCTTATCATACAGATCTTTCCCTTTCTTAGAGTCATGCCAAGGTATTTTATAATATTTGTGACTATTGAGAAGGGTGTTGTTTCCCTAATTTCTTTTCCAGCCTGTTTATTCTTTGTGTAGAGAAAGGTCATTGACTTGTTTGAGTTAATTTCATATCCAGCTACTTCACTGAAGCTGTTTATCAGGTTTAGAAGTTCTCAGGTTGAATTTTTAGGGTCACTTATATATACTATCATATCATCTGCAAAAAGTGATATTTTGACTTCTTCTTTTTAAATTTGTATCCCCTTGATCTCCTTTTGTTGTCGAATTGCTCTGGCTAGGACTTCAAGTACAATGTTGAATAGGTAGGGAGAAAGTGGGCAGCCTTGTCTAGTCCCTGATTTTAGTGCGATTGCTTCCAGCTTGTCATCATTTACTTTGCTGTTGGCTACTGGTTTGCTATAGATTGCTTTTATAATGTTTAGGTATGGGCCTTGAATTCCTGATCTTTCCAAGACTTTTATCATGAATGGGTGTTGGATTTTGTCAAATGCTTTCTCCGCATCTAACGAGATGATCATGTGGTTTTCGTCTTTGAGTTTGTTTATATAATAGATTACATTGATGGATTTTCGTATATTAAACCATCCCTGCATCCCTGGATTAAAATCTACTTAGTCAGGATGGATGATTGTTTTGATGTGTTCTTGAATTCGGCTAGCAAGAATTTTATTGAGTATTTTTGCATCGATATTCATAAGGGAAATTGGTCTGAAGTTCTCTATCTTTCTTGGATCTTTCTGTGGTTAGGTATCAGAGTAATTGTGGCTTCAGAGAATGAGTTGGGTAGAGTACCTTCTACTTCTATTTTGTGGAATAGTTTGTGCAGAACTGGAATTAGATCTTCTTTGAAGGTCTGATAGAACTCTGCACTAAACCCATCTGGTCCTGGGCTTTTTTTGGTTGGGAGACCATTAATGACTGCTTCTATTTCTTTAGGGGATATGGGACTGTTTAGATCGTTTACTTGATCCTGGTTTAACTTTGGTACCTGGTATCTGTCTAGAAATTTGTCCATTTCGTCCAGGTTTTCCAGTTTTTTTGAGTATAGCCTTTTGTAGAAGGATCTGATGGTGTTTTGGATTTCTTCGGGGTTTGTTGTTACATCTCCCTTTTCATTTCTGATTTTGTAAATTAGAATACTTTCCCTGTGCCCTCTAGTGAGTCTGGCTAAGGGTTTATCTATCTTGTTGATTTTCTCAAAGAAGCAGCTCCTCCTTTGGTTGAGTCTTTGAATAGTTCTTCTTGTTTCCACTTGGTTGATTTTGCCCCTGAGTTTAATTATTTCCTGCTGTCTCCTACTCTTGGGTGAATTTGCTTCCTTTTTCTCTAGAGCTTTTAGGTGTGTTGTCAAGCTGCTAGTGTGTGCTCTCTCTAGTTTCTTTTTGGAGGCACTCAGAGCTATGAGTTTCCCTCTTAGAAATGCTTTCATAGTGCCCATAAGTTTGGGTATGTTGTGGCTTAATTTTCATTAAACTCTAAAAAGTCTTTAATTTCTTTCTTTATTCCTTCCTTAAGCAAGTTATCATTGAGAAGAGTGTTGTTCATTTTCCATGTGAATGTTGGCCTTCCATTATTTATGTTGTTATTGAGGATCAGCCTTAGTCCATGGTCTGATAGGATGCATGAGACATTTTCAATATTTTTGTATCTGTTGAGGCCTGTTTTCTGACCAATTATATGGTCAATTTTGGAGAAGGTACCATGAGGTGCCGAGAAGAAGGTATATCCTTTTGTATTAGGATAAAATGTTCTGTAGATATCTGTTAAGTCCATTTGTTTCATCACATCTGTTAGTTTCACTATGTCCCTGTTTAGTTTCTGTTTCCACGATCTGTCCATTGGTGAAAGTTGTGTGTTGAAGTCTACCACTATTATTGTGTGAACTTCCATATGTGCTTTGAGCTTTACTAAAGTATCTTTAATGAATGTGGCTGCCCTTGCATTTGGAGCATAGATATTCAGAATTGAGAGTTCCCCTTGGAGGATTTTACCTTTGATGAGTATGAAGTGTCCCTCCTTATCTTTTTTGATAATTTTGGGTTGGAAGTTGATTTTATTCGATATTAGAATGGCTACTCCAGCTTGTTTCTTCAGACCATTTGCTTGGAAAATTGTTTTCCAGACTTTCACTCTGAGGTAGTGTCTGTCTTTTTCCCTGAGATGGGTTTCCTGTAAGCAGCAGAATGTTGGGTCCTGTTTGTGTAGCCAGTATGTTAGTCTATGTCTTTTTATTGGGGAATTGAGTCCATTGATATTAAGAGATATTAAGGAAAAGTAATTGTTGCTTCCTATTATTTTAGTTTTTAGAGTTGGCATTCTGTTTTTGTGGCTGTCTTCTTTTTGGTTTGTTGAGGGATTACTCTCTTGCTTTTTCTAGGGCATGGTTTCCGTCCTTGTATTGTTTTTTTTCTGTTATTATCCTTTGAAGGGGTAGATTCGTCGAAAGAAAATGTGTGAATTTGGTTTTGTCATGAAAAACTTTGGTTTCTCCATCTATGGTAATTGAGAGTTTTGCTCAGTATAGTAGCCTGGGGTGACATTTGTCTTCTCTTAGGGTCTGTATAACGTCTGTCCAGGACTTTCTGGCTTTCATAGTCTCTGGTGAAAAGTCTGGTGTAATTCTGATAGGCCTGCCTTTATATGTTACTTGACCATTTACCCTTACTGCTTTTAATATTCTATATTTAGTGTATTTGTTGTTCTGATTATTATGTGTTGGGAGGAATTTCTTTTCTGGTCCAGTCTATTTGGAATTCTGTAGGCTTCTTGTATGTTCATGGGCATCTCTTTCTTTAGGTTTGGGAAGTTTTCTTCTATTATTTTGTTGAAGATATTTGCTGGCCCTTTAAGTTGAAAATCTTCATTCTCATCTACTCCCATTATCAGTAGGTGTGGTCTCCTCATTGTTTCCTGGATTTCCTGGATGTTTTGAGTTAGGATCTTTTTGCATTTTGTATTTTCTTTGATTGTTGTGCCAATGTTCTCTATGGAATCTTCTGCACCTCAGATCTCTCTTCCATATCTTGTATTCTGTTGCTGATGCTTGCATCTATAGTTCCATATTCCTTTCCAAGGTTTTCTATCTTCAGCGTTGCCTCACTTTGTTTTTTTTTTTTTTTTTTTTTTTTTTTTTTAGTGTCTACTTCCCTTTTTAGGTCTTGGATGGTTTTATTCAATTCCATCACCTGTTTGGTCGTGTTTTCTTACAATACTTTAAGGGAATTTTGTGCTTCCTCTTTAAGGTCTTCTACTGGTTTAGCATTTTTCTCCTGTATTTCTTTAAGTGAGTTATTTAAGTCCTTCTTGATGTCCTCTACCATCATCATGAGATATGCTTTTAAATCTGGGTCTAGATTTTCAGGTGTGTTGCCGTGCCCAGGACTTGGTGTGGTGGGAGTGTTGCGTTCTGATGATGGTGAGTGGTCTTGGTTTCTGTTAGTAAGATTCTTACATTTGCCTTTTGCCATCTGGTAATCTCTGGAGTTAGTTGTTGTAGTTGTCTCTGGTTAGATCTTGTTCCTCAGGTGTTTATGTTAGCCTCTATCAGCAGACCTGCGAGACTAGATCTCTCTTGAATTTCAGTGCTCAGAGTACTCTCTGCAGGTAGGCTCACCTCTTGCAGGGAAGGTGCCCAGATATCTGGTGTTCGAACCTACTTCCTTGCAGATGTGATCCACTCACAGACGTCTTAAGATCCCGTGGAGGGTCCTGTGTAAACCTTACGGGTGTCCGCAGACTCCACGCCCAATGTACCCCTGTGCTGTCGTGGACCCGAAGGGACTTGTGCCTCTGATCAGGCCAGGTTTTCTGCTTCCCTAATTAATGCAGGCTCAGGTCCCCCACGATTGGATTGGAGCAGATGCTGTTTTCTACTCACCAGTGGTCTTAAGATCCCATGGCAGGTCTTGTGGGTAGCTGGCAGGTGTCAGCTGATGCTGTGCCTTAGCTACCCTGGTGCTGGCCAGACTGGAAGGGACTTGTGCCCCTGATCAGGCCGGGTTTTCTGTTTCCTTAACTAATGCAGTCTCAGGTCCCGCACAATTGGATTGGAGCAGACTCTGTGTTCCACTCCCCAGAGGTCTTAAGATCCCTTGGCGGGTCTTGTGGGTAGCTGGCGGGTGTCAGCTGACTCTGCACCCTTGCTACCCTGGTGCTGGCCGGACTGGAAGGGGCAGTATTTAACTCTTACCATGTTATTAATTAATTCCATGACTCCAGGACTCTGGCAACCAGAAGACCATCATCCAATGAGACCCTTTGATGTTGGACCAGAAATAAGAGCAAAATGATCTCTCTTTTTTTTTTTCTATACCCACCATTCTGTGGCTGTGGCTTACTAACAATGGAAAACATGTTAAGTAATGGACCTAGCAGCAAGCTTTACTTATGGGCTTGTGTTCACTGTGGTTTCAATTGTCTTCCCATCATTTTTTGTGCCCTATCCTGGATTAGAGAATGTAGTTTTCCTATCCAATTGGCAAAGCTCAGCCATGGTCCAGCTTTTTTCTTTCCAAATAGAATAAAAGTCAATGTACCAACTAAGAAATTGCAAGCCTAGCAATGAACATTTATAGACTTGAGGAGACACAGTCCATCTGAATCCCAGAAAAAATAAGTGCTCCTCACTTCAGCTTCTTTTCTCTCTTCTAAATTTTATTACTTACTTGCTTTTATTTAAATTCTTTTTAGACAGGGTCTTACTATGAATTCTAGGTAGGTTAAAACTCAATCCTGTTGCTTTGGCTTCCCAAATGCTGGAGTGCTAGGATCCTGAGCTTGTCCTATCATGCCCTAGTTCTCTTTATACTCTGAGCATCACAGTTGGCTGTTCTACATCAGTGGGAGATATTTTTATCTAGAATTAAACGGATCTAACAGAGACAGTATAAGTAAGTGAGAGGAAAAAGTTTGTTTCTTTTTTTGCAAGCATCTTTTGTGGTCCTTTCTGTTGGGGGTCAACCAAAATGAAATGCTCATTCTATGTTTTAGGTCTTGCCTTCCTGTGGGGTTACAAACCCTTTCAGCTCCTTCAGTCCTTTCTCTAATTCCTCCATTGGGGACCCCATGCTCAGTCTAATGGTTGGCTGAGAGCACCTGCCACTGTACTTCTCAGTCTTTGGTAAAGCCTATTGAGAGACAGCTATATTAGGCTCCTGTCAGCACACACTTCTTGGCATCCACAATAGTGTCTAGGTTTGGAGACTATATGTGGGATGGATCCACAGGTGGAGCAGTCTCTAGATGGCCTTTCCTTCAGTCTTTACTCCACACTTTGTCTCTGTATTTTCTCCCTTTAGTATTTTTCTCTCCCTTCTAAGAAGGACTGAAGTACCCACCCTTTGGTTTTTCTTCTTCTTGAGCTTCATATAGTCTGGTAATTGTATTTTAGGTATTCTGAAATTTGGGCTAATATCCACATTTCAGTGAGTGCAGACCCTGTGTGTTCTTTTGTGACTGGGTTACCTCACTCAGGCTGATATTTTCTAGTTCCAGCCATTTGCCTAAGAATTTCATGAAGTCATTGTTTTAAATAGCTGAGTAGTACTCCATTGTGTAAATGTGCCACATTTCCTGTATCCATTCCTCTGTTGAGGGCATCTGGGTTCTTTCCAGCTTCTGTCTATCATAAATAAGGCTGCTAATAGAGAATGTCCTTGTTATATGTTGGAGCATCTTTTGGGTATATGCCCAGGAGTGGTATAGCTGGGTCCTCAGGTAATACTATATCCAATTTTCTGAGGAACTGCCAAACTGATTTCCAGAGGGTTTGTACCAGCTTGCATTCCCACCAGCAATGGAGGAGTGTTCCAAATCTTTGCCAGCATCTGCTGTCACCTGAGGTTTTGATTTTAGTCATTCTGACTGTTTTGAGGTAGAATCTCAGGGTTGTTTTGATTTGTATTTCCCTGATGACTAAGGATGTTCAACATTTTTTTAGGTGTCTCTCAGCCATTCGAGTTTCCTCAGTTGAGAATTCTGTTTAGCTCTATACCCTAGGTTTTTTTTTAAACAAGATCATTTGCTTCTCTGGAGCCTAACTTCTTGAGTTCTTTGTATATATTGATATTAGCCCTTTATCGGATGTAGGGTTGGTAAATATCTTTTTCTAATCTGTTGATTGTCATTTTGTCCTATTGACAGTGTCCTTTGCCTTACAGAAGCTTTGCAGAAGCTATGAGGTCCCATTTATCTATTTTTAAAAAGACTTATTTATTTAGTTTATGTATGTGACTACACTATAGCTGTCTTCAGACACACCAGAAGACGGCACTAAATCCCATTGGAGATGGTTGTGAGACATGGTGTGGTTGCTGGGAATTGAACTCAGGACTTCTGGAAGAGCAGACAGTGTTATTAACTGCTGAGCCATCTCTCCAGACCCCATTTGTCTATTTTTGATCTTAGAGCATATGCTGTTGATGTTCTTTTCATGAAAATTGTCTAGAATGCACAGGCATGGAGTATCTCTTTCACCTCTATCTTTCGGTTGACCCTCAAGACAGCTCTCTATTTCAAACTTTGTCACCTTGGAGCAACTAGAAATCATACTCCTTGCAGCTGAGTCTCATTCATTCATTCTCTCTCTCTCTCTCTCTCTCTCTCTCTCTCTCTCTCTCTCTCTCTCTCTCTCTCTCTCTCTCTCTGTGATGTGTATGAGGGTTAAGTCATATACTTTATTTCCAGATGTTTCCCCATTCTTGTTATCCATCACACTCTGCCTCTACTTTGCATTAGCACCTTCAATCCTTCTTAAGTTAAGGATTGGCTGCTGACTTTAAAATCGGCTCTCCAGCCATCTTTATGAATCTGAAAATCTTCTGCAAGCTTACACATCCCTCTTAAAGTGTTAAGCTCTAAATGGAGAAAGATGCTGCAGAAGGAATCGAGCACATATGACTCACATAGGATTTCACTGTCTGTGAGGATCATCCTGTTTTGAAGAATGAAATGATGAAAATGTCATAGGAAAGAAGAGGAGGAGATATCTGCCAGAATGGAAGATCATTTATCTCAGTTACCCTGGAGACCATTTGAAAAATGAAGTATGCAGAACACTTTTCCAAGTTCCTGATATGTGAAAGCAAGAACAGAGGACTGGGAGGTCTTCTGCTCCCCACTGCCACCTCAACACCTCAGAGACATTTATCAAAGTGGTGGCACTCTTTTCCATCAAGTTAAGGCCAATGTATTATTTCATTTTCTAATTACTGTGACAAACTACCAGACAAACTAATCCAAAAGAAGAAAGTATTTACTAAGGCCCACAGTTTGAGAGTATAATAATCCACATGGAGGCAAAAGCTCTATCACTTATGATGGTAGGAGAATGAGACATCTGGTCATCTGCATGTCAGAAATTTATCCTCTTCATTAGTTGTTTTCTACTGATTTTCCTTTTTTATTCAGTTTGGGACCACTGTCCAAGGGATTGTTCCATTTACATTCATTGTGGCTCTCCTGTCCTCAATCAACCATGTCTCGAAACTGAAAGACCTTCCAGAGGTGTGTTGCTGAAGCATTGTAAATTTCATCAAGCTGACCATGAAAATCTAGCTAGTTCTAAATAGTTTAGAATTCAGGACTATGGTTTCCAACCACTACTTACCTTTGTTGACAGAGAAAGTAGCCCTGGCAATCAATGTGCTGGTAACAAACTGGCCCTCCTATATTCTGATAGAATATCATTAATGAAATTCTTGCCAATCATTTAAAAAACTGAATATGATTTTTCATCTTCTTAAGAGCCATTATAAATCAGGTAGGTGGCTTGGACATGATATTAGACTGCCATTTACCCATCCCTAGTGTGGCATCTTTTTCCAGGGAGCTCAAGTGTACAGGAAGAGTGAAAAATTGACAGATAATTCTCAACCTCTTTAGTTCTTTTTCTCTACTACATCATTTTACCTCTTTAGGTGATAGGCAGTGAACTCAGAACATGATATATCATTGCCACACATGTTGCCACTGAGATATACCCAAGAAAATTTATTACTCCTCTTAGGGGTAGAAATGAAATATTATGATTCCTTGCTTTGAGGAGATAATGTCCAAAAAAATTCTGTAAAGGGAATTTAGCACCCAGGACCTTCCTGCAGCTCAGCAACCTGATCTGCTAGCCACCCTACGAGATTCAGGGTTCTGCTATATGAACGTTGACCATGCTTTAAGCAATATAAAGACTCATTGTTTAATACACATTTACTTTTCAGCTCTGTAAGTTTATTTACATGAACTATCATAACATTTTAAACACTACATGGTATTAAATCATATGATGAATTATGGCAATCTTTCTATACCTTCCTGATTGTACAAATTAAAAAAGGCCTGCTAATTAAAATATTTGAGAAAATATTCTTTATTGAATATATCAGAGCATTCTCATCATTGGTATTTCCTAAACAATATAGTATGGCAATTGCACTGCTTGTATTTGGTGTTAGGCTTCATGTAAGAGGTTTTAAAGAATAGGTTTAGCTATTTTTATAGGAGGCATTTCAGCATCCCTGAACCTTAGCATAAGTGGGGGTCCTGGAATATATCACCTGTAGAAACCAGGGCTAATGAGCTTTAATGAAAAACTGATTTGGGTCCCCTGGAAATGTTGGAATTTAAGATGTTTAAAAGAGGTTTGCTAAGTGTAACTTAGTAAGACAGTCTTTGTGAGCCATCCCATGCTCTCTTATACTGCCCATCACTTGCCTCCCCTGTCTGAAGTCAGAATTGGCATCCTATTTTTGGACAAAGGGTTCAGAATCTCATTGACAACTGCCTGGCTCACTGTTGATTTGCTGAGGGATTTTAATGCTTCAAAACATGACTGAGAATAACAGTAGACAGTATACAGTAAATTTTGTTCTGGGAAAATGAGTCAGTTTTAGTTTAGTGGAGCTAGCTGAGTCTATCCACCAGATTGGTAAACACAGAAACTAAAACAGTTGTTCTTGGGTATGGCACTGATGATCAATGTAACTGTAACAGAGACATTCCTTATGGCGGATTTCAGAAATATGAGCTTATGTTAGCAAGCTCCACCCAGGCATAAAAGGTAGATATGCTATTTGCTTAAGAATGATGATGTTTGGGCATAGAATCCAAGGCACTAAACAAGGATGCACATCAAATCCTGAACTGTGTAAAAGAACTAGATGACCAGGATCTATCTACCAATTGAAAATACAGGAACGGAATAGGCACCCTAAGATGTCTTTCAGAGTATCTCTGGGTCACAATTTCTTTGTTATTCAGGAGAATATATTTACATTCAGTGGATGTTTCTCATGGCAAGAATAAAAGTTTCTAGATTTTGGCTATCAGGGAAACATTATGGAAGGTTATCACTTCTTAGACAGAGTGCAGTGAGTATATCTCAATGGAGCAGGCCTAAGCACACATCCCAAATGTCTCAGCGAAATCATCTTCCCCTTACATCTGAAGTATAATTTCCAGAACAAGGTAAATATGTAACACAACTGCTGACAGAGACAACTTTCCAGAGAAAGTCTTCATTTTCCTTAGGAGTTAGACATGGTGTAGAAACTATATATATTGGCGGGGAAGAGCCAGGGAGGACCCCAAGCTCTTAGATTTACACATCCAGGAACCTAGCTGAGCTCTTTCTTTTACTGTTCCTTTGCTGTTCATTAGCTCCTGGGAGAGAAAGCAAAGTACCTTCAACAGTGGCAAGGTTGGGCAAGAAGCTGTGTGTTGAAATTGCCTTTCCAGGACTTTGCCTGTGAAGATGAAGAGTTAAGCCTAATTACTACTGAGAACCATGCCTTCCAACAGTAACTCTCTTCTGCTCCTTTATGAAAAATGTACAGGTCCTAGAATTCAGTTGGCTCATCTTATATATTAACTTGTCTAGGTGATAGTATCTGGATAGGTGGTAAGCACTATTCTGGGCATTTCTGTAAGGCTCCTTTATGCATGAGTCAGTTGACTTTCAGTAGACTGCCAACACACCCGCCAACAAAGATGACCTTTAGAAGGTGGGTAGGCTTAATCTAATCAGCTGAAGGCTGTACTAGACCAAAGAACTTATCACCCCTATCAAAAACTTAATTCTGTCAGAAGACAGACCGGATTGAATGATCTCTGTTGTGTCTCCTACTTGATATCCTAACAGCCTGCAGTTCTTTTACTTTATGGTCTCTATAATTTTTGAGTTATTTTTTAAAAATGTTTTCATTTTTATACTGGTTCTGTTTCTCTGGAGTATTCCCTTTTATAGAGCTCTAAGGACAGTGTGTCATCCTGAGCTACTGGGATCTGCTCTGTTACAGAGCTCTCTCCTGCTGGGCAGGGTAAGTCACTCTGATTTAACATGCTGGCATGTCACCATGACTTGTATATCTAGATTTTCATTTCTATTTAACACATGGCAAAAAAGGTATGTTACATGGTATAATATAAACTATAACACAATAAGACATGGGAGATCCTACCTGGGTTGCTACACGTTGCCTCTCCACTAGACACATAGAGTGTGGTTTCTCTACTTTGAATCTTGGAACAATTAGTTCAGATGATGCTTGATTTATGGTGAATATATGTTCTAGTGAACATACTATCGGATGAAAATGTAATACTAACATAAACTGGAATAGCAGTTCCATTCTGTAAGTCAATGTAGGCTGTTTTTCCCTGTGACCCCCAGCTGGATGATTAGCTGCCATTTCTGTCCTACCCAAGTGGTGATAGGGTCTGGTCATATATTACTAATGCAGGAAAATATCCAAGTTCAAACTCTAGATTAGACTTTCTCCCGAAGGGATACTGCTTCTGCACTATCAAAAGCAAGGACCACTGAGTAGACCTCTGAAAGAGGTCTTATACGCTTTTTTCCACACAACCATATCAACATGGCAATGTGAAGGCTGCTGGTAGAAGTTGGTGGAGAGATAAGGACAAATTGTCAGCCACAGCCCAAGATGGGCCAGATGGTGCTGAGGGTGAGGAGCAGAAAGATGTTCCTCATTTCTGGTCTTCTTTCCCAGAATCTTTTCCTGACTCCCTGCAAAGTGAGAATCACTCTTCCCCAGCACCTGCTATCTGGGACTCAGCACCTCCCACAACCAACTGCATAGCCAAGCATTCCATCTAAGCACCCAAAACTTAAAATGCTCCAAAATCTGAAACTTCAGAGCTGTGCAGATAGAACAGATTTTTAAAAATTTTATTATTATTATTATTATTATTATTATTATTATTATTATTATTATTGCTCGTGTGTCACTTAGTATAGGTGAAATAAAGCTGAGGTGAAGCTTGAATGAACCCTTTACCTGTCCTCTCTGATTTTAGGAGTCACTTACTGTGAAGGTCACTGGACCCCACAATGCATCATTAGTCCCACACTGTCTGTGCTGCAGATGATGCCTCTGTGTAGGTTATGATGATGGTGGATGAGGCCACTCTTCAGAGACAGCTGTTTTATTTAAACCACAGACTCTTCACTTGGGCCTGCACACATGATTTTGACTTCAGTATGCTAAAACTCTACCCTTAGATCATGCTGATCCTGGATTTAAGGACAAGGTCTTAAGAGAAGAGCTCCACTCATTTTGTGAAGAAATTCTCCTTCCTCAAAGATATTTCATTGCTCAGTGTTCTTTAAGATGGTCAAAACCATCTTAGTCCGGTGTACCATAACAGACACTGAAGGTTTTATACAACACCTTTCTTAAGGTTATTGGATGGATATATGAACCATACATGAGTTTTATTTTTAACTTTGGTGTTACTTTAAGATATTGCATTGTGCAAAAAGATCCAGAGAAACAGCTTTAGATATAAATATTTTTGAGAAAGGAATGGCACCTTGGACAACAGAGTGCAAAGTGTTAACACTTGGCATCTTAGATTACACCTTTTCAATCATACTTATTTCAAGTTCATGTAGTTAATCACAGTGCCTAGCACCAAGCATGCTCTTGGGAAATAAGTGTTGCATGAAAGACCGAAAACCTGGCATTGAACAGCTTGTACTGAGGTAGCAAATGCTATGAGAACAATTTCGTTGGGGAAAAAGATGGGGTTATACTTATTCCTGAGTATTTTATTATTTTTATTTATTATCATTTGGTTATAATATTTTCCAAAAGATTCAGAAATGTCAAATTATCTCAATGTACAGTTTAGATTGCCAGCAACTTCTAATCAAGAAATTCTTAAATAAGGAGGATTTTCTACTGTGAATTTATTTTTTAAGTTTACACACACACACACACACAATACATACACACAATACACACACACAATACACACACATACATACACACACAGACACACACACACACACTGCTTACTATATAGCCTTTCAAAAACAAAGGTTCTATTATAACATTTTCTTAGATATATATCATTATAATATGCTCAGAATCTCACTCTAGACCTCCCTATGTCACCTCTCTTCTTTATTTATTTTTCTCCATTCTTGCGTTTCTTCTTTATCCCTTAAGATAGCTCTTCTTCCACTTTCAGGTTTTAAAACACACATATTGATGCATACATACAGATATAATGTCTTTAATATATTCATGAACATATATGTAAATGTATATATATGCATATATATTAACATAGATTTTGTACAGAATATAAAGTTCATATTGTTTTATACTAAAACCACAAAATATTCTGGAGGCCATGGAGATGAAGGAGAGAAAAATAAGTATTGTTTTTATGAAAGGTGGAGGTAGGCTAAAAGAACAGAAATAGAATCTGAGGGTGGTAGAGTCCTTGCTCCAAGCTGTGCCCAGGAAGCCCAATGCCTAATTCCTGGACAGAAGGATCCTGGTTTCAGAGCAGGGTTTCTTTCATTGGTGGTTGTCTTTGAGACTGCTTCTTCTGAGGCCACCAGCAATAAAAGCTGCCGTACATTGTATCACATTCTTACTGCTCTGTGAACACAAGACTAATTTCTCTACAGTCAGGTCTGTAATAGTTTGACCTTACACAGAACAGCCCTTTTGGATGGATAACAGTTTTAAAAGAGCAACATGAAACAACCCTAGAATGCTTTGGCAACTGGAAGGGGCAACTTCAGGGGAATGAGGAAACAAGGCTTTCTTTCTTTCTTTCTTTCTTTCTTTCTTTCTTTCTTTCTTTCTTTCTTTCTTTCTTTCTTTCTTTCCTTCTTTCTTTTTAATTTGTGCTCTAGACAGTCCACTACAATGCTGACAACACACACACACATACACACACAAATACAGACGGAGATGATGGATAAATAGGTAGGTGGATAGATGATAGATTCGTAGAGAGATCTTTCCTGCTTTAATTGCTCAGTTTTAAGCAACTCTCTCTCTCAGTGTAAGTTGCAAGAAGCTCTAGTCCACAACATCTTTCCAGGTGGTTTTTTTTAAAATAAATATGGGCTTTATATTTCCCCAAATTTTAAATACTGAGTCAACAATAGCACTTCTTTCTCCTCCTTCTCTCTCTCCCAGCTTCTCCATCCTTTCTTTCTCTTCACTCTTCCTTTTTCTTCTTTCCCTTTTCTTTTCTCTCATTTCTTCCTCCTCTCCTTTTCTCTCTCCTCCTATTTTTCTTGCCATGTTCTCTTTGCAGTTATCCCACAACGCTCAGAGTGATGTTGGCATTCACTGCACATATGCTGAGTGATGGATGAGTACATCAGTGGAGAATGGCTGACCAAAAAAAAAAAAAAAGAGGTTTTTCCATTCCCACTCCCAGAATTATATAGCTACCTATGTGTTTGTTAGTTTCTGCCATTTGGGAGAGCAGCTTATATCTTTCAAATTATCACTTCTTATTACGAGGTTATTATTGCGCATTGGCACCTTACCTCCACAGGTAACTGAATCCTCACTTGCTGTGTACCTGCCACCAGAAGAGATTTAGAGATATGTAATTCTGTTCTTCAAGTGTCTTAACACAGTTAAGTATTGCGATAGTGAAGGTACCTGTGTGGACTTGGTATGGATATGGACACTTTAAATAACAGAGGTTATTTTCTGTTGCTCCTACATGAAAACCATTCATGCTGACACTGTATCTGAGGCTTAGCGGCTTGGCTGTGTTTTTGTACTGAGCATTCTCTTAGCAGAAGTGACCTCATAAATCATACTGCATATGACAGAATGGGAGGAAAGTGATAGACATGGCATTATCTGCTGGGAGGGATTATAGAAAAAAAACTTAATTAGAAATTGGGAGTGACAAATGGAGGATGTTTGGCTTTTGTTATTTTATCATCATTGTACCTAATATCTGCCCATTTGAGAAAGCCCAGAGACAAAATGTTTCATGTAGCATAAAGCCTTGTAGTCTATCATGTATGGGACTCAGAAAGATTTGTAAGAAAATCATTTGTGTGTGCTTTTTCAGTTACTGCTACATGGACTTTATAATATTTATGATGTCATTCAGACCTAGAAGAGACAAAGAGAATGCAAGAGGTCTACTCGGATGGGGTGTGTCATTTGTGGACATTGTTTAAAATACAAAGCTGAATCTTAATCTTCTCTAAAGAAAATATGATGCAAAAACGTAAAGTATAATTTTCTTTAATGTGCAAGAAGGAGGAGCAGCAATGACATGCACATGCCCAGGTCATCTAATGTGGCTCCCATGGGACCATCAAGAAAATCCCTGAAGTTCTTCTATGGGGTGAAATCAAAGAGAACTAGGAAACCTGTGTGAGCACACACTTTAAGCATCTTCTTCACTGGGCAATGACTGGGAAAGAAATCAAGTGCTTTTGTATCCTGAGAACAGCTATAAAGAACAAGGTGCACAGCATATCTAGTGATTGAAAGCCCTTGCAGAAGTGAGCTTAATGCAGCCCCTGAACTACAAGAACAAAGGATCCTCCTAGTCTGCACTGACACTAAATTAGCACATCCACTGCTCTTGCTAGAATGGGTAAAACCAGCACTGTTTTAGGACAAAAGGGACTTGCCTGAACTGGTGGCTTTATTTTGAGATTTAGGTTCCCTGGGGAAAGTGTTGGCATAACTAGGGGACTTTCCATAATTACAACCTTGCTGTAGCAATTACTTTGGATTTCCAGGCTTTCAAAGCTGCCTCTTTGAGGGAAACCTTGGCTAATTAAGGCCGAAGTCCTCCATGACCAGCCAGCCTCTGAGCTTGGTGCAATATGGGAAATTCCCTTCAATAGCAGAGTTTCTCCTTCTCTGATGTTGTCTGGGGAACTCTAAGCCTCCTCCCCCTACCTGAAGAATGTTGAATAGCCTTAGTTAGATTACAGGATCAATTAATTATCCTTTTCCTGATAAGAACCTGTCTAGCTGGCAGCTGAGATTCCTAAAATGCTTCTCCATGCTAATGAGGCATTTTGATGTTCTTACCCTCAGTCCTGTTAAACTTTAAAAGTTTTGAATCATGCAAAGTAAAGTTGATCTGTTCCCTGATAGCTGGTCTGGTGTCTTCTCACAGGGCTTCCAACTATCCTTCACACCCATCCCCACACCCATCATCTCTGCTCACACTGCCCTCTTAGACTGTATCAGCTGAGGATCTAGAAGAGTGGAGAGAACTGCTCCCCTTTCAAAGAGACCAGGCAAAATAATTCTGAAATAGCAGCAAAGCAGATGTTGTGGGACTGAAATATTGTGTTTTTGTTGTTTTCTGGGAGTGAAAGATACAACCACTTGCAATGTGAGACTGGAGGTGTAGAGTTTCAAGGTCCTTGCAGACATGTGTTGATGAACACAGTCAGTCTTATTCAGAGAGGAGCACATACTGACTTCCATTAGTTTAGGTGATGCTTGCCAAACAAGGTTGGTGGGCTCCTTTATCAGCAGCTGAGAACTATACTTTCTGCAGATTTTTAAATGTTTATATTCACAACATTCATATGCAGGTTTCCATTTGTACATTGCAGAGGGAAGGAGGAAGATGGATTAGACTTGTGAGTGGTACAAGCTGAAGGAGTGATTCTTGTAACTATAGTGTGTCTGATAAATATAGTGAAGCAGAAAAGATGTGGCGATTTCATCTTTACAAGAACCAGGTTTTAATGCCAGCTCCATTATTTCTAGGTAGGCATTTATTGTTGAGTTATTTTTATGTTCTCATTTCAATTTTCTTTTCTTTTTTTTGTGAATTGGAAATAAAATTGTTACCCACTCTACATGATTTTTAACGATCAAATAACTGAGTAGAATACTTGCCGAGTAATATGTCTGTAAGTAGGAATAGCTGCTGTGCTGGATTATTTTGCCTGATGACACTCAGATATTTGAAAAATCTGCCACTTTACTTTGCAGTCTTACTTATTGATTTTGTCATCTGTAGATGTCATAAAAAGAACATAAGTTGAAAACAGAGTTGATTTAATCACTGAAATATTTAATGACCTCCCTGTGTTAGTTTGCCTTTGTTTTGTCAGTTATGCTATAACTTTTTTCCATTTATTTAGGAAAAGTCTGCATTGTTGAAGACAGGTTATTAAACTGCTTCATAATTTCAGAGAAGACATCCATTTCTACAAGCTAACATTCAATTATTCCCTCTAGCCCAAATAGCTAAAGGATAAATAGAGAAGTTCATACGTATCTCAGCATCTCAAAGAAGGACTCTAATGTGTTTCATTTTTGTTTAAGCAATTTTTTAAAATATTGATATAATGTGCATATTGTCACTCTTATCATATTTGTGGTTTGAGTGACATCTTGGTGTGTTGGGAGCATTTGCAGTACTGTGTGACCATCACAACTGTCCATTCTCCGAGCCTCTTCATTACCCCTACATGAATTCAGTCCACTGAACAATATTTTACTGGACTTCTCTCCTCTTGACTTCTATTTTACATAGCATGTTTTAAAATCTACTCATACTGAACACTTACAAATGTTTCATTTAATCTTGAGGCATCTGGTAATTCATTCATTCATTTATGGCATGATAGTTTGTTCTACCTTTTGGTTGCTGTGTTTAATGCTGTTATGGAGAATAGAGTCCTTATGTAGGTTGTTCAACTAATTTGGCAATTTATATTCCTGGAAGTGGAACAGTGTGGTCATATGATAATTCCGTGTTTCAATTTTTAGCAAGTCACTTGGAAGGCTGAATCATGTTAGATTCCTATCAACAACCAATACTTGCCATTTTTTGTTTTTGGTAATGGTCATACTATTTGGTATGAAGCACAGAACATTTTTGCCTTTACATTCACATCCATGTACATGTTTGTGTATGTACATGTGTACACACACACACACATATATACATATACATCATATACATGTACATATACATATACATGTACATATACATATACATATACATATACATATACATATACATATACATATACATATACATATACATATACATATACATATACATATACATATACATATACGGAAGAAAGAAGGACAGGAACATTTAAGTTTGAATTGCCTGTTGCACTGTTGAAATCTAGAGTTCTTTATATATTCTGCATACTGTACTTTATTAGTTTTTTTAAATTTTTTTATTACGTATTTTCCTCAATTACATTTCCAATGCTATCCTAAAAGTCCCTCATACCCTCCTCCCCACTCCCCTACCCACCCACTCCTACTTTTTGGCCCTGGTGTTCCCCTGTACTGGGGCATATAAAGTTTGCATGTCCAATGGGCCTCTCTTTCCAGTGATGGCCTACTAGGCCATCTTTTGATACATATGCAACTAGAGTCAAGAGCTCCGGGGTACTGGTTAGTTCATAACGTTGTTGCACCTACAGGGTTGCAGATCTCTTTAGCTCCTTGGATACTTTCTCTAGCTCCTCCATTGGGAGCCCTGTGATTCATCCAATAGCTGACTGTGAGCATCCACTTATGTGTTTGCTAGGCCCCGGCCTAGTCTCACAAGAGACAGCTATATCAGGGTCCTTTCAGCAAACGCTTGCTAGTGTATGCAATGGTGTCATTGTTTGGAGGCTAATTATGGGATGGATCCCTGGATATGGCAGTCTCTAGATGGTCCATCCTTTTGTCTCAGCTCCAAACTTTGTCTCTGTAACTCCTTCCATGGGTGATTGTTTCCAATTCTAAGAAAGGGCAAAGTGTCCACACTTTGGTCTTCGTTCTTCTTCAGTTTTTTAGCAAACATGCCTTCTTATTAATTCCTTTAATAATATCCTTTTCTAAAAGAATCTTGGTGAAGCTATACTTATCTCATTTTTGTTTTGATTTACTTTTTATTTGCTGTTGCCTATTCTGTTTTAATGACTAAGAAACCTAAACCCAGGAATTTATTAAACACTCCCAATGAACCTTTAAGAAAGGAAAGCTTTCTCTCTAGTGGTATTGATATGAGCCATCAGCTGTGCAGAGTGACCTTGCTGGCTTACCTAATGGGTGAGTGGGTCTTCTGTGTCCACAGTCTCAGATAATACAGAGCTTCTCATGAGCTGTCACTTGGGGACTTCAGTTGCACAGTAAGGACCACTGTCATCACACTGGCTTTGTGCTCCTAGCAACCTTAGACAAAGGCCCCAATGATCCAGTAACAGATTTAATAGTTGCTTCCTTTCACTCAAGCAAAATCAATACAATTAGACAAATAATCACATGCAGAAGATGCTGGCATATGTTTATGATAGTTTTATCCCTGTTTTAATAAACCAACTCAGTGTTTTTTAATATGAAATTTGTTAGATATTCTACAATGATAAACATAAAACATTAGCCCACATTGACTGCTCTAATCCTTAGTGTATATTTATTTTCCTTAGATAGCATTGCTTTTTTTCCCCTCCTAAAAGCAAGTCATAAATTTCTCATTCTTCAAAGTAACTCAAATTGGTTTACATGGCTCCTACTGTACTATTATTCAGTCTCCTTTTCACCTGTCAGAGCTCCCAGAAACTCTGAAAGGAATTGTTAGTTGCCTTAGTTGATGATGCAGGTAGATTGACACAAAACTCACCCCAGGCAGGACCAAGAGAAATTATAAAATTCTGAATGGAATGAAACAACACTGTGTCAATTCAAGACAACAAACCCCATTTTTGTATCTCAGTAGAGCATGATCACAAAAGAAACAAACATAAAATAGTATCAGACTAGCAAGAATGGTGCCATTTATAATTCTGATTTCACCAGATGAATATGAGGTGGGCATGAAGCAGAGGCCATCATGGCTCACATACAGAATTTTTGGCATGGGAAAATGGCCCCATCTGCAAAGCTTGGGGCTGGTGAATGAACTTTCTCCTTTGGAATATTGTGCTCTTCCTCCTCATACCACACTGTCAGAGCATAGTTCCAAGGTCATGTTATCAACATGGCTAGGTTCTAATGAAGACCCACTTCTGAGTTGTACTCAGTCATTTCCTTGTCTTCTTCCATAGAGCAAAGATAGCTAAGGAGCTCTCTGTTGTCTATTTCACATGATACCAATTTGAAGTTTGGGGTTTTTGTGTGTTTGTTTTGTTTTGTCAGTACTCTTGACTGCAATCCAGGACATCAGACATTCTAGGTAAGTGTCCTTCTACAGAACTATATCACTAATCTTTTTAAATTTTCACTTTGAGACAAGCTCTCATTCCTATGCTGGCTTCTATCATGCAATCCTCATGTCTCATACTCCAGAGTAGATGGAATTACAGGAATATGCTATTTTCAAGGTTCAAATACTTTGGTGTAATTACATCCTACAATAAGTCATGCTGTTGTTTCACATAGGAAATGAGGACTTTAATATTAAGTTTCAGGGGATCACCAATCTTTAGTACACAGTATGCATCACAGAAAGAAGAACTTCAACTGGGACTCCTGGATTTACATCCATTTTTCCCACTTACAAATTACTGAGGGATTCTTTGGAGAGATTTTATAGCTTATGTCTGTTTATCTGTTCTCTGGAATGGTGCCCTCTACCCTCTTTGCCTCAGTGCACTTTAAATGCTACTTTAGAAATGCATCCCACTGCAGAGGCAGCATAATAAAAAGACAATAGGGCTTAGGAGCCCCCTGGGTGACCTCTGAAGGAACTTGGACTCTCAGCTGCTTTTATGAAATATAATACGATGACTATATGGAGGAAATGTCAGTTATTAGTGGCTCAAATTACACAGTAGATAATGGAAGGGGCTTGAATATCCTCCTATGATATTTACATGTATTTATTATACTTGATTATAAACATGAACTTTGTTGTTAATGAATAATTTACTTATCTAAGTTTTTATTTGTGGACATATTGTATGTTGAACATATTTTCTTTCACACTCAGTTCTTCTCTTTCTCAGGAACTCCAGTATGTCTGCTTTGTCCTGCTAGACAATTTTATGCCTACTTTCATCACACACACACACACACACAATTTTATGAAACTATATAATTAACATACTTTCAGTTTTGCACTTTTATAGATGACAGTTAATATTCAAATATTTGCTTAGTTTTTAAAATATTTTTGATCAAATAGAATTGCATTACATCTTCTTCTTCCCTCCATTCTCTCCTAGTAATCTTATCTCTGCTATATTCTCTCACTCTCAAGATAGTAGTTGCCACATTTCTTTGATTATATTTGTTACACACACACACACATTCACAGATCCTGGTGAATTAATTTTTGTTATGTAATTTCAATGATTACTGATGCACATTGAGTAAGCAATAGGGAACCCTGGAAGAGGCTAATTCTTTGAGCAGTTAATAATTATTTGTAGTTCTTTGTCTTGGGATGGAAGTCTGTGAAGCATTTCTCCTTCAATGTTAAAGTTTCCATTGATTGCTTCAATCTTGTTAATACCAGTCTTATGTATAGTAAAAAATGTTTCTTCTAACATTCTGGTTCTTACAAATCTTTCTATCCCATCTTTCCTGATGTTCTCTGATCCATAGATACATGGATATCAGTGATACATTGATAATATATATTATTTTAGGAGTCATTTGAACTACCCTGACCAACTCTTTGAAGCATTTTCTTGCATCTGGTTCTAGGGTTTTGCTATTGTATGGTTCTCGGTGGAAGCACTGTTGCTTCCACCAAGCTCTGGTGATTTAACTTCCTTTAAGATATCCTACTTTTTTTTTGACTCTCTGACACCCACAAACCCCTTGCCTCCTTACATATTCTCTCTCTCCATTCAAATCTTTTTGCTTTGTTTTGTGACTCACTGAGTTTTTCCAGAGACATATGTGTGATCAGGTTTTGAAACTATCTATTGGAGTCTAGTAGATGCACCAGTGCACAATCACCAGAAAGAAATTATTTCCTTGTGCCCAGAATCCTTCATTACTTAATGCTTCAGCTGTGTGGACTAAGACCTGAAGAAACTCTCCCTGGTACTTGATTGGCTGTTTTGGGTCTAGTCTTGTGTAGACCCAGAACAGGCAAGTACATTTGCAGTGAGAAAAGTATGTATTATTTTTTTACATGTCCAGAAGAAATAATGAAGGGTTGTTCTAAGCTTTATCAAGGTCCTACTGTAGACTTTTACTTAAACTGTGAGTCAGGGGCTATGGTTATGGAAGAAAGTCCATCAAATGGAAGAAACTCGTCTTTGAATAATGAAAAGGAGACCAACAAGGCCAAATAATTAAAGATCCAGGTGCTTATTTATCCAAAGTCTATTTATAGGAAAGCTGGCATTAGGCAGTGTACATTAGTCTCATGCACTTATAAAATAGATATTTCCACATCCAGTGAAGTGTTTATAAAAGAGGCACTTTTATTTTCCAAATTAGAGTGCTGGTTTGAGAAATTGCCACACTACTCACTTTTTAAGTTTGAAATATATAAACCCAAAATCTTGGTGAAGTGAACTGATCTGCAGTGGCTGAGATATACACACCCACATTCATTTCAATATACTGATCCCCTGAAGTACTTTTGGGTTTGATTATCTTTCAGTTTTCATAAGCTTTACTGCTTGTCTATGAGTTTATTTCTTACACTTTTCTTTCCACTCTTCAATTACATAGATATTTTTATCTCCTGGAAGGCATCTGGACTGAGCTGTTGAAGGCCTAGTTCTGGATTTATTGATAATTGAGGTCTGCCTAGTGATTAATCAGAGCACTATTATCTGTTTATAGCTCATGACAGTTAATCAGGTGTGTTACAGCACTGGGAAGAGGAGACAATCCAATCCTCTCCCTGTATCTCTGAATTTCCCCTTCTGCTCTTAAATACAGCTTAATACACAGCTTCTCACAGATTCACCCAGTGAATCTGAACTGACATCCGGAGTTTGTTGCAGTTAATGCCTATCATGGCAATAATGTTTTGAGCAACACAACATTAGCTATCACTGACTGTGGAGATACAGTACCAGGAGATGCGGTTAAGACAGGCTTTGGCATCAGACAGAAGTAATCAGGTGCATGATTGAAGCAAGCAGTTCACTCTGCCCTAGCAGAAATATCAGTGACTCTCATAGGTTTTAACAGCCTTGTAAACAGAGTTTTGTAATCCTGTCTCAGGCTCAGGTCAGAAATGAGAATAGAAGGCCAGATGCTACATATACATTTTATGGAGCCACAAAAGAGAATTTATTTCTTATTCTTATAAAAATATACTTAATGATTTAGACTCTGATCCACATAATCATCCTGGGATTCCAGGGCCAGTGTCAACAGGAAGACAAAGATAGACAATAAAAGAGACAAAGAAAGGGAAAGAGAGAAAAGAAAGAGAATGCGAATATTAGCACTAGGGTAAACCTGAAAGTGAACTTGATTTCATCTCTTTTTTTTCTTGATCATTGTCTGATAAGCAACTAAGCATACTACAATGTCAACTGAAAAGTGGCATTTGGATTTATAGCCAAGAACAATGGGAAAGAGTTTAGGCACACAAACTAATTCTCTTGTCACCTTGTGTAATATGAGAAAATGACTGACAGCACTTGCCCAGGTATGACCTAGCTGGAGAAGCAAGAAAAAAACAGGAAGACAACCCAAAATAATTATGTTTTAAAATTTACAGTACTGACACTAGATGAGAAGGGAGATGAGAGCAGAGAGATCTGTGTGCTAAATTAAGTAAGAGAAAGTTTTCTGGCAGTGAGACTGGCCATCTGTTCTTTTAAAGAATAACAAGCAGAGAGGAGGGGACAGGACATTTTTATTTCTATGTTCCAAACTCTTTAGTTGTTTTGAAAATGTTCAATGTTGAGCCTTAGGTTCACACCCACAAAGAAGAGACAGACACTTTTTTGATCATTTGGTCATTCAACTTTGGTGTCTATGATTCTTTCTAAAATGGAGTCACATCTCCTCTGAAGTCCACAGGTTATGTTGTGGCACTGAATGAAAGAATCTCCTGAAATGAGACTTCATGGACCACCTGTTCAGAAGGTACTACTACATAGAATACTATCTAATTCAATGGTTCTCTCTGAAGATGGCCTCCATATGAAATATGTGCTTTTCTTCTGTATTTTATCTTTCACAAGAGTCCATGAAGGCTGAGACCTCATTCACTGTTTCAGTTCTTGGGAAAATATCTATAATGAGAAAAATACTAAATGGGAATTTCTTTGGTGAAAAAAAATGAATAATGTATTTTTTGAGAGACAGTCAAGAAATGTTTAGCCAGAATTTTGAATATATGCAACATACTAACAGACTAATATCCTCCAGATCTGGGAACTTTTGGAGTCTCAGAAATTCTTTGATGCACTCAAACCACGACAATTTTAAATAATGGTCCCATATGTCCTGTTAAAATAGATTTTTCTTGCTTTTGGATAGAGACTTGGGATTGTGAAATCTGTGTTCTTTTCCCTGAAATCACCAGATTTTGTCTCCACTACAACTCTGGGTTCTACACAAATTATGAAAGAGTCTGATCTGAATGAGGTCTTTTTAATATTCTAATGGAAACAACTCTGAGGCAAAGCCACTGAGGCAAAGACTCTCCAAAATGGAGTCTGAAGTTTCTAAGAGGTTTGTATTCACCACCGCTAAATGTCAAAGTACAGAAATCCCATAGAGAGGCAGCCGAAATCACAATTAATTTCTTGTTTCTCATCATCTTTTGGGTGAGAATATCTTGGGCAACTGACCAGTTATCTGCCACCAGACAATGAACTGTTTTCATAACTATTTTGCAGAACTCCTAAGTGAAGACTCTCTCTTGTGCAGTTGTTAGGGATTTAGAATTGCCCCAATTAGAGACAATCAAATTGTAAATTTTTAACATCATGCCCCTCATGTTATTCTTTTGTTAAAACTAATTCGCAAGAATGTTGTTTGGAAATTGATAATACATACCTTTAATTAGGACATTGTACAATATATACATGTATCAATACATAATAGTGTATCCCATAAATACATCAATTTAAACACCAATTGTAAATCAAAGTTAAAAAGTGAATTGAGAAAAAACAGTTATGATAAAGTTCTATTTTAACTTAGTGATTATTTGTTGTTGAAAATATATTTTTATAAGTGAAACTACTAGTAGGCAAAAAAAGCTTCTATGTAGGTTTGCCCCCTCACCTCATCTTTGCTGGTGTGTGCTATGAAGAGGTCACACTTTCTGTTTCATAACTAAACACAAACTGTTCAATATGTCAAAGCAAAGGAAGTGGAAGGTGGGCAGCTCCAGTATCACATTCTACCCAATGATAGTGTTGTGAGCCCACTGATGATTGGCCAGGTGTGTGAGCCACTAGCAAGACCAAGGCTTGAATTCTTCTGCCTTGTTCTACACTAGAGGAATTCCTGTGATCCCATTGAACATGAAATCTCTTCAGTTCGGCTAGAAATGAACTGAAGAGATTTCATATTCCAAAGTCTTGCAGGTAAAATTTCACTTTAGAAGTAGGTATGTGACTTTGTGACAAGATATTTTTCCAATGGCCATTACTTCTATTTTGAGGCCCCAGGGAGTCTATAGGGGTGACTAGATGAGGCTCCTAGCAGCAAGGAGTATAGATCTTGAAGTAGCAACCTTTGGGAGCCATGCAGGACTCCAAGGGGAGGAATAAAGACAGTAACCTATCCACAAATTCCTCAACCCCAAATATGCCCTGCCTACAAGATGTGCAGGGACAAAAATATAGCAGAGACTAAGAGAATGGCCAACCAATGATGGGCCCAAATTGATACCCATCCCATGGACAAGAACCAAACCCTGACACTACTAATGATACTCTGTATGCTTGTAGATATTATACTAGCATAACTGCTCTCTGAGAGGCTCCACAGAGCAGTCAATGAAAAAAGATGCAAACACATTAGATGAAACTTGGGAAGAGTTGGGGGAGGGATTGAAAAACCCTAAGAGGATAAAGACTCCAAAGACAGACCAACAAAGTTGATGATCCTGTACTCTTGGGGCCTTCTAAAGACTGAACCACCCACCAAAGAATGAACATGGACTGAACCTGTTCCCCAACCTCCTACTCCGACTTCATTCATCCCAACCCACACACATATGTAGCAGATATATAGCTTAGTTTTCCTGTGAGTTCCCCAACAGCTTGGGTCTGTGCATGTCTCTGAATCTGTTTCTTGCCTCTAGATCCATTTCCTCAAAATGGGCTGCCTTGCCTAACTTCAGTGGGAAAGGATATGCCTAGTCTTGCAGTGACTTGATGTGCCAGAGTAGGGTGATACCCAGGGAGACCCCCTGCTTTTCAGAAAAGGATGGGGGGAGGAGATGTGTGTATGTGTGTATGTGTCAGGGTGCTGGAAGGAAGTGGGGCCTGATATTGGGGTGTAAAGAAAATAAATACATTAATGAAAAAATTACTTGGTGGAGGACACCAAGGAAATAAAGCTTTCTAAACACAGCATGACCAACATACATGAGAACTTACAAAGACAGGGAGGATGCATAAGGCTTGAGTGGATCTGCATTAGATTGGGTCCTAGAGCTGAAAGGAGAAGTGGTACATGCCTACGTCTCTAACCCAGAAGCTGTCCACAAGTGATAACCACTTGAAAATGAAAACCTAGTTTTCTTCAATGGAGTCTCATTCTTAAGTGTAAACTGCATGCTAAGCAACTAACCAACAGAAAATGAATTTAATGGCATCTTTGGAGGTTCCTTGTCTCATAATATTGTGTCAGGCTTTTTTTTTTTCCCCTCCCCCCGCATTGATTCTTTGTTTATATATTATGACTTCTGGTTTTGTTTTCCTCACAATTCATTGGTGTGCAAACAAGTGTTTCTCTACATCTATATCTATTTTGGGGGTGTGCTATTTTCATCCTCTTTGTTGGTTTTTCCTATTCTAATTTGTGTTTATCTTATTATATTTCATTTTATTGTGATCTCGTAGATGCCTGATGTTTTCTAGTAAGAGCCAGAAATGTGGTAGATGCAGATGGGAGGGAAGGTAGGAAGGAAATGGAAATAATATAGGGAAGAAAAACAATCATCAGAATAGATTGTGTATGAAAAAAACTATTTTAAATTAAAAGAAAAATATTTACTTTATTTAGGGGTAACAAGAGATGGCTTGGTCGTTAAGAATTTGTCCTTCTCTTGCAGAAAGCCGGAGACTGGATTCTAGCCGTCCTTGGGTGACTCAGAACTGCATGTAATCCCATTTCAAAGAGATTTAACACCCTTTTTTGTCCTCTACATGAGATCCTGTGTTATCCTCAACCACAGAAGGTGTCTGTGGAAGTCAAATGAAAGTGTTAGAGACTCTAAAATTTCAGGTAATGGTAACCTGACCAAGATGTGTGCTGGGAACTCAAATCCAATCTTCTTCAAGAGCAGCAAGAATTCCTAATTGCTAAGTTAGTATATGTCCTAATTGCATTCCAAATATTGACAACCACAGATGAGTATGGCCCTATTCTTCTTTAAGGAAGCTTCATTTTGTAGCAGATAGAGGCTGTTACAGAAAGCCACAATTGGCCACAATATAAAGAACAACCTATTGTGGGGTTCATACTCACAATTGCTTCATCTCCAATACAACTTCTACCCTTAAGTCTCAGGGAATATCGTGAAAGAGGGGATGGAAAGATTGAACTAGGATATCTGCTGTGAGATTGTGTCTTCTGAACACAAAAGCTTCACCCATAAAATCACACACACACACAAAATTATATCTAATCAAGTCCAAGCAACGACAAAATCAGTTTATATGCCCATGTATTCGGGAGAAATCTCACAAGGCCCCACCCCAAAATGAAAAACTATATGCAGTTAATGACTACTGAGAGGGAGGGAGACTTAGTCATCCCCAGGAATAAATCCCTAACTGGTTATACAATCCCAAAACTCAGGTCTGAAAACAGACACATATAAACAACACTAAACAGACTCAGGTTGTGTTTATATATTTGTTCACACATATGTGCAAATAATAATTAATAAAGTAGGCCATGAAATTGAAGTGATGGAAGTAGGAGGAAGGGTGAAATGATGTAATTGTGCTTAATTAAGTGAGAGAGACAAAGACACAGAGAGAGACAGACACATACACAGAGGGAGAAAGGAGAGAGAGAGAGAGAGAGAGAGAGAGCGCCATATGTGCAGCTGTGTAGGCTATGTACTGCCCAGCTCTGAGGATTGCTATTTCTAGGTGCTGAAAGAATTGGCTCCTAAAATAGAAATGGATATAGGACATGTGCGAAGGGATCGACAGGGAGAAAGAAGGACAGTCATTATTTGTCAGGAAGATCACAGAGGGTGCTCAGCATGGATTGGATTCACTCTAACAGGGTCTTCCAGGGATGAAGTTATTTGTCCTTCTGCTAATAAACTGAGAATCAGGTCTTTAGTCACTTTGTTTCTTGATTCTGTTGAATACAGAGGTGTGTGTGTGTGTGTAGACCCGTCATAACCCTCTTGTAAGCAATTTTTATATCTAACTCTGCTGTCAGTTACCTTTGCAAATTGTCTTCTCACCCTCTGCCTCTCTAGTTTAACATCCATGATTCACCACTTACATTTTAAAATTGTACTATTAACAGGTTAGCTATACAGCCCAAACTGGATTTACTGTCTTTATGACTTTTATACAAATATTTACAAAACCTTATATACTTAAAACATGTGGCATTTTTTGCCATGTTTTAAACTGCTGTATCAAAAACTAACATGCTATAGTCATTTTCCATTCTCATGTCCACAGTCTATTTTAGTCCCGGGTAAAGTTAAGCTGCGCAGGACTTCAGAGAAGTTTGGCTTGTGCTAAAGTGGGGGAACCTACCTGATCCTTAGACCTATACATTGGTGGAGCAATAAATACCCCACTAGGGTAGCTCAGCACTAGACTGCTCCCTGGCGTACTTGCATGTGTCATGTCTAGCAATTTAGGTCTTTGTCTGTTTCAAAGCAGGTGATAAGAGGTTGATCATCTTCCCGAGTATGTAACTATGCATCTCGTGTAATGAAATAAAATTTATTTTTTAAAAGAACTTTATGGCAGGATTTTCCCTGTCCAATTACGTTAAAATATTAGTGCAGCAGGAGGCCTGTGATTGGACATGGAAAAGGGAGATGGAGCTAAGAGTTGCAGAGACAGAGAGCGACTCTGGAAAGAGAGGAAGGAAGCAAGATGGAGGGCAAAGAGCAGGATAATTGAGAATCCTCATGGTTTTAAATAACCACAGGTAGATTTAATATCATATAGGGATAGAATAATTGGGGTGCCTGTCTGATCTAGGTGGGCAGCTTGTACCATTATCAATTGTTCTGAATTATTGTGTGAGCATCCTGTTAATTGAGAATATATATATATATATATATGTATATATATATATATATATATATATATGAGACTGATTAATTATAAGCTTCTAGAGTTTTGTTTCTACTGGGTTGGTGGGTGTTGTGCTAGCTGATCACTGGGTGGGCAGTCGTTGTGTGGAGCTGGTGTAATAATGACCCACCAAGGGAACTTAGCAAGTCAGGTACAGACATTTCAGCAGCTCCGGGCCAGAGGGATCACTAAATTGAGAACACCCAGCTGGAGCCATGTGGCCCACAGGCGCCCGGCATAGTGTGGAAACTTTTGGTCATTTTCATGACTTTCCACTATAGAACTTTATTAAGGTAAAGTTTGAATATCAGAAAATTTAAGATCTATGTTAAGTGATGTGAGTTATAAAATCAAGCAGCTGTTATCCCAAGTAAGCAACATGACAAAGCCATTTTAAAATCCTCATTGATTTGGAGTACATCTCTTTCCAAATAAAAGCAGACAAGCATTGAAAAAAAATATCTAAAATGTTCTTCAGCTGAGCTCAGTCCTAAGGAAAAGGCAACTTTATGGTAGAGTTGTCTGCAAGGCATGGCTTCCATACCATTTACAGGTTGATCAGTAATCAATTTTGTAGCTAAATTCTGTATCTTTAATTTCATTTATTTTCATCTTCAGTTTGGTCTGCATTTTTACAAGGACTTACTTGGGACCTTTAAAGATCTTAGGTTGAGAAATTCTCTGTGACCTGCCACATGTATCATTCATCTCATGTCCAAGAATAGACACCCTGAGCTTACTCCAAAGATCTTAGCCCCAGGTAAGTAGATCAAAGAAGTGGACAGGTGTCATTTTGTTTCCTGTAGGTGAGAAGATCAGAAAAGTATGTTTTGAGCAGCCCATCTTTGAATGGTAACAAACTCCTCAGTGGAAGACTTTGGCTTTTTTGGAAAAAGATGTAGAAGAGTAACAAAAACTAAGCAGCATTTGCCCAGTGTGTCAGAGTATGACCTTTTCCAAGTCTTATGGCCAGTCTAACACTATGATGCTCAAAGATGCTCATCAAGGTTTAGCCAGGTCTTACACATTAGAATGGCAAACCTAACTCTTTTAGAGTCTGGTTGTTTATCCTGGTGTCTGTGCAATCACATGCACATGTACATATACATATATAAATTACTATTATAGTGCAAGAAAAGGACTGACTATTTTAAATTCAGGACCCCAACATGTCTAGTTAATAACTAGAATAAGTACAAGCATCAGTTATTATATAAAATATTTGACCAAAAAAAAGACATTTTCATGGTTTAGCACTTGTCTAGGGAATGTATGAATAGTTTAACATTAGGCACCTACTTATGTAAATCACTATATTATTCATTAAGAGACAAAATTGATTAGTTCACTGGTATCAGAAAAGTGAGTGATGAAATGCCACCAGAACTATTTGCTGCAAAATGGGAACTGAGACTACAAAAAAAGAAATTTCTTTCTTGCCATACATCACTCACCTGAAAATGACAGCACACATGTTTGGAGTACTAATATCTCAGAGCTGTTTCCATTGGAGGCTGGAGTAAGAAGAAATGCTGCCCATTGTCATCATTTTACTAAATGTTCTGTTAAAAATATGAAGGAAGAAAAAATAATGAAATTAAAAAAAAAATCTAGCCTAACTTTTAGACCATCAACAATATTCTTAGAAATTATTAAAGGAGATATGAAAATATAAGGATAATGACTGAATTCAAATTTAGCCCAAAGCAGGGCCCATTAGCTTTGCACATTGGGGTAGTAACAAATTTGACATATGATAAACAGCATGTCTCACTTTACAGAGCAGCTTGAAAATTTATGTGATATATTTAAAAATGCATTGAAAAGATCAAATGAGAAATTTTCAATATGGTATTTCAGAATGTAGTACTCAATATTTGTCTGTTGCACAAATGTTAACTAATCCCATACTATATGCTCCACTCTATTCTACAATGTAAGGAAAACGATCACTATGCAAGGCATAGGCACTTAAAAAATACATGAATATAAAAAAAAACAAAATAAAAGAAAAAGCATAGTGTGATAGCATTATTGATAAAATCTCTGACAGGGGACAAAGACAGACAGGATGGAGTTCCTGTTTAAGTAGAGTGCTCATCAAAACACTCACCCTGGAGCTGGACATGGCACTCAGTGGTATAGCATTTAGCCAGAACAAGGTACAAGGTTCAATCCCAGCACTAGGAAAACACTTTTTACAGGAAATTTGCATTTAGAAGCCTTAGTAGTTTCTAAGAAAAAGGCTGTGTATCTAGGAAATCCTGCCCTATGAATAATGAGCTGGCCATCCAGTAACATTGGTAAGAGTCTGGGAGAAGAGGCATGGAGCAATGGAGACTACTGAAAACTTCTGGTTTGCTTTAAGAGAGGGAAAAGCAATATGACTTAACTTGATAAAGCACTGTATTGAGATCGGTAACAAATGCCACACAGCAGAATTTAATGCTGTAGCTGTAAACCTGGGCACAAGAAAACTCACTGATAAATGAGCATATTCTGGAGTCATTGGAGAGATAGCTGAGACAGGAAACCATCTTCAAATAGTGTGCAAAATGGTGAAGGAAGAGGGCAAGTAATGAAACTGTTGACATCTGGTCCAGTGTTGTCATTTACTGAAGAGAAGACTATGCCAGGGGTGAGAGGTATAAATATCAGTAGGAGTAAATGTGGTAAGTGGTAAATTTTTCCTAAAAAATTCTTACATGCAGTGCAACACCAACCTACATTTTAATAAAACCCTCTATGCAACTCTAAATCTAGCACTAAAATTCAAGTAGTAAACAAAATTGAGTTCTTCTATTACTCTCTCTATATTATATAGATGCAAAATCTGGGGAAGTTAAAGAGAAAAATAACAGAATTACCAATGAGCAGAAGACATTCTTCCCAATGACAAGAAAAGGAATTGGTTTAATATGTACAACATACACATTAAGTCAACATGTGACATGGATAGTACACTGGTATTAGCATTTGCACAGTGTTTTCCTTTACCTGACTAGGGGTAGCAAGAGAATGAAGATAGAATAGACATGTAAAAAATTGACAGATAAATACATAGAAACCTGGCTCCAGGTAAGCTGTGCATGCTCTTATAGAGCAGCACTAACTACCGCAATGACTAGAACCTTCATGTGTTTATTGGGTACAGCACAGAAGTAAGAAGTTAGTCTTTGCAGGTCTTTGTATATGAGTAGTCTCAGGCTATAAATACACAGGAGGGAACATTTTTTTTTCTCCATTTGCTAGTTTGGCACACACTGACCAACCATTCATATTTACGCTTACTTAGCCAAAGGAAGGCTTGGCCAATTCTGAACCAAATCTATATTCACTTATGACATATTGTTTTGTTAAATTATAAGTAAAGGACATAAAGCTGTATACTTTTAAAGACTTAAGATGTATAAGGATCATTTGAAAGTCTACTTAACTTTTCCATGATTTATACTGCTTAATTATTTGATATTTTGATGATTATTATTTAGTGAAATCTAATATTTGTTTGAATAATATTTCATCTATTTTTCCTGAAAATGCCACATATTTTCTAAGTTGCATGCTATGGCAGTTATCACACCTGCATCAAAGAAAGTGGTTGAGACATGACAAATATCCACCAGGCAGAACTACTTGAATGCTGTAAATTGAAGCAAGTGAGTACTACATTAGTCACTGTTTAGAAAAACTGTGTTGCCCGCAGCACTTTGACTAAAGAATTGTTAGGCCTTAACAGCCAGTACATACTTGCTTTAAGAAATGGAGATTTGTATGTGAAGAATATCTTAAAACACCAATATTTGGTTTCAGGCTGCTGAAAAACTTGATCATTAGTGAAGGTTTTTGCAACACTGATTTAGAAACATATTTACTGGAGAGCATGGGTTCTTGTTGGGTTACTGACTGCTCATCAAAGATTTAGGACTACTCGTAAATATGCCATTCTTGGCTGTTCAGATTGTGTAGTTGGTCACCTGTAGTTTGCTGTCAGCTACATTAAATGATGGAAACTGGATTACTCCCCATCCCGCCCTCAGTGCATGTGTTACACATTTATCAGTATACTGAAGTCAATATATACAGATCTGGTCCCAGTGTTGATAGTATTTGCCTTTAGGCCAGAGCTCATCTTTCAAGTACAGGCTGTATCTTATGTGACACTGATCATCAGGGTGGGAAAAGCTTTCTGCATAGCTTTGGCTTGATTTTTTTTTCAGATTTACTTGGTGTTTGATTAGGTTTTTAAATTATTCTGAAATTTCCTAATCCCAACTTTAAGAATGTTGTATGGTCTGGCCAACTGATGTTCTTCCAATAGGATTGCAATCCCTCTTAGCTCCTCTAGTCCTTCTGTCAGCTCCCCAATCAGGGTCTCTGAGCTCAGTCTGATGGTTGGCTCCAAGCATCCACATCTGCATTGCTCAGTTGCTGGAGCAGCAAGCAGCCAGACCTGGTTCCTGTCAGCAAGTGTCTCTTGGCATATGGCAACAATGTTGTATTTGCAGGAGAGTGAGGGTTGATGGGGAGCACCCTCACAGAGGCAAAGGGGAGGAAGGAGAGGGAGGTTATAGGATGGGGGACTTGTGGAGAGATAATTGGGAAGTGGGATAGCACTTGAGATATAAATTAATGGAATGATTTAATTTTTTTTTAAAAAGAATGTTGCATGGATTTAAGTGACATGATAGTCTCAGGCTAGTAAGGTATCATAAGCAGCTAACTGGCTCTGGACGTTCAGATTGATAATTGGCAGTTATTAGATATTAATTTCTATGTCATTAATTGTGTATAAATAATTATTATGTATTTTATATGCCAAGAGTTGGTACTTAATATGCACACATAAAATATGTGTATTTTTAAAATATCACCTATTTCTTATGAAGCATTCTTTGTATAGTCATTATCTCAAAATTTTATAATTAAAAAATTGTCTCAACTCTAATTTTTCTTGGCAAAATTAGTATAAATGTTAAGGACAACATAATGAAGCCCTTCATCAAAACTATGGCTGTTGTATCAAATTTTGGCCATTTTCATAATGGTCTACAAGGTGCAAATTTTACATTCACATCAACATTTCCTAAATGTGTAGAACATGTGGCATATATTTTATGTGTCCTATAGTAATCTGGCCCCCTGTACAAAAAGTTTATAAATCTCCAGTAAATATGATTCATAAATTATAAGCATAAATTTAAATATGTAGACGAACAATGAAAGGACAAACTGAAATTATCTACTCTATGTGGTTATGACTTGCACAGTATAAATAGGATACTGTTTACCCAGAATATATTCATAATTTCATAAAAATATTTACATCTAATATTCAGCTGCAGGATTTAAGTTTTGAAGACTATTTCATGAGTAACAATGCAGAGTGCTACTAGAATAGTCAAATCATTATTCACAGGTTTTCAACTTTGTATGTGTTCTCTCTTGGAGATAATACAGCTTAAAGATGGTAATGATGATACATGGTTCTCATCTGGATAGGGAAAAATAATTTATTTTAACAGAAATATGAGAAAGTGCAGAGCCTGGTGTGTGGGCCATACTGAAGCTACGTATACAACACTCTAAAAATTACTGTTTGATGACCTGAAATATAGGTCATGAAGGAAGGCATATGGATAGTTTGCAAAATATAAGCACCTCTCAGCCAAAAGGTGGAAAGCTCAGAGCAATTGTTAGCACATCCCTGTGTAAAGAATACACACATGTGGTTTTGATGATGCTAACACAGCTTGGCCACAATTAAACTCCTGAATTTTTCTATGGTAGATTTCTTTTCTGGAATTCAAGAAGAATCTGTTGTACAAAAGGTGGAGCCTTCCTTGGAGAATTATTTAGGAGATTTAAAGAGCTCTGACTACAGACTAGACTCTCCTCACAGTACATTCCTTCCTGAATTTATAGACTTGGTTCAGTCAGAAAGGGGTCTGTGAAATTTAATTTTTAAAAGATTAATGCATATCCTGATAATTTTAGAAAAACCTTCAAAAAAAAACCTTCAAAGTCATAATACCTTTTCTCAACCTATTACCAAAGTCTAATATCTTATCTCAACATTACCAAAGTTGCTCATGCTGTTTGATTTTGAAACATTTTTGTAGTTATATGTTTCAAGAAATGTATTCATAACATACATGTCATCAATATATGACAACAATACATCCATGTTGCCAACTCTTTGTTGGTTTTGGTGCTTGAATTTGAACCAACATCTAACACAAGATCACACATGTTATGTCACTGAACTATGCCTCTAGTCCTTTGGCTCTTAAACAATTAACTTTAGACAGTGTGGCAATCAATCTTGGTTGTCAACTTGACTATGTATGGAATCAAATAAAACCCAAGCAACTAGACAAACCTGTGTAATGATTTTAATTGATTGGATCATTCGATGTGGGGAGACACACCCTACATCCTGAAAATATAGAGAATAAGACCTACCGTGAATCTAAGACATACATTCTAGTGGAGCCCACTATAGTCTTTATTTTTCAAAACCAAATTTTAATATGAGTTATTAAATGCTTTAATCTCCCTTCTAGCCCACCACCAACCAGAGGTAGTGGGAAAGAAATGTTATTAAGATACAGGGGAAGTGGACCTGTTTAGAACTTGTTCTTTGGAGCAAATCTCATCTGCTTTGCCAGGAAATCAGAAGTTCAGTTCCCAGGATTCAGCAGCGGCAGGTTGATTCAGTCACAAACAATTCATGAATATATCAACAGTCCAGTTTGGTAGTACTGGGACAGCAAACATGTAGTAGTAGCAGCATTACCTAGCAGAAAGAGCCAGGCCTTAGCCGAATTGGCATGAATCAGCAGGAGGGATCAGGACCACAAGGTACTCCAGGAGAAGTTCTTTGTTGTGCTTTTTTCAATGAAGCAGAGATCAGTGAAGAAACAAGACCAAGAAGCTTTGAAAAACTAGGTATGCAAGCAAGCCAAGCTCAGCCTCCATCATTGTTGAGTCCTATATGTACTCCCTCCAAACATTATGTGTCCTCCATGGGTCTTGAGTCACTCTGTGTCTTTCCTCAGCACATGAGTCTGTTTTAGCGGAACTCAATGTGAGTCCGTTTCAGCTGACATCATTTTTGCAATTGTCCTGAGTCAGTGGAAGTGGCAAGAAGTCACTCAAACACCACTAGAAGTTTTTTGGTGCATTTATTTCTTGGAGTTCCAACAAAGAGAGCTCAGCTACACATTGTTAGGTGAACCAATACATGCGTGTCATTATTGAAGAATCCTTTATCACGCCTTCTTTCACATGATTGCTTTAACAAAACATCCTTTCACCTGTGTCTGCTTCAGGAAAACACTCCTTCACATGTTTGCCCCAGCAAAATGCCATCTGACACAAATGACTTTTCAAAGAATCCTTACGTTTTCCACTTCAGTCCACATAAAAGGATAAAGAAGAGAGATTTTGCTTTTTGTCTCTTTTCTCTCATTCTCACTGGTAAGTTCATCTATTCTGTTCCTGGAACGTTTGTTGGTGATGTCAAAACATATACTTTAAATATTCCTACATAGCCTTAAAATTGGAAGTTCTCGAGGACTTCTTCAGGCCTTCAGTACCAAATTGATACTGCTGAGACTTCTAGTATCACGAACCAAGCAACTTTTGTAGTCTTGACTTTTCCAGGAGACTGCCATTATTAGAATACTAACATAACAAGCCTGTAAGCCAGTCTCATTATATACATTTTTTCACAATGTATTTTCACAAAGGATGTGGTAGTTAAAGTTATTGTTGCTATGATGAAACACTATGACCCAACAACTTGGGAAGAAAATGGTTTTTTGGTTTATGCCTTCACACCAATATTCATCAGAACAAAAACTAAAATAAAGAAGCAAACCTGGAGGCAGGAGCTGATGTAGAGACCATGAAAGGGTGATGCTTACTGGCTTGCTTACAAGGACTTGCTTATCCTGCTTTTTTAGAGAACCCAAGGCTACCAGAATGTTACCACCCACAATAGTATGGGCCCTTCCCCATCAATCATTAATTAAGAAAATACCTTATAGCTAGATTGTGTGGAGAGTTTTCTCAGTTGGAGTTATTTCCTTTCAGATGACTCTAGCATATGTGAAGTTGACATCAAACTAGCCAACACAGAAGATATGAAATGTTCAGATTAAATTGGTAAAAGCTGACCTCTTAATACCACGATGTAGTGTGTCTTGCAAATGTTTAGTAGAGATTACTTATTCTCTCCATGAATCTTTGACCTTGCTAATGTTTCAGGTTCTATGTTTGTTATTTCTATGTATGTATAATATTAGCATCTTATTTTACCTGTAGTTTTTGGATGCTTAATACTGACATAGAATAATACTGTTGATTTCATAGGGTAAGATTCTACCAGTCAGCTGGTGGCAGTCACTTCTGATCTAATTTTCATAGTACAATTTCATGGTGCACCACACAATTATAGCTGTATATGGTCAAAAACACAGAAGAAAAAGTGTGTTGGGAGATTAAGTTTCAAAGAGTCAGTCCATGAACATCACAGCAGTGAACATGGAGCAGTCTGGCAAAGCATGACAGTGGAGAGGCAGCTAAGATCTTACGTCTTCATCTGGGAGTAGGATGAAGAAAGAGAGAGCTAACTGGGAATAACATGTTCTTTTGAAACCTCAAAGGCCACCTCTAATGATACACTACTCCAACGTGGCCATGTGTGCTAATTCTTCGAAAAAGTTACACCTTTAGGGGACCATACATCCAAATATATGAGCCTAGGCAGGCCATTTTTATCCAAACTACTACATCTAAATATAGTCCTTGTTAATGTTAAGATAAAAACTTATGTTTAAAAATATATATATTTAACAGTTAAATGTTAGCCAGAGCTTTGTGAACACTGTAGAAGATGGGGAGGAAAGACTGAAAGAGGCAGAGGGGTCATGGACATCACAAAAAAACCTATGGATTCAACTAACCTGGGCCCACAGCGGCTCACAGAGATTGAACCATCAGTCAAAGAGCATGCATGGGGACAGACCTGGGCCATCTGCATATATGCAACAGTTATACACTTTGGTTTTTATGTGGGGCTCATGCCAGTTGGAGCAGGGGCTATCTCTATTGCCTGCCTTTGGATACCTTTCCCCTAACTTGGGCTGCTTTGTTTAGCCTCAATAGAAGAAAGTACACCTAGTGTTACTGAAACTTGATATGCCAAGATGGGTTGATATTCATGGGAAGCCTCCCATTTCCAGAGGAGAAAGGGAGGAGGGGTG